>NC_020496.1:18274791-18276347 GCF_000184155.1 Fragaria vesca subsp. vesca | reverse complement strand
GTTTTTTTTTTCGTCGGCTAAAGCCTTTCTTCTGGTAGTGTTATCATATTCCGGATAGTGTTTGATGTATAAGTTTACAATGTCAAGGACTTGGATTTATAGTTTTATACACTCGGTCATCAAGGCTTGATGGCTTGATGTATAAATCTTCGAATCTCTTAATACTTGGATTGAAACAGCATTTCAATATCAAAATCTTTGGATAGCTGCAAGTTTATTATGAGAGAATGACCAATTCAAATGGGATACACAACTGTGAAAATGACAATGCAGCAACCCAAAACCACAATTACAGTTAACACACAATTGGATGACGAACACGACTAACCATGAAACACTACGGAGGTGTGACGTAAGGTGGCCATGGTGTTCCAAGAAACTTACTAGTAAAATTCTAAAAGTTACATATTGAATCTTGCCACAAAGAAATAGCGCCAAAGAGAAACTGATGCAACATCCATTGTCAACTCAACAAAAGTTCTTAATTTGATGGGGACATGAGTATCAAGAAGCTGAGTTTCTACCTCAGAATTATGGACCTGAAATCAACAAAGGTGTACTAGTAATTAATTACAGCACTCATTAATATTTGTGGATAAAATGTTACACTTCTCCTAGGTGCTATCAACGAAATCATGAGAACTATAATAACAAATTTGTCCAACCATTCAGAATCATCTTTCTCTTGTATACAGATGTCTAAAAGCATTTGTAAATATATATCCTCTATGATATTAGACTCATTTAATCCAATCCTTTACCTTCCCATTTGATGTCCCTATCAGTAACTCCTTTTTACTAAACTCTGATAAACTACACAATGATATGTATGCCTTATACGCTATTAACAAGAAAACTACTTACAGTGATGAACGATTCAGGGTCCAAATTACAACGAAGTGAAAGCATCTACTGCAGCAAGATTTTGACTGGGGAGAATTTCAAGGACGTCACCGACTTCATATTTAATAGCCTGATATGCATAAAATTAAAATTTCACTTGACAAGAAAAAGAATGATTCACGTCAGTCAAATTACCAGTAAAAATTTAAGAGTATTGAACAACTTACAGATGAACCAAATTTAAATTTGAAGTGATGCGCGTCCTTATCTTTACTACTTGATTTAGCCAACGGTTGATTTTTGACCTACAAGAGCAAGTTCAAATGAGTGGAGGAATGCACGTGATGAAAAACATGCAGTTCAA
The DNA here is from genome assembly GCF_000184155.1 of Fragaria vesca subsp. vesca. NCBI lineage: Eukaryota > Viridiplantae > Streptophyta > Magnoliopsida > Rosales > Rosaceae > Fragaria > Fragaria vesca. The sequence continues at coordinate 18,275,140 of NC_020496.1, read as the reverse complement.
ATTACATGTGCTTATGCAGTTACACAAAATTGAACTTTCTAAATACTGCAATATAGAGTTTTGACATTACCAATTTAAGAATGCAGTCAGGTCTATTCTTGTCAAGAGAATACTTCACAGCAGACATTTTGCGAGCCCTATCAATCTGCAACTGAATGTGATTCAAGTGTGAGAAAACCACAAACATGAGTTAATTAAACACTACATAAGAACTATGAGGAAGGACGTACTTAATACCAATTAATGACATCCACTCAAGACATCAACTCCACGTCCAAAGAAGACTAATTTTTGGTTAGAAAGGTCAACTGGAAAAATGGAACTTTTGTTGACATCGACCTATCAATGG
>NC_020496.1:18262726-18273647 GCF_000184155.1 Fragaria vesca subsp. vesca | reverse complement strand
GAGAGAGAGAGAGAGAATGGGGCATAAACAAAACTCGACCAACACAACAATCAAAGACTAATGCAAACATCCTCCTAAATCTTAAGTTGAAAAGGTAATTTGAACATATATAATTCAACCCCTTCATAACAGAATTAACACACTCCAACAAGGTTAAAAAATCTAGAGATAATACTAACCTTCAAGCCAAGATGCCTTCGCCTTAAGACATAACCTGACGATAGATTAAAAATGACATTACTGCAATTGAATCCTTGGATGCATATATGACTGCTTTCGATTCCATCTTGCGGGACAATTATATATATGCGCAGTTGATAATTGAAGGATCAAGGCAGAATACGCATATGTCAAACCAGAAGACAGAAAGAAGCAGAATGCATATTACCATTCTTGTAATATGCAATTCTATTATGGCATAGGACACATTGCAACACTGAGGGAGGGAGGGAGGGATTATCATTCATGTAACGACGAATTAATTTTACACATTCACTAGCCTACCAGTACTAAATAGATTCCAGTGCACATCACACGTTACACAGCTCTTCATATTCCAATTGCAGTTTACTTAAACCACATATGCCTATGCTAAACTAAATGACACCGCACAACTCTGTTAGCAGAGTCAACTTTCACTTCGACCTTTTCTATTAGTTGGAAAAACGAAAAATAGCAGTGATACTTATGAAGTTAAGAGCTAGTTTTGAATATATATTCAGACACTGCAATAAGAATCAAATTACCAAAATTTTGATGGATGAATAAAGGGCTTAAAACTACTTGAATTTCGTAGGATGAACAACATGGCCTATAACTAGTGTGCACTGTTTTTGATAGAAGCCCTATACCAGACAATCATGCCGATTCGAGTATGATTCTAATTATAAAGATATAAACTATATGGTTCTCTGTATTGCTTTTTTTTGTTAGCTACCCATACTTGAAGATGCAATTCCAATCGTAAGTACATGGTGCAGATGGAATGTACTTTTAAACAGCCACATCCCTATGAAAATGTTTGACAAACACAAACCCAACTATAGTTACACAAACACATACCTAAATCTTTTCTGATTGTTGCCCATGATTAAAACTAGAACTATTGCAATGTAGCTACCAATGGAAATGGATGAACTGAGATCTTGTTATCTCAGCAAACTTTGTGGGATTAACATCTGGATAGGCAGCTTGTTATTTCAAAGATGTTAATGGATTTACATCTACGAGTCTAGATCAAGGAGTGAACATCACAGCTGATATCAAATACTTTGGGTTCGATTCTCTCTGAACTAAACATTAACGTAACTGACAGGTGCACCGATGTTCAATTAAACCAGACAGATACGAACGATATGAAATCAAAACAGGCTCAGCAAACATGTGTTCCTCACTAATGAATTCGAATACGGCTGTTAAGCAAATCTCAAAAACATGAAAGGAAAGCAGGAGACACAATGCTGCAAGTCATGAATTTAAACTCTTACCTCAGTAGGGAATGCACAGAATCTGGTTTGCATGCGGTTTCTAGCCTCAACCCATTCATAAATTCATCGATTTCAACCCCTGAGCAAAAATGCCGCATTCGTATCCGAAAACGTGCACAAACCCGTTCAAATCCACACGATGTACTCCACCTTCAAACCTAGCCTGTTCTTCAGTGAAATCGATCGGAAAATGTGCACAAACCCTTTCAAATCCACACAATGTACTCCACCTTCAAACCCGTTCTTCAGTGAAATCGATTTGAAACGTTTTGATCATCTCCGCCTAATTGTGCAAGACGCTTTGCCGCTAATTCACCCTCTCGACGGCAAAGACGTGGGTGCTCTGTGCTTGCCGGTAATTCGCCCTGTAGGTGGCGGAGACGTGGCATATCTCCCGCCAGCGTCATATTTACCCTACCCCCCGCTTCTCACCTCACCGGCGATTCCATAAAAGCCCCTCTCTAAACCAGACGGCGACGATGACGAGGGGAAGGATCGACATCTGAGAAATCCCATCTATGCCCTGTGGATTTCCCCTCTGCCGATGAATAGTCGACACGTGGTTCAGCCCACTTGTGGCGTACGGGACTACGGCGTAGTCCAACGTTTTCCCAGGAATAGCCTAATAGAAAATCAAATTGACTTGAGATTTGAGATCTTTGCAATCAGATCTCTTCTGTCAGAGACTATAACAATAACACACTATTATAGATATTGTTGTAACTTGTAGGAGAGAATATAAAGATCACAATCCTACATGTATTAGGGTAAGACACATAACAGAAGGACGGAAACATAATTTGCTTAAACAAATATATCTATTCAATTATTAATTATAAAACATATATGATGTTACGGAAATCACTCAAGAAAGTTCCAATGGGTAGAAGAGATCACTTAAGCGATGGATACCGCGACCAATGGGATGGTTGCGGTAGTTTGAGTTTCATTGTTAGGGATGCAGATGGGACAATAGTTGGTGGAGTGTTAAAAGAACTTAATATGTGTTGATACAACGGACGAACAGATTGCTTATCCTTTGTATCTATATGCTTGTGTGAGTAATGGTACAAATACTCTTAGTTTGGTAAGCTTGTCAATAGGAATACAAGATAGCGTTAGAGGAAAAGAGCGCGTCTGGGCGGTCTTCTACGCTCCGCTGCTTAAGTCAGTATTCATGTTGATGTTGACAAAATAACGGTAGGTACGTAGTAAATGCATAGTAAATGAGGAGAGATAGAGTTACCATTTGTAGGCTGAAGGTGTTTGAGGCCTTTGCATCTCTTCGATATGGGATTGATGCTGTCTGTTCTCCTCGCTAGCCTAGCTATCTCTACTGCTGCCACTTCTTCCTCATTATCACAACTAAAGTCGTTATGATACATAGGTTGTTGGCTTGTATAATAAGGATCAAGATGTGAGTAAATTGCACCCACTGTCTTGTGCCTATTTGGTCCATATCGAGGTTTCAGAGTTCCCGAAATGTATGACACATTAGTCCTGGAAGAATTGGTCGTCTCATCAAACTCATTCAGCAAGATCTGGTAGCTACCAACCTTGTTCATCAGGTCAGCCATACTAGAGAAGTGCATATCATGATGCTTGGTTCTTTGTCTTTGCTCCAGACCCTTTATTGCTATGCCAATAGCATCCTCGTCCGAAATTGGCGATTTGCACTTAACTTGTTGGATCTAAAACTGTCAGCACCTACCCTAGATTTCTCTTTGAAATCCGGAGTAAACCCTGCGGGGTCTACCTCAAGGGAAATTTTTCCAAAATTTCGGCATAACCTTCCTTGAAAATGGACAACCCTATCTGCCAAATCTAAACATACACTTCTATAATCAAAACAAACCATCCTCAACTCCTGGAGCCACCCTGCTCCCAGCACTACATCAACACCTAGAACACAATATGCTTTAGTTAAATAACAACAATCTCCAAGGTCATCAGAGCAATTCTAGTAAGGAAGGAAAAACATAGATAAGAGAGCCAGCGAAAGTTATGTTATTGACTATGCCTTAACTCCGTGTACGTCCGACCTCTTAAGCTAACCTGCAAACTGGACATTTGAAACCGAAGGGCCCAGGGGAAAGTAATTGAAAGACGTTAGAGTAAGTGTACAAAAATAAATAAAATAAATTTAACAACACCGTAATTTAAATATTTTCCCGCGTTTAAACTTTAAACCCTCGATGCATGCAACTTTGATCAAACATTTAATTTTACAACCAGAATCAAGAAAGAATGGACAAACCAGCCCCGCTGGTAAATCAAATACATAAATCTCGTAAGAAGAGATAAATCAGCCCCGCTGGTTAATCAAATACATAACTGAGAAAATAAAACAAGGGGAACATATATCACCATGTAAAAGGAGCCTCCCAAACTCCAATAACGTCCCACGCTAAGCGCTCGACTCACCTATGGTGAGGACCGCTCATAAAGGCTAGCTAGTAATGAATAAGAGCGACCTTAGTATGGTGACTAAAATCATACGAAAACATCTAAATCCATAAAGCTTCCCCAAGTTCGTGCATTAGCAGTTATGAGTACGGTTGGGAACCATACTTGAAAATTATCATAAGAAAATAAAATAAAACTCAATGGCGTGTCTCACATGTCAAGATATTCTCAAATCTATATTTATCAGCGAGATTCAATTATCAAGTATAAATCGAAAATAATTTCTCAACCCGAAATACTCACTAAAATATTCTCAATGTCAAGATCAATAACCCCCAAATAAATGATAAAATTATAATAGAGAACTACCGAAAATCTCATTTTCGAGAATCTTTTATAAATCTCAAAGTTAACAAATAAAAACGATAATAATTAAATCTGGGAATCATAAAGAATAACAAAACTCAAATACCAAATTAATAACCCAAGCTCAAATCCATAAATCATTAACGATCTCAAATAATTTCCGATTCAAATCATAAGCCGAAATTATAATATATAAGCTCGATAAAAATAATAACGATAACTTATAAAGTCATGCATGCATATTTAATAAAAACCCAAAATTTCCACTCACAGATTTAGGCCTAAGCCTGACGAAACCCGAACCGCCACTCAAGCGAGGTCCCGTCATATCCTGGCACTATTACCATGCTTAGGACCAAACTTCAGTTTCAGAAAAATGAATACTTCAATATAAACACCAAAACTCTTCCGCTTAACCCACTACCCTTACTAGGGTTAAACTTATCAGATTCATGCCATACTCCACCCGCAGCCTCATTTCATTTATTTCAACATTCTAAAACAAAATTAAGGGAAATCCAACGGTAGGATCTTCCCGAGTAGCACACCGATAAAACCAAACTTCGACTAATCCCAAACCTATTCAAAACTTCACCATAATTCTCAAATTTCATACCATGGGACTCCTCTCAACATGAACAAGCTAAACAACACGAAAAACAACCCAAAAGAGGCGGCGCTGCCGTCTGCTCCGCCGACAGCGGCAGCCGGCCAGCCCCTACTCCGGCCACCTCCAATTCTCACTAAATTTTAGCACAATCATCCTCTTGACACACATAACAACTTTCTTAACTAACACAAAGATCGATTTCAAGTCTAACCAGGGTAATCTGACGTGCTCGTTTCCGGGCGTGCGACAATTAAGAACCCTGTTTTGACAATTGTAGTATTGGTAAATAAGGTTCGATCAATCCAGGGACTTTAGGGTGCTCCTGCGTTTACAAAACTAGAAACGTTAATCACAGAATATAAACAGCAATTACATTTACATGATTTCAGGGGGGATTTTAGGGTTTGTTTACTAAATTCCTACGAAAACAGAAAATAAAATATAATATATACAAGTGATCATCTTCCACACACATTAACCAGCAATTTCAAAATCAGTCAAACAAATATCAACATGTCTCAACCATATAATCAAATTCGTCACCAAGTGATAACAAAAACAAACTCGAAACACAAGCCGCAGCGGTCATGCATTCCTTTAATTCTACTTAATTTATCTCCTAAGCATAGAGAAGTCTAGAACCTAGGATATTTCATGCAAAGGCTGCGATCGATACTTTGTGTCACTCAAAGTACCCGTCTACACTAAACATGAATCATTAAGTGCTATAGAATTCTGAATTTGAACATGCCCAAGTTTACAGGAAGCTGCTTAACTTGTAAGCATGTAACACACAGTTTCGGCTATTATTACATAGCCTTTACTACTGGAGATCTACACTTACTTGAAGAAGCTTAGTATAGATCATAGCAACACTAACTTGCAGATTAGAGTTTTGGTGAAAACAAAACTATGCATTTAATGAATCAACAAGGCAACAAAACAGAACATATAATATCATAGACAAGTCGAACACATGCTTAAATACTCTGAAAATTCTCAATTTCGGATCCAAAGCATCCATCCAATCTTAAAGATGAAATTCATAACTTCAATCCAAAAACCAAAACAGAAACGAAGAAAGCAGAAAGTACTAGACATTGTTTACACTTTTATTGGTTCTGCAAAGGTCTTTCGAGACGGTAGAGTGAAAGCAGACGCCTAGAGGACTTCAGAGCTTCTTGGAACATCCTAAGGAGCACTGACTTCTTGCTTCTTGGCTTGGAGATGTTCGGCAAAGGAAGAGAGAAAGAGAACATTGTTTACTGATTTCTGTGCGAAGAAGAGATAAAGAAAACGTTGCTCTCTGCTGCTTTATATACTGTCTTGGCCGAACCCTAGCTATCTTCCTAGCCCTTGATTGATTTGTGATCCAATGGTGCAGAATTATTGCTTTAAATCCTGATTTAGACCTTCCCAGAATTCTCTGGAATGTCTTGTGCAGTAATCCATTGCATAAGGCTTGAATATGGACCAGGTACACTCCTTGTTCTCCAAAGAAAATCACAGCAGTGAAAACCTTCCTTCTTCTGCCTTCGATTAAACCTTTGACGAAATTCCCTTCCTTTATTTGTGCGCAATTAGGGTTCCTACAAGGGAAATAAAGTCAGATAAATAAGGTAGGATGGACAAAATTTAAATGATGAAATTAAGGAAAGAATCCCTTAATTTATGATTTATATTAACACATAAAATCCTTGATTGCTGCAGAATTCGTCCTCCCCCTTTTATACACATTCACAGATTCCTATTCCAAGTTGGATTAGGTTTTCTGACTGCAAATGGTTTCCCTGTCTCATTAGAAAAGAAAGTTTCCTAATTATTTTAGGAAAGTCAGAATAGGAAAGATTTAGAAATAGTAAGTTTCCTAAATCAAAATAAGAAAGTTTCTTAAAATGAAATAGGAAAGTTTCCCTTTTCAAAACAGGAAAGTTTCCTCAATGACTTATCCTCAGATTTTGTGATTTGATGAGACTCCTTGCTGCACGTACAAGAATTCTTCTTTGATTAGGATTTCGCTCAACTCTTGCATTTTAACCTTTTTTTGTGTAAAACTGCCTCTTTCGACCTACAAAACAGAAACAAGCTAGAAATGGCATTATTAAGGAAACAACAAAGCTAAATAAAGTCGGAAACACATTAAGAATATAGCATAAAATGCGTGTATCATAATCGAAGCAAAACAGTAAAAATCCCAATTTGAAAACCCTAAAACTTCAAATACTCGATTCTCCTTACCTAGATCAAGATAGATTGAATCCTTTGGAGGGTTTACTACTCAAGAGAAGTACTTCACTTTGATATGAGGATTTCCGCGATGGAGGCCGGAGAAGCCAGTTTTGGACAGAAGATGGCAGCTGCGGTGCCGCGACTTCTCGTCATGGTTTCTCTCTTAAGGAGACGAGACGGGGCCAACAACCTACCCAGATCGATAGGGGATGGTCCAAGCTTCAATTTGATACCCACCTTGCCGCCTAACTCGGCCGGATGGTGGCGGACAGAGGCGGGAAATCCGGCAGAGGAGAGAGACGTGAGGGAGAGAGAGGTTGACCTTTTGTTTTCTACCTTATCCCATCCGGTAAGTTTCCCTTTTTATACCCCCCGACCGAAATAGTAACTTTACATTTTACACATAACTTTTACATACAAACTCTGATTTTAATGTATAGCATGTCCGCGGATTCGTATTAACGTCTTCTACAACTTCCTTGAAGACATTTTCCCAAAATAATTTTCCTACAAAAAGTCAACTCTGAGGTCCTTTAACAGTAAACGGTTACTCAAAATGGTTAAAGGTCAAAGTAACAGAAAAGTAAATAACCGAAATTAACTTAAGAACCGGGATGTGACATAAACCGAAATTAACTCCAATCGCTCAGCATGAATGTTCTATCGCTCAGCCAGAATCAGCTTCCACTCAGGATAACGCTGCGACCGCTTCAATTGGAGTGTCCGTTCAAACAACTGTTAGTGGTATTATTGATAATTGAGCCCCTTCACATCTGAGGTTCCGCATGAGACAATTACTCATCGCTTGCGATCCCTTGATTCAGTGATGAAGGAATTTTTTGTTTCGGACACACAACTTATGTGGTTGATGGCAAAGGTAGCTACGACTCCTCGTCTTGAAATGATCTTTGGCAAGGATCGCTCGGTTTCTAATGATGCGGAGTCAGTTGTAGAGAAAAGTATATCCTTCGTTGCTGCTCTGCACGACATGCTTTATAAAGAGCCGATTACTAGTCTTGAGGCGAAGCAGGCTGCGCTTGTGCATGCCGTGAGAGAGGCTGAGGATAAAGCTAAAAAGTCTCGGCAAGAAGTTATCACTCTGAAGCTGAAATATGAAGAAGTGTTGAAGGCTAAACAGGGTTTGGAAGTTGATCTTGCCATTCTTCGTGAGAAAATTACGGAAGCTGATAAGAAAATTGCTGACACCGAATAGTTCGCTCGATTATTACAATCCGAGCGTGAAAGACTTTAGCAAGAGCGAGATGATGTTCGCCAACAGTTGTCTATAGAGAAGAACAAAGCGACTCTCGAGAATCAGAGGCATGAGTTTGAGAAGTCCGCTGTGACGTTCCCTGACTTAGCAGTAGAAGGAAAAGCATATCTTGACGCTAAAGCTGCGGATCAAGAGCCTTCCGAATCCAGATTGAAGAGATTCTTTGATTCTATATTTGAGGCAGCCTTGAAGCATGAAGTTGAGGCGTTCAAGGGGCTTAAGCTGATCAACGTGCAACACTGGAACGAACTTAATCCTCAGGATCTACGTAAAGAGGCTGGTGATGATTCCTCCGAAGGGGAAGAGGAAGATGAAGAATCGGACGAAGAGGAAGAAGAAGATGGGGCTTAACCCGTTCGATTATGTTATCACTTCGTTGTCTTTCTTTTTTTATTTGTTGTAATTTTGAACAATTTTGCTATGCGCGAAGCATGGCTTATTATTTTGAACAGTTTAGTTGTTTAATGTATTCTGAGCTCGCTGAGCTATCTTGTGAGTAGCTTTGCTTTTGCTTTATTATGAGCTCACTGGGCTATGTAATTGCATGCTCTTTTTTTTTAATATATGCTTGTGAAGCTTTATTGTGACGACCTATACTTTTATTAATTTTAAGAAAATAAGAAATAGTGTATTATATTTATTTTATTTTAATTTTTTTAGTAGTAATTTAAATTCATAAATATGGGTGTAGAGTTTACTTATTATTTGTGTATATATGTAAATATAAATTTATAAATTAGCCAATTAGTTGTGTTTTTAGACCCAAGCCCAGTTTAAAGAAAAAGCCCAACTGCCCAAGACCAATAGATGACTTGTATTTGTGGAATGATGTCGTTTAATGACATATACGTGTGTTCAACTCCATCGTTCTTTTGCTCTCTTCGTGTTCATCTTCTGCTTGTTCATGTCTTCCTCCCCTCTTCTCATTCTTCTTGCAAGCACCACTCCAACTGACTCATTGAGGATAAGCACAAACCTAGAAGGTAAAGGTATCGTTGTTATAGGAGAAGCCTTGGAGAATCAGTTACTAGAAGCAGGAGGTGGCAATTCAATCGAGCTGACATATGATTCTATCATATCTAGTACTCAATTCTGACCTGTTTGCATGCTCCTATAAATACCCAGGTTTGATTCTCTTATTATTCATTGAGTTCCCTATCTGTTGTTTACAAAACGAAAAGAAACAGTGAGGAAAGGGGAATTTGAGACCGACGAGGAATCTGAAAAGCTTAGTTTTTGGATTGAGGTAGGGGGGATTTCGGGGAACCTCTATTTAATTTATTTTATGTTTGGTTGCTGGGTTACTATGTATGATAAAGCTTTGTGAAATTGTTCTGTTGGTTTGCTATATGTAGTGAAGTTCTGCTCAATTTGTTGTGTTTCTGGCTTATGTTTTGTTATATGATTTTGTTTATGAAACTTGATTGTAGAATTAATGATTGAGTTTTATTTGTAATGTTTTCATCATCTTAGTTAATCATCATGTTCATGAATATAAAAATTGAGGCAGGAGTTTGGTGAAATTAGGAATGAAATTTGTGGGAGAATGCTTTTGTGTAGTTGAGTTTAATTCGTAGGGACCAAGTATCAGGTGGGCTAATATGACTGTACGATTTTGGTGATCGAGATTGAGCAAGAGGACTAGCAAAAAGTGTCAGGACCTACCACGGATTTCCCCTTGAAATCCGGAATAAACCCTGCGGGACCCACCTCAAGGGAAATTCTACTAAAATTTTGGCATAACTTCCCTTGAAAATGAGTAACCCTACCTGGAAGAAAAATCACCAAAACCCAAACACTTCTAAAACAATTCAATCCACATCTTCTGGAGCCATCTGCTCCCCCAAATAAACATCCACCACCTCAACCAACATAATAAATCGAAATAATTTCATGAATTTAATCCCTCATATAACATTCCAAATAAACCTTTTTCAACACTCATAGGTGGAGTCATAAGCTCTTAACTCGCAACATTAACAACAACAACAACACTTAAAACATCCCAAGGTTATCAGAGCAACTACTAGGAAAGAAGAAAGTACATAGGTAGGTTAACTAGTACCCTATGAGAGAAAACTGGATGAGGTGGGAAATATGACTCGCCTCCTACCCTCGCCGAACATAACTCTGCAGACTGGGCATTTAAAACGAAAGGCCCAGGGGAAAGCATTTAAAACGTTAGAGTGAGTGGACAAAATAAATAATAAAAATACGGACCTAATGACAGAGCATTGAAATCAATTTAACGCTTTTCCCATATTTTCCATTGAGAAAATATTTATTTTATGCATGCCATTCTTGGAAATCTTTCCGAAAATAATTATAGACAAAACTAATAAACCAATCCCATTGGTTCCCAATAAATCAATAAAAATAGGGAAGATGTTTCACCATAACAATGAGCCTCCCAGGCTATAATAGCGTCCCACGCTAAGCGCTCTACTCACATATGATGAGGACCGCTTAAAAAGTTATAATAGCGTCCCACGCTAAGCGCTCAACTCTCATATGATGAGGACCGCTAAATAATGGCTAGCTAACAATATA
>NC_020496.1:18247192-18261875 GCF_000184155.1 Fragaria vesca subsp. vesca | reverse complement strand
TTTTAACACATAGCATGTCTACGAACTCGTAATAACGTCCTCTACGACTTTTTATGAAGAAAGTTTTCCCAAATTCCAAACACAAGAAAAAGTCAACTCTAGGGTCCATAAGTGATAAATGGTTACTTAACACGGTAAAAGACCAAAATAATACCAAAGTAAATAACCGTAAAATAACTTAAGAACCGGGGTGTGACAAAAAGGGAATCATGATTTGGGTGAAGGGGTTATTATTGAAGGGATCATTGCATTCATGCATTGTTATGGTTGACATCTGTTGTTTAAAGAGGCTTGATCTCCTACTGAGCGTTGCTCACCCCTAAGAATATTGTGCAGGTGTTGAACATGAAGTGTAGGTTTCTCTATTTGAAGAGCTTTGTGTATGATGTGATGAAAGTGTGTGGCTTGTCTCTTTAAGTTTCTATTTAGAATAAGAACAAAGGTTGTAGCATGTTGTTAGCCTTTGAAATTATTTTTTAAATTTAATTGGAATAATGAACTATTGCAAGTTTGAATTGTAATCTATGACATCTTTATTGAATTGGTTATGCCCTTAATTGATTCCAAGTTCTTTGAATTGATTCATTATATTTCCAGCTCTTATATTTAAGATTCATAGGTTAAACTCAAAGTAGGAACAAAACCTGCAAATCTGAAACAGTGCTTTTCAAATTCTGCATCAGTTTTGTTCTGAATTTGAAGTTGGTTTCTTCAAGAGATTTGTAGTGGACATCTTAAGGTTCATTCCAGATTTTGAATCACTTGAAAAAGAATTTTGGAGATTAAGTTATGATTTTTCAACGTTTAGGGTCTGCATCAGGAAATTCTGCAGATTTGTATTTTTCTGAGATTTTGGACAGTTACCATCTTTCGAAAAACTGTACAAATTGGTTGGTTGTTTGAACTTGGTGTCTTCATGAAAGTTAGAGTAGAGACCTTAATGATCGTTTTAGAACTGGAATCTCTTGAAAATATTTTTTTAAAATTAGTTATGATTTTTCAAAGTTACAGTTCTGTTGGATATTTTTCTGAAACATCAAACTATCCTTGGATTGTATTTCCATCCCATTTTTATTTTCCAGTCACACCTTCGACTCAAGAAATAAAAAATTTGGGGTGTGACATTTATGTTATGAGCGATTTGTCTACTGTTGAAGTACTTGATCATTATTGATTTATTCTGAGCAAAGTAAATGACATTATGCAGCGTCAGTAAGTAATGTTTCGATAATTCTAAATGTACTAGGGAAAGCAAGCGTAATGCGTTTTATTCGAATCATGATTCCTTTTGCTAAGGGTAATAACGCTGAAGATGTTCTGAATTCCAAGGATGTTTGAGAATTCTGCCTTCGCCATCTTGGATGTAAAAAGTGCCTGGTCTGACGACTTCTACTATTTGATATGGTCCCTCCCATGGGGGGTGGAGAACTTTTGGGTGCGGAATGGTTCGCTTGAGAACCTAATCCCGCAAGTTCAATTGGCATTCTCGCACGCACTTGTTATAGAATTAGGTAATTTCCTTCTTGTTCTGAATATTACAAATGCACGCAATTTCGCGTCGTTCTTTGACAAGCTCGTGATCGAGATTTAGTCCTTCGTTCGTTGCGGGATCGTATCCTTCAACCCTCGGGCTTGGGATGAGGATTTTTGCTGGGACAACAACATTTGCGCCGAACGTAAGTGTGAATGGTGATTCCCCATTTGCTATTGTGGGGGTCGTGCGGATTGCCCACAGAATTTCCGGATGCTTTCCCCCCAAAGTCCTTTGGCGTTATCAAGTTTCTTTTTGAGAAGATTTTTTATAATCTTGTTGACTGCTTCTTCTTGGCCTTTGTTTGAGGATGAGTAGGTGTAGCGAATAGCATTGTCGTTCCGTATTGTATTACTTACAAAAGTTAATGACTTCATCATAATTAAATTGAACTCCATTATCTGTTACGATTGAATGTGGAATTTCGTAACGGCAGAAAATATTTCTTTTGAGGAAACTCATGATTTTTTCTGATGTCACCACGGTCAAGGATTCTGCTTCAATCCATTTTGAGGAATAGTCGACCGCAACGATTATGTACTTGAACCGCCCTGGGGGGTTGGCAATTTGCCTATAAAGTCTAATCCCATATGATGTATATCCAAGGAGCTATAAGGATGGAAAGTGGAACTGCTGGCGAACTATTCTCATTTGCAAAAATCTGGCATTTATGGCAATGTTTAACAACATATTTGCAATCTGTCCAAAGTGTTGGCCAAAAGTATCTTGCTCGGAGCATTTTGTGAGAGCGCACGATAACCGGAATGATTTCCACATGTGCCTGAATGCAATTCATCTAATACTTGATGTCCTTCAGAGAGAGTTAGACATTTAAGTTCAGGTTCGATAATTCCTTTTCGGTAGAGTTTGCCATTTCACAAGGAATATCGTGCGGCCTTATTAACTAGCCTGTTAGCTGCGACTTTGTCGGCTGGGAGGGCTTCTTTTCTACGAAGCTTATACTGAATAATTGGGTACATCCATCAGGGTTCTCGATCGATTGTAAAGATTTTTTGTAATGTACAAGTAATGCTCGGATTATTGAGGATTTTGATCCGCGTATTATCTGGACAATCATACGGTTGGCAAGTTGCCAATTGCGCGAGTGAATCAGCCTTTGAATTTTTCGCTCTGGGGATTTGCTGAATTGAGTACGCTTTAAAGCATCTTAGGAGTGTTTGTACATATTCGAGATAAGCTTTTAATTGGTCCTTAACCTGAAAATGACCTTGAACTTGATTAACGACTAGCTGAGAATCGCTTAATATGTAGATTGTGTCCGCTCTGCAATCAATTTCTAAAAGTAGCCCAGCGATTAATTCTTCATATTCAACCGCATTATTTGTTGCTTTAAATTCGAAGCGAAGAGCGTATTCGGCTTTGAGTCCCCTAGGTCCTTCTAAAAGGATCCCAGCGCCACTTGCATTTGTGCAGGATAATCCATCGACATGGAGTTGCCAAGGAGATAGATGGTTCTGAATTGAGATACCTATTGAGGGACTTACTCTTGAAGGAATTTCAGTGTTCCGCACTGGAGGGACATCTTTAGACTTTGCAAGATCGGTAAATTCCGCAAGGAAATCCGCAACCGCTTGGCCTTTTACTGTTGTTTGTGGAATGAATGAAATGTCAAACTCGATCAGCTCAATGGCCCATTTGGACAGTTACCCAGAAAATTCTGGTCGTTGGAACACTTGTTTCAGCGTTGAATTTGTTAGCACATGAATTGGATTAGATTGGAAATAAGGTCTTAAACGCCGCGCAACGACAACCAAGGCTAAAGCGAGTTGCTCCGATGGAGCGTAACGTGTTTCCGTGTCTATAAGACCTTTTGCCAAATAATAGACAAGCACTACGCCAATAAGTGCAACAAACGACACTTTTCACACAATGGTGCATAATAATAGAGTTGTACAAATTTCAAAAATGCTTCATACAACGTTCAGAAACTTTCAGCCGTTGTGTGGATAGTCTGAGATGATTCCAGATTTTTTTTTCGTTAAACTAGTACAACACTTTGGACAATATTTTGTTGTGTGAATGAAGATAAAAATGAGGCCCATTTTGTTTCTAACCCCACTCTAGTTTGACATATAACTGGGTTTTGTTACACAACAGTGAAACAAATAAATGTTGTGTGAATGTATACAATTTAAACTATCACACAATACTTTTTATACATTTGTTGTACAATGTATTTCTCATGTCAGGCTACAGACTTCTAGTTTTAAAATTGCTCTTACATCATTTGAAAACCTAAATTTTTTATGAAGGATAACCTTGGTGGTTTTGATGTAACAATAGAACACTCAAACTTGTTGTGTGAGAGTATAGTATTTTCAACAATCACACAACGACTTTTCAGTTTTGGTTATATAATGTATTTTCGTGTCATGACGAAGCCCTTCTCTTACATTTGGCAATACTACTTTAAGTTCTTCATCCCACAACAATCAACTAAGAAATGTTGTGTGAAGGTATATCACACAATTGTTTTTAATATTACGTTGTATGTATCGTAACCTCTAACCCCTAAAATACCCTAAACCCTAAAAACCCTAATAAATTTCCTATTGTAGTGCCACAACGGTTCTTTTTTAATATTGATGTGTGACGTAAAATAGTTAATATTGTTGAATTTATGGTTGACCGAGTTGATCGATACCCAAACGTTTCCGAAAATTTGTGAATTTTGTTACACTGCTATACTTACTATCATAATTATATCAAACGGTCGAATTTTCATGATTTTAATCCTAAACATCTATATCACAATCAACCTACTAATGAGGTATAACATGTTTACTATATATGTTGTACATAATGTGACATAACATGTGTAGTACATATTATATAAACTTGTGTTTATCTAGAGAGACACCATTGAGAAAATGAAAATTTTGAAAATCGAACCGTATAGACATGTTTACGATATTGAAACATGATTGTGGTAGAAATGTCATCAATTTTGGGTATTACATGAGTGTCGATCGACGCGGTCAACTTTAATTACACTTACTTTCACTATAGGGAGCCAAACCATCATGATATAATTGACATCACTTCTTGTATGAGTTCATGCATAATAACCATATGATTATACGAGTGTCGACAAAATAAAAAAAATGTTTAGAGTATTGCATTTCGACGTGTTTTCGTATGATGAGCCTCCCATATTTAGACAACTCTTAGTGCTTTTATGCGTTCTGTGAGTGAAAACTAGGGTTATTTTAAAGAGTGACTCGTTAGAATGAAAAGTAGCCGTAAATTTCCCGCCCTCACGATTATTAAGTGAATGTCTCTATTTTCTTTTTTCTCAGACAACACAAAATATGCAATTTATGTTGTCTGATTTGTA
This sequence comes from Fragaria vesca subsp. vesca, assembly GCF_000184155.1. Classification (NCBI taxonomy): domain Eukaryota; kingdom Viridiplantae; phylum Streptophyta; class Magnoliopsida; order Rosales; family Rosaceae; genus Fragaria; species Fragaria vesca. The sequence goes on along the minus strand of NC_020496.1, from coordinate 18,256,986 downwards.
AAATGGATAGGGAAAAATTAAGGCTGAGATGTAGCAGCAGGAAATCTCCCGCTCTTGCAACTTAAGGATGTCGTTTCTTCACAGACAACAAAATATACAATTTACATTGTCTGATTTGTAAAATGGATTGGGAAAAAATTAAGGCTGGGATGTAGCTCCGGGAAATCTCCTGCTCTTGCAATTTAAGGATGTTATTTCTTCGCAGACAACAAAATATACAATTTACGTTGTTTGATTTGTAAAATGGATAGGGAAAAATTAAGGCTTAGATTTCCCGCTCTTGCAATTTAAGGATGTCATTTCTTCTCAGACAACAAAATATGCAATTTATGTTGTATGATTTGTAAAATAAATAGAGAAAAATTAAGGTTGAGATGTAGCAGCGGGAGATCTCCCGCTCTTGCAATTTAAGGATGTCATTCTCAGACAATTAAAATTTGGAGTTCTGTTGTATGATTTGGGAAACACTTAACTCAAAACCTAAAGCACTTGACACTTAGACAAAAAAGAAAAACCTATTGCTCAAAACCTCTCTCTCACACACACACACACTCTCACACTCAAAACCGCTCATTTTGTCGAGAGAGAAAGACAGAGTTCGAGAGAGAGAAGGGCAGAGGAGTCGCTACCCTTCCAGGCTTGCCTCTGCCGTCATCTGTCCGCCGTTGGCCGATCGGAGACCAGCACTCAACTCTCCTCTCTCTCCTCCATCTCCCCACACCCACAAAATCGACATCCAACCATCCCTTTCTCAGATTGAAAATCCAAACCCTAACCCCAATTCCGATTTCTGGCAAAATCCTCTCTTTTCCAGTGAGCTCAAGCTTCTCAAAGGTAAACCCATCTCTTTTCTTTCGATTTCGAGCTCCCTTGAGCTTTGTTTTTCTGTTTGGGACCTAATCCCTCGTGTCTTCTTCTTTTCTGGGTTCATCTGCAATGTCGCCGTCGGCGACTTTCTAGCCATGCATTCAATTCTTCAAGGTAATTCTTTCCTTCTCTCTCCAATTTCGATTTAGATTGGGTTTCATATAGTGCACACCACATGTTTGATAGAATGCCTCACAGACACAACAAAGCTGAACCAGTGGGCTTTTCTATGATTTTCGAAAAGTCTATACTTCTTTGTTCAATCTCAGTTTTTAACAGTTGAAAATAGACTCTCCAGTGATCTTTTAAACTTGGTTTCAAGCAAAACGGAGTTGATATGAGAAACTTGTGCTATTTTAAAAGTTCATACAGTGTTTCAAAATTTTCTGCAGAAACTGTATTTTCAGTAACTTTGGGTCTCTATTGAACCATGTATTTGAACTCCAAACGACTTGAAATTTTGGGACATTGTAGTTTTGCTTGTCTACTTTGATTTTGGAGATTTTCAACTGAAAGTATTAAAAAATCCATTGTTAATGAATTTTTCTCTCTTACTATCTGTTATCTGGAAATTTCGCAAATTGCGACTTAGTGTTACAAAACAATTGGTTTGAGAGCTTTTACCTTTTGTATCAGTCTCCGATCTTTAACAAGTTAAATTAGATATGCAAATCATTCTTTGAACTTGTATTTCAGTCCAAAAAGGGTTAAGGAAAAACTCCATTTTTAACAAAGCATTGTCTTTGTGTTATAATAATCTGATCACTATTTTAGGACTGACTAAGGTACTGTATATGCTTATATTAGGAACAAGGATACAAGGACTGAAGGTTGGTGAAGTGGTACTTATTGGGAGTTGCATATCAGAATTTCCAGGTAGGAGGTCTTCACTGGTTAGAGATGTTTCTGAAAATATCTTTATGTTTTTATGTATAAAAGTGCATTATTTTATGTGATGACTTGAGAGTGAAAGGAGCATAGAGACTACCTTGGAGGGTTTTGGGCCTTTGAATCACTGAGGTTCCCTCCTATTTCGTAACAACATCAGATTATACTTTTTTTGGTAATACGTTTCTTCCCCTAATAAGATTTCTATCTAAATGTGTTCAAGATTTTTGTTGGGATGCACTTTTGACCATTAGCAAATATATATTGGTAGGTTGTTTAGAATGCTTGGATCAAAAATAGAGCAATGATCACATAGTGCACACCACATGTTTGATAGTATGTCTCAAAGACACCACCAAGCTGAAACCAGTGGGCTTTTCCAAAATTTTCGAAAAGCTTTGATCTCAGTTTTTAACAGTTAAAAATATTCTTTTATGATCGTTTTAAACTTGGTTTCAAGCAAAATGGAGTTGATTTGAGAATTTTGTGCTATTTTGAAGTTCAAATAGTGTTTTAGAATCTTAGTAAAGTTACTGCATTTTCAGTCATTTTGGATCCCTATTTGACTATTCATTTGAACTCCAAACAGCTTGTAATTTTGGGACATTGTTCCTTTGCTTATCTATTTTGATTCTGGAAATTTTCCCATGAAAATATTGAAAGGTCAATTGTTGGTGAATTTTTCTTTCTTACTACCTGTTTCCTGAAAATTTCTCAAATTTGCAGCTCATTGTTATAAAACAATGGATTTGGGATCCTTTACACTCTTATTTTTGTCATTGATCTTTGACAAATTTATCTATGCATAAATCCTGTACTTTCAGTTCTAAAAGGGCAGGAAGGGTTCCATTCTTGACAAGCATCACTTTTGCATGTTCTTATCAATACTTCTTATTTGTGTTCTCTCGGGAACAAGCCCATAAATAGAAGCTTACCTACTGCTGTGACTTAGTTTTAAGAAAAATTTGATATTAGGACTGACTATGGTGCATATATATGCATATATTAGGAATAAAGACACAAGGGAACTGAAATTTAGATCAAACTTGTCTAATGTAAGAACATGAAAAAATGTTTCAAACCGAACCGCACAAGGGAACATTTGCTTACTATTTTGAATCTTAGTATAGTTTGTAACTTTTTTCTTTCCTCAGAATTTAGATAGAAGTTAACACCACTGAATACCTATTGCTATTTGATAGCTCCTTTTTTTTAAGCATGCAAGTATATATAAGAGTTGAGTTATAAATGTAGCACCATGTTTCGAATTATGTGTTTTAAAGATAGTAGTAATAATACAATGATTATGGAGGATGCTGGACTTGTGGTTTTTTTGCAGGTTACTTTTTATGGATGATATGGATCGAGGTATATATGTAGCAACAGGAGAAACTAGTTTTGAATTATGTAGGTATGTTCAATTGAATACTAGTAGTACATTGTGGATGTTAGACTGGTGGTTTCTTTAGGCAATTTTTTTGGTGTCATATCACAGGTTAAAGAGGCTATCAATTATATGAGCTTGGATTGCTAGACTAAAAAACATGCAGAAGTGAGCTTTCATTTTGCAATTCAAGTTATTTGATGATCAATATAAGTGGATTCATGCAAACTAAATTGTGTATCATGTACAACTTTGTATTTTAATTTCTTGTATGGATCATAGGGCATGCTTCTAAATTCCCATTTAAAGCAATGGTTTGGATCCTTTCAGTCAGATTTTGATGATTTAAATGTGCTTGAGTTGCTATTGTTTATTTGGTAAATTAGTAGGACATACAACACATTAATGGCAATCCAACATTGTCTCATGAAAATGATTATACAATAATTCTTCTGTAATGTAACGTTGTGAGTATCTATTCACAGAATGCCAATTAGCAAAAATCATGTCTACTCTTTAACAATCAAACAATCATGAAATCGAGAAAACCCGTTGTATGAAGATAACCTTACACAATAGTTTATAGGAAGAAAACTATTGTGTGAATATCGACAGATGTTGTCGATTGCAATACGGAATGAACTTGACAGATGTCGATGGAATCTGTCGATATTCACTCAACAACTCTTGAAAGGAAACAGTTGTGTGAGTTGACAATCACACAAAGGTTTTCACTGAAAAAGCTGTTGTGTGATTCTCGGCAAATATCATTGATAGCTAATGAGAAGCAGCTTGGCATGTGTTGGCATCTGTCGATAATATCTGCTGAGAATCATACAACAATATTCTATAAAAAACTATTGTGTGATTCTCGGCATAATTCATCAACATATGTCGACAGCTGCCGAGAAGCAGCTGGACATGTGTCGGCAGCTGTCGATGATATCTGTCGAGAATCACACAATGGTTTTTATTGTAGCGTTGTGTGTCAGTTAGTCAGACAAGCTCTTTTTAGCCGTTGTGTGATATGTTGATCAAACAACGATCAGATTAACAATGGATTTGACCTTTAACAAACGACATTTTTTTCCCGTCATGTGATGCATTATCTGGCGTAGTGATTAAGTAATTCTTTGTCATCCTTCTACCGAATCAGAGCGGCGCTGACGGCCGTGCTAGAAACTGCCAAATAAAGATATAAAGTTTCCCCTTCCTCTGGTTTGTACAACTTTGGGATTGAGGCAAGGTACTCCTTGATCCCTTGAAAGGCCGCTTCGCATTCCGGCATCCATTCGATGGCTCTTGTTTTTGATATTTTAAGTGCTTTGAAGAAAGGGGCGCAACGATCTGTCAATTGAGAAATAAACCTTGACAACGCATTGAGCTCCCCTATGAGTTGTAAGATGCCATCCTTTGTCGTTGGGGCAGACATGTTTAATACGTCTTGAATTTTAGAAAGATTCGCCTCGATTTTGGTTTTACTGATAAGAAACCCCAATAATTTACTGAGGTCGATACAAAAAAAACATTTCACTGGGTTTAGCCGTATGCCGTATTGGGGCAGGATGTCTAGGATTGTTTCTAAATGTTCAATATGATTTTCCCGCTTGAGACTTTTAACCAGCATGTCATCGACATAGACCTCAATGATATTTCCAATTTGCTCCGCAAACATCTTATTCATTAGACGCTGGTAGGTAGCCCTTGTGTTCTTGAGTCCAAATGGCATGACATTATAATAGAACAAACCTCGATCGGTTACGAACGTAGTTGCCTCTTGATCGGTTGGTTCCATTCGGATCTGATTGTACCTTGAATAAGCATCCATCGTACTGAGTAATTCATGGCCCGTTGTAGCTTCAACCAATTGATCGATACATGGGAGAGGGAAACTATCTTTAGGGCAGGTGTTATTGAGATTTTTGAAATCAACACAGATACGCCACTTGCCGTTAGCTTTTTTAGTTTACCATGACCACGTTTGATATCCATTATGGATATTGTGCTTCTCGTATGAAGCCAATCTCTTGCAGCCTAGTTACCTCAACGTGGATCGCTTGGTACTTTACGTCGTCAAATGCTTGCCTTTTCTGGCGTACGGGCACCATCTTTGGTTTGATGTTTAACTTGTGCGAAATGATCGTTGGGTCAATCCCGGGCATGTTTGCATAAGACCATGTGAACACTTTTGAGTATTTCTCTTTTCCATCAGTTCTCTTTGCTCACTTCAAATCGGTGCCACTAGTAGAAATAAAGACTTAGGCGACGGGAAAAATTCGTCGGCTAAGTACCAATTTTTGTCGCCTTCCGACTTAAGCGACGAAACCGGCGTCGCTTAAGATTCGTCGCATATGACGCGTCTCATAGGTACTTAAGCGACAAAAACATAAAATCTGTCGCTTAAGAAAACAAAACAAGCGATAGGGGTTGTTTTTGTCGCTACGTACCTAGGTGACGAATAATTTACTTAAGTGACGAAAATTTTTTGTCGCTTAAGTCGTTCAGCAACGTATGCTTTCCCGTCGTTTTACTGTTACGCGACGAAACTTTTTAGTTTAGCGACAAGTTTATTTTCGTCGCTATACACAGTGCGACGAAATAATTTCCTTAAGCGACAAATTATTTTTGTTGTTGACCAGCTTAAGCGACGTATATTATTTTGTCGCTTTACCGTTAAGCGACGAAATTTTTTAATGTAGCGACGAGTCTTTTTCGTCGTTATATTTGATGCGACGAATAAGTTCCGTCGCTATACCCTTATGCGATAGGAAATTTTTTGGCCTTTTCAACTTTTGACGGGTAATTTTTCCCTTAAGCGACAGAAATAAGCATCTTAGGAGACAAAATTTTCGTCGCTTAGGTTTTAGTTTTTTGAAATTTTTTATTTTTATTTTTATTATTACTAAGAGATATAATAACTGGAAAATAAATTACTGTAAATAAATAATTAATTACTGTAAAACCAAAATAAATTAACCGAAATATTTATATTACTAATAAAAATATCTAGTATTGTTTGTACAATTATTTAAACTAGAAAAATCTACTGATTTCCTAAACTAATCGGAGTAGTGTCAAGGCCCCTATCATCATCGTCATCCCGAGGTTGTTGGCTTGGGACCGAGGGTGAACACATAGGCTGTAGCCCTATTCGAGCTATGATTTGTTCCATTTGTAACTTCAAAGCTTGATAATCTGCAGCAGACTGCTCAGCGATCTTCTCGGCTTTTTGGGCCCTCTCTTGTGCCTCAGCCGCATCCTTTCTAGCAGCCTCTATCGCTACTTGGGTCTCATTATTCGGTCGAGAGCGTGAAGACGAAGATGTTGACCTTGTGCTCTTCTCTAGGATGCCTGCTTGTCCAATACCATGAAGGTAAGACCCTTTTGTTTTTCCCATAGCGTTTTTGACAACACTTAGTTGAGTTGGCCAGTCCAAATGAGGTAGCTGATCCGGTGGGATGTCCGGGTGTTGAGTGCTCTGCAAAGTCTTGGCAATAGCACCTTGTTCCTTCAACTTTTCCTACAATTCAAGAATAATATGTACAAGTCATATATGCAACTATTATAACATCATCAAAACATGATAACTGAAGCACTAATCAGCTTTACCAAACAATAATGAAGTAAGCAGGAAACCAGGAAACAATCTCTATATAGACTCCTATCAATATTACTAATCTCCAAGCCCACCTAATAGTACTTCAATCTCTATAATACTAGAAGCAACTTCCAGTATTAAACACAAACAATAATGAAGTAAGCAGGAAACTAGGAAACAATCTCTCTATATAGACTCCTATCAAGATTACTAATCTCCAAACCCACCTAATAGTACTTCAATCTCTATAATACTAGAAGCAACTTCCATCCAAATTAAACACAAACAATAATGAAGTAAGCAGGAAACCAGGAAAGAGTGAATAAGATTGACTTCATCAGTGATGAGATCATTTGCAATAAGTTAAGAGTGCTGTGCAGTAGTCAGTTCTGGCAACTAGCATAATCTCAGATTAACTAAACCCATTTTTTCTCTCTTAATTGTAATTAACTTGAGAGAAAATCTGACCTCAGACAATATTATTTCTTGGAAAGAAATAATTGTTAAGTTAAAGAAAGATTGAAAAGGAAGATTATGGAAAAGGCACTAGCTAGCTGGAAACAATGTCAAGCAACCGCAACGTGTAAAATTGAACTGAAAAGTTGAATGGATTATGATCCACTCCTGGCCTTGTTTATATGTCGCTGCTTTGGAAAAAAAAACTGGGAAAAAGAGTGCGTCTTGATCTTCAAGGGGCTAGGGACCTTTCCAAAGTTTTAAAGTTCAAAGTTGAATAACAAAGCATAGCAACACCTAGCACACTTGAACACCTTCGTTCATCGTTTACATGATAAGAATGGAGACCATAAAGTACTCTCTTTCTCAAATTTACTGTACGTACACAGTAAAAAGGCAAACAAATAAGTGTTGTAAAACATGCTCATTCTATTTGTTTTCTTCCCGTTTCTTATTCTATGGAATTTTATGAGCTTTTAGCCTAACTTGTATTGTAATGTTAGAAATGGTAGCTAGATTGGCCAAAACTATCAAAGCAAACCAATTTTGGTGATCACCTTTTCCTAACTCATAGTTAAAAATGAGAAATGAACAAGAAACCATAGCATATAAAAACATTGGTTCACAATCTCAAAATCAGAAAGGTTCATTATTTTAAGTATCGAGCATAAATTCTCGGGTTTGAACTCCCCACTCAATTAAGCATATCATAAGAACGTACTAATGCAAATTCTGTCGGTCGAGTTATATATACATGCAGAGGACTCAAACTCATAGCAAACTTAACGAAAGGCCATGCGCTCGATCAGATAATCTTCATAAGGCATTAAGTATTGATAATACACACAACCTTCAAACAACTAGACATATACACAATACACACAACAGCCAAAACTAAAACATTATCCTTAAGGCATTAGGTATTGATACTTACATAATGCTCAGCAGCTTTAGGCTGGTTGATGTCGTATGTCACCGGGTACACGTCAACCACCGGTAATGAAGCACCCTTATCCTTTAGCTCGGCCACCCGGTAAATGATAGGTTTCCTCCCTGAGTGGTGCTCCAACTCCTTTTTACCACGGTTGTTGGAGTTGGCAACCGATCGTCTCTGCACAAGACAAAGTACATGATCAAAAGAGGGTGTAAAAATAACTCCCTAAAAATCCCTTTTTTTAGTTACAACCCAAAAATACTATGAACACCTACCACAAAGCTTCCTAAACTAGCTGCAAGTTTTCTCTTCTAGTACTTGGCAGACAAAAAGAAGAGAAATCAACAGAAAATTACATTGCAGTCACTACTCATCAAGTGGCTGTATGAAACTAAGTTGAGCAGCTAGAACTAGGATCAAAGCCTCCTATACTTCTTAGTTTAACGTATATGCACATAAAGAAGCTCATAAGCACAAATTTTCAAGTCATTCAGAGTCCTAAATCCCACTCAAACTCGAATTCAAATCAGCTGTTCTCAACAAAATCCATATATGTCTACTATAAAATATAGAACTCTTTAACCAAATTATATGTATAGCAGTTCAGCTCCAACGCCAAATTATATTCATACACTAGTAAAAGATAGTATTCCATACAATAAACCAATGACTTTCACATCCTCCGTCATTGGTTTCACAATACTGGTGAAACCAAGTGACTTATCCCAATATAGGGTTTTGCTTCTTATATTAGTAACTTATATTAGTAAAAGGCTACAACCAGTAAACATATAATGCATCTTGCTTCATTCTTTGCAGGATGGAATGTTACAATATTTTGTCTAAAGTAATCGCAATCAATATGATACACCCCGAACCTAGTAATTAATTTTATATTGTGATTTCCGGTTTATTGGTAGCTAATCAATTCGGAAATTTATTATGTTATTCTTAATAGAGGTGGTTTAGTCGAGTTCATAGAATTTTAGTTACCCGGTTAAGAGTTCGTAAATGAAAGGTAGTTAAATAATAACAGTATCCATTTTTGGGCTTAGGCATTTAAGGGAGACTTACCATTTAGGAAGGAAAAAAGTCAAAATCAGAAAATACAACCCTCTCCACTTCTCTCTCTCCCCGAGCCGAGCCCGACCCCGACCCGTCCAGTTCACCTTGGCGGACCGCCGCCGTCCGGTCACACCAAACCTCCGCACCGGTCCCGTTCAGCAGTTGGGACCTCGGTCGACCTTCCGAAGGTAGCAGCTGACCCCATCTCGCCGGCGTTAGGGCGCCGGAGGCCCTAGAAGAAGCTGCGTCACCGTTTCTTTTTCTTTTCGGAATTCCTTCCTCCGGCCACCAATCGGGAAATTAAAGGTAGTGTTTTGATGCCCTCTTGCTGGTTATTCTTTCCCCTAAAGGTAGGAGATCGATTGGTTGTAGATAGCAAATCGGGGGTTATGTGTTCTTGGGCTTGTGAAGTGTTTCCGGCCAAACCCTTGATTTGTGGGTTTTGTGTTAGTTAGAATTGTTGTTAAGCTTGATGAGAGGAAGAGTTTGGTGTATGGTTTGCTATTTTTGCTCGGAATTGTGGGAGAGATGGTGGTTGACTGCCACTGCCGGCAGTTGACCGCCACTGCTGGTGGTTGCTACCGTTTGTGGTGGTGGTTGTG
>NC_020496.1:18245504-18247172 GCF_000184155.1 Fragaria vesca subsp. vesca | reverse complement strand
TGGTAGGAATTTAGAAAATTTTTAAGTTAATTTTGGTGGAAGAGTAGAGGTGAGCCTCATCCTTGGGAATTTCCATATTTGTGCTTAAGTGTTAGAACGTTGAGGAAAAATTGGAGAAGGTTAGTAAAAATGGTTGGAGTTCTCCTTAGTTTTTGGAGAGTGTAGAGTGAGGGTAGATGACATTGCCCTATTTTGTTACTTTGATATTCTTGTATTATTTTTGTCTCGGACCTTAAATCTCGTTTTGTACAGGACGAGAGGAGACACCACGTGAGGAGGGCTCTGACCGACATCAGGCTTAGCCGTCTATACTGTGAGTGGACATTTTATTTTTAAAGGAGTATGCATGCATGATTTGTTTAGAAAATCATCACTAATTTTCTGAGTTGATATTATTATTTCTTCTATGAAGGGATCTTGAAAATGATTTGAGTTATTCTATTTTAAGCATGTTAACGTGTGAGACACGTTGAATTTAATTAACTATATTGCTCTTAGAATTTTTCCAAGTACAGTTGGGAATCGTACTTATATTTTATTTATGAGTTTCGGGGAAACTCATATGATTTATATTTTCCTTATGCCATATTCTTGGAATATATATGATGTCAATGCTAGCATGTCGTTCCACCTTTCGAGGTGATGTGACACCCACGTTTCAAGTGGGGTCACGCAAGCCCTTTCCACCCTAGTGGTGATGTGATGTTGTCGGCGGCATCACGCAAGCCATGTGCCCTATCCGTCAACTCGACGTGAAGGTACAAGGAGTATGGGAGTACTATGCCTGGGAGACAACCGAGTCTGGGAGACTCACTTATATGGCCATATAGGATATTCTATTTGAGTTGTTAAATTGACTAGCGGGGCTAGTCCATTATTTTTGGAAGTTTTTTTTTATTACGAGAAATCTATTTATTTTTCTTATTGTTTTACGACTAGCGGGGCTAGTGGGAATTTTGGTTGAGCTTATAATATCTGCATGCATGAAAATTCTTGGTTTCCGTATAAATGGAAAAGCATATAAAATTTTGATTTAGTATCATTATGCTCTTGGATATTTATTTAATTAGTTTGTTTTTCGTCCACTCACGCTAACGTTTTTAAATGCTTTTCCCTGGGCCCTTTGTTTTCAAATGCCCAGATTACAGAGCTCCTGTTCGGTTTCACTAGGAGTTGAGGTATAGTTTTCCCGCTGCACCTTGCTGACCGTAGGTTACCTGTTAACCTATGTGTAGTGTTATATTTCCTTCTTGTAGAGCTCTGATGACCATGGGATTATGTGTATTAAGTTAAAGTGTTTACTTTTCACTTAGGTCTATGACCCACGTAGAGAGAGTTTAATCTTGGTTGATGTTCATGTTTAAGTAATGCCATTGAATACTTGGTTTGGGTTGTTTAATTACTGCTATGACTTGGTTTATGTTGTGGGGAGTGAAGGACTCCAGGAGTGGTGGTTGGTTATTATAGTTGAAGTGTTTTAGTTTTTTTTCAGGATGGGTTGTCCATTTTTAGGGGAGGTTATGCCGAAATTTCGGTATAATCTCTTTTAAGAGTGGACCCCGCAAGACTTGCCTATTTCACTATGTGTTTTCGGGGCGGGTCTTGTCAGTGTTGGACCGGTTAGGATTAGAAGCCCGAAAACCATTTCTCTCTCTCCCTTCACTGTTC
>NC_020496.1:18242635-18245484 GCF_000184155.1 Fragaria vesca subsp. vesca | reverse complement strand
CCACGTAGAGAGAGTTTAATCTTGGTTGATGTTCATGTTTAAGTAATGCCATTGAATACTTGGTTTGGGTTGTTTAATTACTGCTATGACTTGGTTTATGTTGTGGGGAGTGAAGGACTCCAGGAGTGGTGGTTGGTTATTATAGTTGAAGTGTTTTAGTTTTTTTTTCAGGATGGGTTGTCCATTTTTAGGGGAGGTTATGCCGAAATTTCGGTATAATCTCTTTTAAGAGTGGACCCCGCAAGACTTGCCTATTTTACTATGTGTTTTCGGGGCGGGTCTTGTCAGTTGGTATCAGAGCATTAGGTTCCTCTTCCTGTTGAATTAATGGCGTCTAGGTTAATACTAGATTGTCCATGTGTGTAGTACTAATCTATATCTATCTCAGGTACTATGCCTCCTAGACGCCGAACACAGAGAGCTCCTCCTGTGGGGGATGATATGAGTGCACAAGAGGGTATGCTGGGAGCGTTTGAGCAGATTGTTAACCAATTTGCTGCAACAATGAACCCTTAGCCCCCGCCTGATTTTAGCATTAAGAAAACCAAGGAAAATGGTGCTGAGAAGTTTTCTACAGCCAAGGATCCCATTGAGGCCCGGGAGTGGATTGAGACTATGGAGAGAGTGTTTACTAGGATGAGTGTTCCTGAAGATCGTAAGGTATTTGTGGCAGTGCAATGGTTGCACGGTCCTGCATGGCATTGGTGGGTCGGTATTACTAGAGATTATGGGGATGCTCCTCACATGACTTGGGATGAGTTCAAGGCCCATTTCAATGATCGTTATTGTAGTCGAGCTCATCTCCATAGGATGCAGGATCAGTTTATGAATTTGCAGAAAGGAGATATGTCAGTCTTGGAGTTTGAGCAGCACTTCCTTGCTAGAGCTCATCATGTTCCTAACTTGGTTCGAGATGAGCCGGATAAGATTTACAGGTTTGTTCGGGGACTTGGGGGTGAGTATCAGGAAAAGATGCAAGCAGTGTTGTATCCGAGATTTAGTGATGTAGTTGGGGCAGCTTTGAATATTGAGACCTCACAGATGGGTAGCCGACCCCGAGACTTTGGTGGCCCTAGTCAGGGACCGTCAAAGAGAGCAGCATCCACATCCGGTTCCGGATCTTCTGTGGGTAGTGGACGTAGTAGTAGCTCTGGTCATTCAGCTCGACCTAGACTCAAAGGTAGCCAGAGATTTGCTGGGGGATCTGCAGGCAGACACCCCTTTAGTCAGTTTAGGGGTGGTAGTAGTGGAGGCCACAGTGGCCAGTATCAACCAGTTGGGTGTTTCGAGTGTGGCGAGCCAGGTCACTTTAAAAGAGATTGTCCCCGTTTGGCTCAGGGGGTCGCGCCTACATTTTATCAGACTGCAGGTCAGACTTCGGTTGGTGCTTCTAGCAGTGGCTCACGTGCTAGTTCGGCAGTTAGAGGCGGTCCCCAGCGGGGTAGAGGTCAGAGAGGACGTCCTACCACTCAGGCTAGAGTTCATGCCATGTCATTGCAAGAGGGTCGTACCTCGCCCGAGGTTATCATTGGTACGTTGTTTATTTTTGGCCAACCTGCATTTACTTTGATTGATCCGGGAGCTACCCATTCCTTTATGTCTAGTAGATTTGCACTTCATGCTAATGTGCCTTCATCTCCTCTTACGGGGGAGTGGTATGTGTCTTTGCCTTCGGGTGATGTGTTTAAAATTGATTGGGTATTTAGGTCTTGTGAAGTTCTGGTTGAGAGGTATGACTTGGAGGCAAATTTAATTCCGTTAGAGATGGTTGATTTTGATGTAATTTTGGGGATGGATTTCTTAGAGGCACATCAGGCTTTGGTTGATTGTTTCCAGAAAACAGTAGTGTTCCGAAGTCCCGGGAAGCCAGAGATTACATTTTGTGGAGAGCGAAATGTTTTGCCATCTTGCTTGATTTCAGCAGTAACAGCAGGAAAATTGTTGAGTAGGGGTTGTTAGGCATATTTGGCTCATGTTGTGGATACTCGTATGGGAGTTCTTAAGGTTGAAGACATTCCTGTAGTTAAAGAGTTCCCTGATGTCTTTCCTGAGGAGTTACCTGGTTTACCTCCTGTAAGGGAGATAGAGTTCACCATCGAATTACTCCCTGGTACAGCCCCTATTTCTCAGGCACCCTACAGGATGGCCCCGGCGGAATTGAAGGAGTTGAAGGTCCAATTGCAAGAGTTAGTGGACAAGGGTTTCATAAGGCCTAGTATGTCTCCTTGGGGTGCCCCAGTATTGTTTGTAAGGAAGAAGGATGGTAGTATGAGACTGTGTATTGATTATAGGAAGTTGAATCAAGTTACTGTGAAAAATAAGTATCCTTTGCCCCGCATAGATGATTTGTTTGATCAGTTGAGGGGTGCTAAAGTCTTTTCCAAGATTGACTTGAGGTCCGGGTACCACCAGTTGCGAATTAGAGACTCTGGCATAGCCAAGACCGCCTTTCGGTCACGCTATGGTCACTATGAGTTTGTGGTGATGCCGTTTGGATTGACAAATGCACCCGTTGCTTTCATGGATTTGATGAATAGGGTGTTTCGCCCATATCTAGACCGTTTTGTCATTGTGTTCATTGATGATATTCTGGTCTATTCAAAGAGTGAGAAGTTACACTCTAAACATTTGAGTCTGGTGCTTCAGACTTTGAGGTGTGCAGAGCTATATGCCAAGTTTAGTAAATGCGAGTTTTGGCTTGATAGTGTTGGATTTTTGGGCCATGTTATTTCAGCTGAAGGTGTTAGTGTGGATCCTCAAAAGGTGGAAGCGGTGACTAATTGGAGTAGACCTAATAGTGTAACAGAGATTCGTAGTTTCTTGGGTCTAGCAGGCTATTATCGTCGTTT
>NC_020496.1:18234455-18236330 GCF_000184155.1 Fragaria vesca subsp. vesca | reverse complement strand
ATTGTTCTGTTTTAACCAAGACTTGTATTTATTTTTATTGGAATGAAACTTATTTATTTTGGTATTTGATTTTAATTTCATACTTTTATATAATTGTATTCCATATTTTAAAAAAAATTAATTTAATACATAATTGTTAACGGATACGGGTACGGGTATGGAAATGTAATCCCCAAAGGATACGGGTACGGGGAATCCCCATTATCTAATTACGGGTACGGGAACGGGTACGGGGATGAGAAATATAAAAGGGTATGGGTACGGTATTTTGATCCCCATACCCTACCCTACCCATTGCCATCCCTACATTTGAGGCCTTATATGGGAGGCAATGTCGTACACCCTTATGTTGGAATGAAGTGGGAGAAAGAGAATTTGCTGCTCCAGAAATTGTGTTTCATACAAATGAGAACATCAAGGTAATCAGAGATAGACTCAAGGCAGCTCAGAGTAGGCAGAAAAGTTATGCGGATAACCGCAGGAGGGACCTTGAATTTCAGGTTGCTGATTGGGTATTCTTGAAGTTGTCCCCATGGAAGGGTGTGATTCAGTTTGGGAAACGTGGAAAACTTAGCCCAAGGTACATTGGTCCTTATGAAATTACGGAGCGGGTTGGCCCAGTAGCTTATCGTTTGAGGTTATCTCCATAGTTATCCAGGATCCATGATGTTTTCCATGTGTCTATGCTCCGTAAATATGTGGCCGATCCTTCTCATATTTTGCAAGAACAACCCATTGGTTTAAAGAAGGATTTGACCTACGAAGAAGAACCGGTTCAGATCTTGGATCAAAAAG
This sequence comes from Fragaria vesca subsp. vesca, assembly GCF_000184155.1. Taxonomy (NCBI): domain Eukaryota; kingdom Viridiplantae; phylum Streptophyta; class Magnoliopsida; order Rosales; family Rosaceae; genus Fragaria; species Fragaria vesca. The sequence continues at coordinate 18,235,535 of NC_020496.1, read as the reverse complement.
AGAAAGTGCTGAGAAATAAGCCGGTTCGACTTGTTAAAGTCCTTTGGAGAAGTCATCAGGTTGAGGAGGCCACTTGGGAACCTGAGGATCAGATGAGACAGCAGTATCCCCACCTCTTTTATTGACAGGTATGGAAATTTCGAGGACGAAATTTTTATAAGGAGGGGATAATTGATACACCCCGAACCTAGTAATTAATTTTATATTGTGATTTCCGGTTTATTGGTAGCTAATCAATTCGGAAATTTATTATGTTATTCTTAATAGAGGTGGTTTAGTCGAGTTCATAGAATTTTAGTTACCCGGTTAAGAGTTCGTAAATGAAAGGTAGTTAAATAATAACAGTATCCATTTTTGGGCTTAGGCATTTAAGGGAGACTTACCATTTAGGAAGCGAAAAAGTCAAAATCAGAAAATACAACCCTCTCCACTTCTCTCTCTCCCCGAGCCGAGCCCGACCCCGACCCGTCCGGTTCACCTTGGCGGACCGCCGCCGTCCGGTCACACCAAACCTCCGCGCCGGTCCCGTTCAGCAGCTGGGACCTCAGTCGACCTTCCGAGGGTAGCAGCTGACCCCATCTCGCCGGCGTTAGGGCGCCGGAGGCCCTAGAAGAAGCTGCGTCACCGTTTCTTTTTCTTTTCGGAATTCCTTCCTCCGGCCACCAATCGGGAAATTAAAGGTAGTGTTTTGATGCCCTCTTGCTGGTTATTCTTTCCCCTAAAGGTAGGAGATCGATTGGTTGTAGATAGCAAATCGGGGGTTATGTGTTCTTGGGCTTGTGAAGTGTTTTCCGGCCAAACCCTTGATTTGTGGGTTTTGTGTTAGTTAGAATTGTTGTTAAGCTTGATGAGAGGAAGAGTTTGGTGTATGGTTTGCTATTTTTGCTCGGAATTGTGGGAGAGATGGTGGTTGACTGCCACTGCCGGCAGTTGACCGCCACTGCTGGTGGTTGCTACCGTTTGTGGTGGTGGTTGTGAAGAGTTTTGTTTGAATTTCTAGAAGGGTATAAAGTTGTTAAAGTGTAGAAGGATTTTTGGTGATAGGTGCTTGGATTTGGGATAGTTTTGGTTGTTCCATGG
>NC_020496.1:18228816-18233990 GCF_000184155.1 Fragaria vesca subsp. vesca | reverse complement strand
AAATCTCGTTTTGTACAGGACGAGAGGAGACACCACGTGAGGAGGGCTCTGACCGACGTCAGGCTTAGCCGTCTATACTGTGAGTGGACATTTTATTTTTAAAGGTAGTATGCATGCATGATTTGTTTAGAAAATCATCACTAATTTTCTGAGTTGATATTATTATTTCTTCTATGAAGGGATCTTGAAAATGATTTGAGTTATTCTATTTTAAGCATGTTAACGTGTGAGACACGTTGAATTTAATTAACTATATTGCTCTTAGAATTTTTCCAAGTACGGTTGGGAATCGTACTTATATTTTATTTATGAGTTTCGGGGAAACTCATATGATTTATATTTTCCTTATGCCATATTCTTGGAATATATATGATGTCAATGCTAGCATGTCGTTCCACCTTTCGAGGTGATGTGACACCCACGTTTCAAGTGGGGTCACGCAAGCCCTTTCCACCCTAGTGGTGATGTGATGTTACCGGCGGCATCACGCAAGCCATGTGCCCTATCCGTCAACTCGACGTGAAGGTACATGGAGTATGGGAGTACTATGCCTGGGAGGCAACCGAGTCTGGGAGACTCACTTATATGGCCATATAGGATATTCTATTTAAGTTGTTAAATTGACTAGCGGGGCTAGTCCATTATTTTTGGAAGTTTTTTTTTTTATACGAGAAATCTATTTATTTTTCTTATTGTTTTACGACTAGCGGGGCTAGTGGGAATTTTGGTTGAGCTTATAATATCTGCATGCATGAAAATTCTTGGTTTCCGTATAAATGGAAAAGCATATAAAATTTTGATTTAGTATCATTATGCTCTTGGATACTTATTTAATTAGTTTGTTTTTCGTCCACTCACGCTAACGTTTTTAAATGCTTTTCCCTGGGCCCTTTGTTTTCAAATGCCCAGATTGCAGAGCTCCTGTTCGGTTTCACTAGGAGTTGAGGCATAGTTTGCCCGCTGCACCTTGCTGACCGTAGGTTACCTGTTAACCTATGTGTAGTGTTATATTTCCTTCTTGTAGAGCTCTGATGACCATGGGATTATGTGTATTAAGTTAAAGTGTTTACTTTTCACTTAGGTCTATGACCCACGTAGAGAGAGTTTAATCTTGGTTGATGTTCATGTTTAAGTAATGCCATTGAATACTTGGTTTGGGTTGTTTAATTACTGCTATGACTTGGTTTATGTTGTGGGGAGTGAAGGACTCCAGGAGTGGTGGTTGGTTATTATAGTTGAAGTGTTTTAGTTTTTTTTTCAGGATGGGTTGTCCATTTTTAGGGGAGGTTATGCCGAAATTTCGGTATAATCTCTTTTAAGAGTGGACCCCGCAAGACTTGCCTATTTTACTATGTGTTTTCGGGGCGGGTCTTGTCACAATATTATCACAGAAAAACAATAGTACCGTACCCAAATATACCCAATCAAGAGACGAAGTATGGTACGTAAACCATTATAACTACACACTGACAGAGTAACATGATCCTACCTCATAGAGGATCTGAACACATTTGATACAATCTGACTTTCATAAATTATATCAGTTAGCCATTTCAAAAACTAAATCCACTATGTCCATCTAGTGGAATCCTCAGATAAATAAGGTATCACATACATAGTAAGCACCAACTATCAATATTCCATGCTTGTCAGCAAAGTAGGGTAAATTTTAAAAAGAACTTGAAATATTCAAACAAACATTACCTACATACAGTAGAGTAAGCCCTCAAAGTACAGACTAAGATACACAACGTACCCAGCAATTACCCATTCACAAATTTATGACACAAAAAGGGATCAATCATAGTTGACAATAAAGCAAAAGGTCCATGAAAAGTCTAATCATGCAAAACAATAGTAATACCACCCCACGTCAACTAACAACTCAACATTTAGTGTATAATTATCACTTCAAATGATAACAAGAAATTACATACCAATGGACATAGGGGCAATAGCTTACAGCTCTTGCCTTCACATGATAGTTAATAGACATCATTACCATTGTGCTTCAATTATGATTTAGGATTCATAATCATAGGATTCAAAACAATAGCAATATACCTTGTGCTTGTCCGATTCAAAATGCGTGCAAAGCCACTCCCACTCATCCCGCCTGTGCAAAAGCTTTTCCGGAATCACGTCTCTCCCCTCGAGCTTGTGAATCTCGGACAAGTCGTGCTTCCATTCACGGAATACACTTACCGCCCTTTTATTGATCCATTTAATGGCTTTAACATCATTAAAATCAATGATAAAAAAACACTGCAAGACATAGAAAACATGAAACCATTAAGTTGCAATGATGCAGGGAATCAAAATACCAAAAAAATTAATACCATGATGCATGGAAATTGAGAGATATACCAGTACAAAAAATTAGAACCATAGCAGAGAACAGAGATTATGTTCAATAAACACCAATATAATTCATGTCCTACATTATAAATCAAAGTTCATGCATCTGTGTGTGCCTTTTCTTTTGTTTCTTGATCTGAAGAGACACAGAGGACCAAGTTCTTTAAGCATATCTACTTGCAACTATATAAGAGCATCATCCATGATTGGAACAAGAAACACTATGAGAAAGTGATACAGACACGTGCAGAGGTCCAAATTTACAGGATTCTAGACAAAGCCAATCAGGCCAAGTTCAATTATTCCTGAATTCCAAAAATTTCAAATGAGGAGCAGAATATTATAGAATCTTTCAGGAATTTTAGGATGAAGAACTTCAAGGTGTCTAAAAATTTCAATGTGATGGGAGCTCAGAATGATGAAACTACCTAAAAGAGAACTAATTTTGGTGAATCTGCAAGTTTCCTAGTGTATCCTCTACTAATCATTCCTGAAAACAGGTTGAATGCATCAATAACTGAGGTACAATCTTAATAAAGATTGCCAAATTTCATACCATAGAATCAAACATCACAAGTATCCTGCTGATAAACATAACATATCACAATCTAGATGTACAAGCACTTGAAATAAAGCCAAATTCCTAATTTTGTTTCTACTCCAACCAAACATATTATCAGAGCAAAGCATTTTAGGCTTTGAGCACGTGAAATTATGCAGGGAACCAAAATACCATGATGCAGGGAATCAAAATACCAAAAAAATTAACTGAAAGTTATCTTAACTTACAGTGAGACCGTCAAAAAGCTTCTTCCTCTCCTCCTTGTCTAAATTATACCACGATTCCTTCTTCATTGCCACTCTTTTTCGTATGATGCTTCCAAGACTATTGACAAAGAGGCTGCATACATCCGAATTACGGGGTCCATCAATCACTTCCCAATCAAAGTCCAAGTCAATCTTCTTCCCCGTTCTTTTCACAATATCAGCCACCTTTGCGTTGTTCACCACACCCCGGTTGCTTTTCTGGGGAGGTCCTCCTGTTTTCTTCGGTTTCCGGCGAGCGCTGAAAACCCTGGGTGCACCCTCAACTGGTGTTTCTGCTACTTGGGTCGTCGACTCGTCTTCGTCGTCGGTTAGAGGGGGAGCCGACGAAGCAAGAGATCCTGCAGGCGCCGTCGTCGTCGGAGTGGCTGTGTTGGACCCGGCAAAAGAGAAGCCGTATTGTTGCGCACACTCCAGTCGCAGACGCTTCTCCGCCTCCTCCCGAGCTTTCCTTTTCCCTAGCGCCGGCGGCATCTAGGTATTGAGAGGAGGAAGAGGGCCGGGAGTGAAGGGATTTGGGGACCGGTAAGGAGGAAGAGGGGAGTGAAGGGATTTACGGACCGGTAAGGAGGAAGAGGGGAGTGAAGGGATTTGGGGACCAGTAAAGAGGAAGAGGGCCGGTAAGGAGGAAGAGGAGGAAGAGGGGTAAGGAGGAAGAGGGCCGGTAAGGAGGAAGAGGGCCGGGAGTGAAGGGATTTGGGGGTTTTTTTTCGATGTGTTAGGGATTGAGATCAGGAAGTGCACGCTGAAACAATATACATAGTGAGGCTTAAGCGACGGCAACATTTAAAACTTCTGTCGTTTAAGTTTGTTTAAATTTGGGCCAAAATTTGGTCCTGGAATGCAGCCCGCCAAATATTTTGGGACTTAAGCGACGATGTGTTTATTTTTCGTCGCTTAAGTGACTTCAATTTTTGACTTTCTACCAAATAATATAGGTTTTTAAGCGACGAAAATAACAAAATTCGTCACTTAAGTTGGAAAATCATTTATATTTCACTTATTTCATTTTTTGCTAATTAATACTCATAAAATATGATATAGAATAGATAGCGAGAACAATCGAAATAAGTCTAAACCCGGTTTGCTTCAAATTTGGCGTTCGGTGTCCGATTGACTATTATGATACTTTTCTGGAAGCGGAACGGCCCAACGAACAAAACTCGTCGCTTTGCCACGACATATGGGCTTTTTAGGCCATCCGAGTCCGTTTAGGCCTTCAAAATGCATATTTATTTATTTTCAGACATTAATTTTAATAGTTTGTTTTGGATTTGGTTTTCTTTTTAATCCATGGGCTTTTAGGCTTTGATGTTAGTTGTCCTAGGGTTTATTTGCTCCTATATAAGGAGCATTTATCAGTTGTAGTTGTCAGCTTTCATATTGATAAAAAACCTTGAATTTATCTTAATTATCTAGTGGATCCCAGAATTCCTTCGAGAGTTTCATATTAATAAAAAACCTTCGATTCAAGTCGCCGTTGGTGGATTCTAACGTTTATATTTCCGCTCCATCGAAAATGTTAGTAAAGTATAAAACTAAATCAATCAGAAATTAATACATATCACAACTAATAGAATAAATTCATTACATATATAATAAATTCATGACATAATTAAATCGAAAATTTGACCCCTCCGAACACATCATGAGTTTTCAATCGCTATCAACGTAGTCTCTGTCTTCTAAATCATCCTCACTCACTTCATATAAATGATCGTCTGAGTCTTCCTCTTCGTCGTCAATGAAGTCCTCAGTTGGTGGGATGAATGGAAGTGAACCGAAGTCAAACTCTAAATTAGAAATGGGAACGTACTTGTGGGGTTGGAAGTGGATGTCGTTGTTGATGCGAATAGTCTCCGTGTCGGGGATATTAGACGTCGAGGCTTCTTGATATGGTTCAAGAGTCACATTCTCAATATCTCTATTTGCAATACCCATCTCAAGTGTAGTTGCAATGTAAATACCTCTATGTGACATCACGTTAACAA
>NC_020496.1:18214592-18228686 GCF_000184155.1 Fragaria vesca subsp. vesca | reverse complement strand
AGCTCCGTCTTCCGTACCCACACACATCTCGCCACTGTTTTGTGTCTTTTCGACCATAATCTCGATGCAATGTCAAAAACTTAATGCCGTTGATTACACAAGCAGCATATATATTCACATGTTGCGGCTTACCAGCCAAATACGACAACTCGGGTTTGTAGTGTACACTATTTTCTTCTTGCAACTTTGCAACCTGAAAAAACATCAAAACATGTTAATTTTTGGAATCACAAACACATGAAATTCTCGTGTAAAAACATGAAACTCAAACGCACCCATTTTATGAAGTATTTAGGAAATGTCTTCTTTTGCATCTCTTCCCATCTGTCACCATATTTAATTTTGCAAAGTTGTTCATGTGGATGTCTAAACATGTCGACTTGGTCACAGTGTCACAGTACCCACCAATGAGCCTCAACAATCTCATCATCGGTTAATCTTTCAGAAATTGGTAATTTCCCAAACAAACGGATATCATCAGAAACAACTGAAAGGTTGAACCTTGGTGTATTCTCACTGTTGACATGCTCTGTTTCTTGATGGAGATAATTTTCATTATAGGTTACACACTCATGTGCCTTGTATGCCTCTGCTATTGACCCCTCCGAACGATATTTATTTTTAACGTACCCTTTATATCCGCCAAGTTGTTTAGAAAAAAAAAAAAGTCGGAGTTAGTTTATTGAGCTCAATAATATATAAATCAAAGATATAAAGTACGTGTTAGGAAATAGTAAATTTTTACCTTTCCATAGGAAACATCCAGGTATTGTGTACTGGACCGGTAAGCAACACTTGTTCAGGCAGGTGGATCATGAGGTGAACCATAATAGAAAAAAAAGTAGGGGGGAAAATCCTCTCCAGTTTGCAAAGGATGTAGACGATGTCTTCTTTTAATGTAAGGACATCTGACTTCTTCAACTCCCGAGCACATAACTTCTGCCAGAACCGGGACAAGGCTACTAATGGCTCCATAACATCACAATGCAACACTGGTCTAATTACGACTGGAAGTAGCCGCTGCAGCAAAACATGACAGTCATGCGTCTTCATTCCAATTATCTTCTCTTCTCCCACTTTAACACATCGAGATATATTTGCTACATACCCTTGAGGATACTTAACATCTTGAATCCAGCTGAAAACTTTAGGCCTCAAAGTCAGCTTCACCTGGTAGGGTGCAACAGGCATAACAACTTTAGAGCTAGTCCGTTTTACCCACAAGTGTGGGCATAAACCCATATTTTGCAAATCGCACCGCGCTTTGATAGTCCTTAGTCTTTTCTTTTATATCCAGAATTGTTCCAACAATGTTGTCACAAACATTCTTCTCTATATGCATGACATCTAGGTTGTGCCTTATTCTTAACTTTGACCAGTAAGGCAGCTCAAAGAATATACTCTTGTGTGTCCAATTTTCAAGATACGAAGGATGTTTAGGATTCCGAGCCAATACTTCACGATCACTGCTCAGAGTTCTGAAGTCAAAGGAGTTCAACAAATCTAAAATTTCATCGCCACTCCATTCTCGGGGTTTCAGACCAAACTCTTGTTTCCCATCGAAGTTAACTGCATCAAGTCTCCATTCATGATCATCTGGAAGCCATCTACGAGCTCCCATATAACACACCCTATCAGCGTGCCAACTAGAATTGATGTCAGTTAAGCAGAGTGGACAAGCTTTATACCCTTTAGTGGTATGAGAGGACAACATCCCGTAACCAGGAAAATCGCTAATAGTCCACATTAGTGATGCTCTCATCATGAATGAAGTACCGGTAAGCTTGTCAAAAGTCAATGCTCCATTTTCCCATAACCCATTCAACTCACCAATCAGTGGTCTCAAATACATATCGAGACACTTACCTGGAGACTTTGGCCCTGGAATTAACAGAGCCAACATGTTATATTCCTTCTTCATTAACATCCAAGGAGGCAGGTTGTAACAAACAACAATAACAGGTCAGATACTGTAAGACAAGTTCATGTTTCCATAGGGATTAAACCCGTTTGTTGAGAGTCCGAGCCTTACATTTCGAACGTCTGCAACGAAATCAGAAAATGATAAGTCAAATGATTTCCATGCTTCCCCATCTGCGGGGTGTATCAGCGCATCGTCATCTTCCCTCGGAATACCGTGCCATCTCATATCCTCAGCAGTTTTTCCACACATGTAGAGGCGCTATAGCCTAGGAGTCAACGGGAAATTACGAAGCACCTTCATAGGAATCCTTTTCCCTTTAGGGGAAAGAGTATCTTCCCGCCTCGACGCATTACACTTAGGACATTTAAATGCGTCTTTGTAATCTCTGTAAAACAGAACAAAATTATTCTTACAAGCTTCAATTTTCACATAACCAAGACCAAGGTCGTTCAGGATCTTTTTTGCATTGTAATGACTCGATGGTAGTTTGTTTGCAGGAGGAAGCAAACGTCTGATAAATGATGATACGTCATCAAAATGTTCGTTCGAGGTCCTGTGCTTCTTTTTCAGACTCATATGTTCCATGAGAGAACTCAAAACAGTTTCTGAACATCCCTTGTACACTGGGGTCTGCGCTTCTTCGAGCATCTTGTTGTACTTATCGTAATCACCAGTGTTTAGGTTCGAGAAAGTAGAATATGTTTCCTGGGGTGCATCAAAATTCTTTTCCTGATGATATCTTGAAGCGTATGGAAATTCAACGTGGGATCCATATAAGGGCTAGCGGAAGCACTAGATGAGCCAGCCTCATGCAAGTTATTTGGTAGGAAATAAGGCATTATAGGATCATTAACTAGCACTTCACCGTGTTCAGTCCATATAGTATAATACGGATCCATGCCGTAATGTGACAAATGCTTTTCTATAGCCTGAATTGTCTCCCAACTACCGCAACACACTAGTACAGAAAAGGTTTCCATGACGTTTGGAAAACGTCATTATAGGGGTTTCATGACATTTATTAAACGTCATCTACTTCGTCGTCTTAACCGTAGTGATGGATTCCATACCTTTTTAATAACGTTGGAAAAACGTCGTGAAATATCTTTAATGACGTCCGTTAAGTGTCATGGAATCTGTTTCAACGACAATTCTTAAATGTCATGAAACGATAATGTCATAGGAAAACATCCATTACACTTTTGAACCGTCATTGAAAATCTTTTATAACATTTTCCAAACATCATTAATTTTTTTCCATATTTAAAAAAATATATATATTTGATTTCTGATTAATTCAGAAATCAAATATTTTTTGTTTACACATGATAATGAAGACAAAATACTATTGGTTTCTTTAAAATATCATCCATAAGTTCTACTCATCAAATGAGTAACCAAATTATATTGCAAAGAACCAGCACAAATGTAATATGCACTAGACACAATCAGTACAATGAACCTAAAAGAAACCAGTGTAAAGAACTAATGCAGCTGCTGGTCTTGTCTTGTGCCTACACAAAAGAGGTATTGTAAAATCAATAATGTTCTCAAAAAAGTTGCACCAGTAAGTAATACGTACAAGACATGAAGAGTACCTGAGGGCCATCTTATTTTGGGGAGCCTATCCAACATAACTCTGAAGCGTAACCTCTCAATTCTCTATGCAAAAGGGTTCTTTAAATCTTCCTAAAATATACATGATCATAAAGTGGGAATATAAGAATGAGCGTATTTGTCCAGCATCAAAGGACTCAAGGTATCACTAATGGCCTTGGGAGACAATGTTATCACTTCTCAACATATTTTCTTCTAGTCCTAACACACTAGTAATAAGCTTCTGCACTGACCTTAAACTCATAGCAATTCAGTCCAGTCCATACCACAAAACTCTTACAATTCCATGCCAATAATTCATACTAATTTATTTATTAATTAACAACCAAAGCATTTATTAATTCAGGCCAAAGTGAACAACAACGTCAGTATATCACTAAACTGAATAAGGGAGAAACTTACAAACAATTGAACACTATAAATCAAGTGAGGGGCGTTCTCTAATGGCCTTGGGACTAGTCTATTTCCTTGGGGTTTTCTTTATGAAGGTTTTATAAACACTTGCATGCAACATATTTCCTGCTTATCGAAAAATTGGGAAAGTACTTAAGTTTTGGTTTTTATAATTTACGTACGTTTACCTATTTATTCTTCGTCCACTCACGCTAACGTTTTTCAAATACTTTCCCTTGGGCTTTTCGGTTTCAAATGCCCAGATTGCAGTTTAGCTTAGAAGAGGTCAGACGTACATGGAGTTGAGGCATAGTCACTAACACAGCTTTTGCTGGCTCTCTTATCTATGTTTTCCTTCTTTATTAGAATTTCTCTGATGACCTTTGAGATTGTTGTTAGTTAACTAGGGTATGTTGTGATGAACTTAGGGAGCATAAAGGCTCCAGGAGTTGAGGTTGGATGATTTTTTAATAGAAGTGTTTATCTGGAATTTTTCAGGTAAGGGTTGTCCATTTTGAAGGTAGATTATGCCAAAATTTTTTGGTAAAATCTCTCTTGAGATGGACCCCGTAGGGTTTACCCCGGATTCAGGGTGAAATTCGGGGTGGGTCCTGTCAGTTGGTATCAGAGCCAGGTTATTCGATTCCTTCCTTTTCTTAAGTACTACCTCATATACTTACGCAGTGTCTATAGAGTGATGGTCCGACCACGGTGGATCCATTAGGATTGTATGCTTTAGATACTATGTGTTAATTAGGTTTGTGAGGTAGTTGTTCTTGCCTTATTATGGACAGTATGGTGCCATAATTGTTTATATCTTCAAGACTATGCCTCTGTACGCCGACCTCTTAAGTGATCATCCTGCTTTGTGTGAATGTATAGTATGTGAAATGCTTGATTCATGCCTTGGGGTTTTTCCATGTTTAGTGGACAAGATTGGAGTCCAAGTAGACTGATGGAAGATCTTGGAATCAATTATGTGATTTTTGGAAGAGAAGTGTTTGTAGGAAGGTTCGAAGTAGCTGTGTGTTTTATTGATGTAAAAGTTAGTTGAGGTGGTATGGTGAGGTACCCGTAGTAATTCCAAGAGGTACCTTTACAAGTTGTTGAGGACTTTAATCCTGAGCGAATTAGTCACGTGGGATTTGGGACTAGTATTAGATTGCAGGAAGTTGCTACATAAAAAGCTAAATATTAATTTGGGGAAGTCATGATTGAAGGTCAATTTTATCGACTACTTTAACCGCAACAAAAAATCAGTTAAGAACATTTTGGGATAATGCTGGTTATGGTAGCACGTTCTGGTTCCTACCGCTCTAATTGTGGATATGTTCTTATCCTTAGAGCATTCTATTAAAAGGGTAGTGAGAATATATTTTGGAAAGGACAACTAATAGTAATCGATGAATAATAAGATTCTGATGTCTTTTGTTTATAATGTGGTTAGCTGAAGTTGGTTAAAGCATTAAGTATAATGACTAAGGTTATTTTTTCTTTGGGTTGTTGGCTTTACAAAAAGTCATTGGACAGAGCGTTGTGACAAACTTGTTGTGTCACAGTTGAGGAATTGGAGGAATTGAATGGTGTCATTAAATGTTGTGAATTTCCAGCAAGTATTGAATTGTTGTTTGTCATACGTCGATTATAGTATTTTAATCGTGTGGTCATTATGTATCCCTCTGAAATTCTATGTGTTGAAGTTTGGTTTCCAAATTTGCTAAGTGTTTTGTAAAGACGATAAATGTAAACGACATTGAATCGTAATAGTAGAGTGGAAGCGAGATGGTTGTGGTCGCTCCAGCTTTATGACAACAGATGGTGAATTTAATACATGTTGTCCTAGGTGTTCTAAGACAGTTGCGTGGAGCTGGTGGAAGTGACAGCGGTGGATCAAAGCCCACTAAATTATGGAGTAAGAGTGCGCAGGTGTCCATGGAAATTTCAAGCGATGTTGTTTCGGGTGGTTGATATAAGCTTTGAATTTGCGATCCAAGTTTGTTTTCTAATATTACTTCATTCATAAGTGGTGACGTGTCTTGTGATATATAAATTGTTTCTGCTGCCGTTTTCGGTAGCCTTTTGTTTTTGAAATCGTGGAGTGCAGACACTAAAATGTGAACGTTATAGATTTTGGTTAGTTTGTCGAATTTGCAAGGTAATTGATGAATTGGTTATTGTGTCGTAGACAGGGATCATTGATAATCCAGTAGTGAACCTAAGTAAATCGGAGTTCGATTAAACCGTAAGTTCTATGTGGTAGTTTGTGAGTCGCATGGATATGTTTAATAGATGATATGTGTGTTGTTGTAGGTATGATTTATAATGTAGCCTTAGGGGAGAAGGTTTTCCCCTGTTGACTCAATAAGCATTTCGAGTCAAGGTTTGTTAATAGATATAATGTTGTGGTTAATAGATATATGGATAAGTTGAGCGATGTCTTTTCTCGAGATTGTATAGTGGTGGGACCACTTATTGATCCAAGTTTGATCTGGAAGGTCATCATTGTTTGGATATGTGTTCATCTATTGGTGTCAAGGTGATTAGTTGAAATCACTATTGAATTCTGGGTTCTAGTGCGTTTTCGAGACGGGCCATTAATGAATGTTGAAGATGCATAGAACTTTTTGAGCTTGAAGTAATAGATTTGTTTCCTTCGTGCACGCAAGTTATTTTCCTCTCGAGCTAGTCGTGAGTAGCTGAGAGTTTTGATGTTTTGCTCGAGCATAAATTTTCGTAGTTGACCATATATTGGTCATAAGCCTTTGGGTTTTGAAATCGAAGCGCCAAGCGTGTACAAGAGTTTTGACCAAAAATTGATTTTTGGATCTTGTTTTGGAGTCAGATTAATTGTTAAGAAAGTAAAAAGAGAAGTGTGTTCGTATAGTTCAAATGTTCTGGCATCTAGAATCTTTTTCCATGGAACGGCTATAGTGAGCCGTGTGATTTTAACTGTTGATTTGTGGTCGCAGTGAAACCCGAGTAAGTAGTAAGGTGTGAAGACTAAATTTTGCCAATGTATAAGGTTAAGACAGGCAGCTTGATTTGACCGTGCTAATTTTTATGGGCATTATTAGTTAGTTTTACTTATGGTAAGCAAAAAGAAGGAATAACTCGTTTTCTCTTGATAGTCATGCTTTAGATTTTCTCTTGGATTGTGGTGAAGAGATTTATGGAGATAACAGAATCATGAGAGAACTTGAATTCAGATAAATTGCCAGGTTGTGTGCACAAAAATGGTAACATCATAATTTTGGTGGAGAGACCTAAGTGACGTAGTTATTGATCACTTCATAATTTCATTCCGGCAATTGAGGTTAAACTCTTGTTGGACTAATCGCTTATGCAGAGCAGGGTTGTCTGGTGGACTTGCGAGCGCCTTGACTCCGCGAAGTATCTCTGTATTAGAAGTGTGATTGCTGCAATTTGTGTCATGTTCGAATTTTCAGGCTTGTTCTTCTAACGGGTCTTAATTTTGATCTCTAGGAGAATTTTATCAAGTGGTTTTCAACGTCGAAATCATGCGCATTGTATTGTCGAGTTTGTTATGTGATGTGAGAAGACTTAAGGCCAATATTGAAATCGAACTCTGCTATTCAAGTGTGTTAGCTATTTTCATTGCATGGAAAAGTGTGAACATACCTATTGGTATTTATATTTTGGCCTAGGCATCGTGGAATTATTTTCAAGGAATGTTTGCGGTATGCTATAGGTTCGTAGTCATATGGGAAAAATGTTACTTGTTAGCGGAAGTACGTGAATCGGTGAAGTTTCAGATCCTTGAAAAAGGTTTTACTCGTGTTGAGCGAAGGACTGGTGAACCAAAGTTCAGTGTTTCAAATATGGCGACATCCCGCATGGATGGCAGAGTCGAGTCATTAAGTTTCTTAGCGAAACAGAGGGCAGTATCTTGTCGATCAATGATTGTTAACCTGAGCTCGTTTAGTTTGAAATTTCGAGGACGAAATTTTTATGAGGGGAGATTGTAACGCCCCGTACCCAATTTTACCTATTTATTGGGTATTTTACGAGTTACTGAAGAATTTAACCTTGCTCGGTAACTTAATAAGTTAACACTCAAGTTTATTTGCGAGTTCTTCTGGAAATGTGAAATTCTTCTCTTAAGGTCTTGGTGTCGTAGTTCGCGTTGACACTGGTTCTCCGGTGTTTTCGGTTTATTGTCGAAGCTCCGAAGTATTTTCTACAAATTATTGAATAAGGTTTGGTAAAAGAAATTAATTTTCTGAAATTAGAATACTTAATTTAATCTTGGCCGTCTGATTGAGTAGGGTTTCGATCTTGACCGTTGGTTCGGGTATAAAGGGAAAACAGATGGGTTGACGTTGTCAAACCCACACTCGGGCGTTGACCCGAGCTAGCTCTCTCTCTTTTCTTCTCCGCCTGCCTCCGCTCTATCTGGCATGGCGTCGCCAATTCCGGCCACCTCTGGTCACGAAATTACCACCGATCTCTTCCTCTCCTTCTTCTCTACAAGACCCAGTTCATAGATCATCATTGCAACTCGATTCGGTGGTAATCGATTGAAGAGAGCTCGACTGTGTTCACCGGTTTCCAGCGTTTTTCGGCGAGTTCATCGGACGCCGATGGTATGTCTCGGTTCACCTCTCTCTTCTCTTCATCTCTGTGCCTTTGTTTCATAAAATCGGACCCTAATCTGAAAATCCCTTTCCCTTCTCTTTTCTGGGTTTTTTTACGGCGAGTCTCCGGCGAGGACTTCAGACGTCCCTCGTCTGATCAGCGTATTGGAGGACCCCCATAAATCGTTATTCTTCCAATTTGTGTAAGTAGTTCCTACTCTTGTCTAGCTTTCAAATTCTTTGGATTTTGGGTTTGTCTGTGGAGGCCGACGCCACCATTGTTGGGGGTAGATCGTATTTGGTTAGTGTCTGAGTTTGGAGTGCGTTTCATTTAGGTTACAGAAGCTAAGGGCTGAGGTGAAACAAAAGGGAAAAGAAGGAAAGGATGACCTCGCTTGCTGCTGCGTTCGAATTTGGATATACCAAGTATTTATGGTAAGGGAAACGAGACCAAAAAAAAAAGAGGAAAGAAGGGAAGAGGTGCTGCTGGGGAAGGTTTGGGGGTGTAGAGAGCAATTATTGCAAATTTACAGAATCGGTAAAGAAGGTAAGATACTACTGATTTTGGTTGGACTATGATGTTTAGTTTGGAGTTGGAATTTTAGTTAATAATGAGTTTTGTATTTATGTGTGGTTAATTAAATTGGTGATGTTGCGGGTTGGCAGATTTGTAGTTGAGGTGGGAAAGATAATTATATGATGGTTGTTTAATCGGAAGTTGGGTTGAAATTGGTGTGACTAAATGAAAAGAAGACATGTAGTTAGTTTTATCGACCTTTGACTCACGGTTAATAAATTGGTCTAAGATAGGCATTGGGTGTCCATAGTAATTCGACGAATTATTATGAGACAACCTAATGATAAATATAAGTAACGATTACTTTTTTATCGGTTAAGGTTAGGTTGTTAATTGAAGGATGTAAGTAAAGGATTTATTGTTCACTCATGCAATTTAGTTTTTATAAAGGACTTGACCACGTAAGCTTAGAAGTGAAAGAAAGGGGTTGAATCGAAAATTGATCGTTGGGAGAAATTGCCGAGCTCTAGTCTTCGGAGTCTTAGCTTGACAGCTAGTGCAACCGAATCACTGTAAGTGGACATTTTGGTTTTTATTAAATATGCATGCATGACTTTATAAGTTATCGGTATCATTTTTATTGAGCTTATAGTATAACTTCGGCTTATAAAATGATCTTGGAAATTATTTGAGTTTGATGCATGGATTAATTGTTGGTTATAATTTATGGACTTGAGCTCGGATTAATAATATGAGATTTGAGATTTCATACAGATTTGCATTATTGTCTGGTTTTTGAAAGATGATAATTATTTAAGTTATTTATTTCATTGAGCATTTTAACGTGTGGGACACGTCATTGAATTTAATTATTTTCTTTGCTCTATGAATTCTTTGAGTACGGTTGGGAATCGTACTTATGCTTTAATTATGAGTTTCGGGGAAACTCACATGGATTTATGTTTCTTTATTTATGCCATACTTGTTGGATCGTTACTATTCATGTAAGCATGTTGTTCCGCCTTTCAAGGCGATGTAGCTTACACGTTTTAAGTGGGGTTACCCAAGCCCTTTCCGCCTTCGGGTGATGTGATGTAGTCGACGACATCATGCAAGCCCTGCACCCTCTCTATTATCATAACGTGAAGGTGTAGGGAGTATGGGAGTACTTTTGCCTGGGAGGCACCCGTGCCTGGGAGGCTCACTTGTATGACTATATTTGTTTCTTATTTATTGTTGTTGACTTGACTAGCGGGGCTAGTCTATCTTTTTGATATTCCTTTTTACAAATGTCTTTACGAATCCTTATTGTTGTTTTGACTAGCGGGGCTAGTCCATTATTTTAGTACTTTCCTCAAGGTAGGTTATTATTTATCTTTGTCAATATTTGGTAATATATATTTATGAGAATATTTAGGTTTATGTTGAATATTTATGAGAATATTTGGTATTATATATTTATGAGAATATTTTGGTAATATATTTTTTCATATATATTTCATTTTTTCTGTATGCAAATGATCATATATGTGTTTATTTGCGCGATGAATGTAAGAATGATAATATTCTTGCATTCTAGATACTTACATGTTTAGCCTTAGAAATCCAATTCAAGAATTCTTTTGTTACAACTTTGTTTGACAAAATGATTCTTGAATTGTTCCATTTTTGAACAGTTTGGGAGAACATGACTTTAATTTACACTGATTTATGATGTGGTGGTTCAGTTTTTGATAGTGGGTAATTTCGACAAGGTCTCCCGCTACTGTTCCTCGAGTGCACATTAGGTATAGAAATTGATGCATTTGGGGAACTGTAGGGAGATGCTGCCGAAATTTTCCCACGTCGGATTCGAAACCATCATAACATAAATCAGTGCGAAACAAAGTCATGTTCTCCCAAATGGGATTAGGACCCTAACCGGAGGCATATCAACTGACAGGACCCACCCCGAATTTTACCCTGAAATCCGGGGTAAACCCTGCGGGGTCCACCTCAAGAGAGATTTTACAAAAAAATTTCGGCATAATCTACCTTCAAAATGGACAACCCTTACCTGAAAAATTTCAGATAAACACTTCTATTAAAAAATCATCCAACCTCAACTGCTGGAGCCTTCATGCTCCCCAAGTTCATCACAACATGCCCTAGTTAACTAACAACAATCACAAAGGTCATCAGAGCAATTCTAATAAAGAAGAAAAACATAGATAAGAGAGCCAGCGAAAGCTGTGTTAGTGACTATGCCTCAACTCCATGTACGCTCGACCTCTTCTAAGCTAACTTGCAATCTGGGCATTTGAAACCGAAAAGCCCAAGGGAAAGTATTTGAAAAACGTTAGCGTGAGTGGACGAAGAATAAATAGGTAAACGTACGTAAATTATAAAAACCAAAACTTAAGTACTTTCCCAATTTTTCGATAAGCAGGAAATATGTTGCACGCAAGAATATTACCAAATATTCTCAAAATTCTCATATATATTACCATGTGATGAAGGATAAAGTGTAGAGACAAAGAGATAGCAAGAGAATCATCATCTTATTCATTGATAGGTGTCCTTTATATAGGGAATTACACAATACCAATATGATAAGGATATGAATACATAGATCTAGTCTAACTACATATCCTATTGACATAAGGCCAAGGCACACAGAGAATATCCTAGAACACTCCCTCTTGTGCCGCGCACTGATATGCCGATGGTGCTGATCTGTTGCCTCGTCAAAAACCTCGTCAAGTCACAAAAACCCTGTGGGAGAAAAACTGAACCTTGATCGTAGGAGAAAAAGAATACAACGCACCCTTCACATTTGATAGTGACATGTATGTATGTGCTAGACTCCCCCTGAAGTTCGCACCTCCCCCTGATCTTTACATCAATCATAGGGCTCTTCTTGATTCTCACTAATCACGGAAGTTTCAACAACTTAACATGTCAATGCTCTTTAACATGTCTTCAAATCTGGCATTGGGCAATGATTAACAAAATCATGCCGTATTGTCCTCAAATGATCGTTTACACTTAGATCTTGAGGAGAAGGTCGCTTGTGAACTCAAAACATAAGTTCGTGCAAGAAATCAGATTTCCGCGCAGCATGACCTTCAATTACTAGAACAGTCGTAACTTCCTCTAGGAAATACATATGAACGAACCGAAAACGGTTTTGGAAACTAGACTCATTTAGCTTTCCAACCGTATATTACACACATTCTGGTTCATCAGGAGCTGTTCACAAAATCCCGTCGAAGTTGACTGTTTTGCCAAAATCAGATTCTCGGACAGATTCGTCCTACTTTACGAAAACGGCCATAACTCACTCACTATGATAGGTATGATAAAATGGTTGGTGTCCCTAGAAAGTAGACACATAGACCTTTCCAATGGTACCAATTTGACCGTTTTCCAGTGAGTGAGATTTCCTATAGGTCCCGTGGAAGTTGATCTATAAAACTTGGCAGATTCTGATTTCGCTTTTGATGTGTCTTTCTTATGTAGGGATAGAATAAGTCTCAACCTTTCATACTATTAAGTATTGAAAAAATGAGTTACTGCCATTACATTGGCGTTGCGTGGGCGCATAGCTACACTTAGCTTTACAACTTTTCATAGCGATAGAGATGTCAAGTCTTTCGTATTGCTCCATCTCTTAACACATATTTGTCATCTTGCTTTAGACAAAACAACGGATCTCTCTTTAGAGCAAAGACCTTGACTAATCATGGAAGTATATGTAGGCCTCACTAGTTATAGAGCGCCTAAGCCGATTGGTCATCAATACAGTCATCTTATCGAGACTGTGTCTTCCCAAGATCTTTTTCGTCGGATGTTGATACATATTGGCATCTCTTGATCCATCAAGAGTCCATGTAAATCCGGAATGAACACGCAAAGGCATAATTCACCATATCTCTTCCAAATCAAGTAGAATCCATGTGCGTTTCAATAGCTTTAGCAAACGCATGCTACTGTGGTCTGGAGCCACTTGATTCGGATGAATGAAGTCCGTTTAAGACCTTCATGTATATCTCTGATCCCGTAGAGATGTTATTATGACCACATTCATAGGCTGTATGTTCAGTTATTCGGAAACTACCAAACTAACAAAGTAGTGGAGTTCAATGACATCCATTACGAGAGCATATCTCATCGTAGTTGATCCCAGTGCGTGTTAGTGAGAGACCTTGCGCCATAAGGTGAGTCTAAGCTCTTGTTCTCACTACGCTATCTAACAAAGGTATAGTTGATAGGGTTTAGCTTGCGGTGTCGGCATCACCTGCCCAAGGACCTATCTCTTGTTAATGCTGGATCGCATCTTTCCATTAGGCCAATCAACTAAGTTGATATCCATCAACGAATGGTGGTTCGATAGTAGACTCATTATCTCATGTCCTCATGTACACTAGTGTAATACTTATAGAGATCTCTATATGGATTGGATTTGACATTGAGGCGTCCCCCAACGATAATCACAATTCAGACTTCATGAGACGGATTTGAGTATCACTGATCAATGGATCAGGTTGTGCCAAGCTCGCTTTCTTTCTAGTGCGAGACAATATCGAACCTAAAGGGCCTCCCTCCTTTTAGGGTAGCCACACGGCCTTGTGACACCAATTTTTACCACTATATGGCGTCATCATATCACCATCCATGGTGATGGCGTCAAGACCAACACTTTTTGGTCGCGCCATGTCCTTTTGTAGGACATCAATCCTTGTAGACATATTTGCAGCATGTGATCTCGTCACTTTAAAATTATAAGCATTTGGGATCAAGATGAGACTTAGTGGGACAAACCACGACAATTCACGTCGTTCCACTTGAACACTTGTCTTCTTATCTCCCCCTAACGGCGGGAATATTGTCTCATCAAAGTAACAATCCGCAATTTAGCGGTGAATGAGATCGCCTGACAAGGTTCCTACATATGCGGATTATAGGTGGAGGTTCATATCCAACCTAAACTTATTCATCTCAAAATGACCCATCATTGTACGCAATGGCAATGCGATTTGGCATCTAGAAATAACATCTAGCGGAGC
>NC_020496.1:18211337-18212843 GCF_000184155.1 Fragaria vesca subsp. vesca | reverse complement strand
TGTCTGGTTCGTCCGGAGCTGTTCACAAAGCTACAACGAAGTTGACTGTCCAGAAGGGACAGATTGTCTGTTTTTTGCAGATTTGGCATATGCGAAGCTGTGAAACTTGCAGGTGGCGTGTAGGCTTTTGCCTTTGCCAAAAGTGACGTGTGTATGATCAAAACCAAGTCCTTTCGATCGTTCTAAGGTCGTAAACTTCATGACTGGTTAGCAAAAGCTCCCTGACATGAACATAAACTAACTCAGAGGACCTAGAGGATCCGATCATGATGATAATTTTACAGCTTTGATAAGTCTTCAACGTCTTTTGCAAGACGGCAATTGGTTTAATAGCGTAGGGGGATCCAAAATCAAAAGCTTTCGGTAACTCCAAGTCAGTATGACCAGGCATGTCCGTGGAGGGTCGGTAGTGCGAGGCACACTTAAAACCACTATCTCCTTAATTTCGGACAATTCTAAGACATCACACTGAGCTTGGATGAGCCTAGTTGAACAATTGATGATGAAAAATCCGCTATAGGGTAGAAGACTTAACCGGAAACACGTGGGCGATCCTCCTTGAGGATGCAGTGCCATGAGTCACCTTCAAAGGAAGGGACCAAAATCGGCACAATATGCCATGTATCTAAGGACGATGTAAGTGTACATCTTGATTGTAAATCAATATGAACCATAAGAGGAGAATAGTTTCACTTCGAAAAAATTCTCAAGGCAGTCATTATTGCTAATGTGAGTACATCGAGGTCTCAAATAGACAAAGGAAGTCGATACAACGCCTTAGTACACAAAGCTTGGAACGAAAATCAATGTCTAGCCGATGACGTCAAAATCATGGGTAGCTAGAGCAGGATCTGAATCTTTGATATTGGCGATCATGAGGATGACGTTCTCGTCCTCATATTGATTTTCCATACCTTTTTGTATGCATTCACAATTTAAAGGAGTTTGACAATCTTGAACCAGTGATCCAAAAATCCACAACGGTTGCATTAATGTCATAAGCTGACGTGAGTAGTTTTGACAAAATGGTGTCTAGACCGGGAGTGTCGCTATTAGAGCCGGCAACACCTCCCCCTCTTTTCTAGACATCGGCACGACGTTTTCTGCCGTTGCCATGACCCATATTGTTGTCCCCACATTAGGGGATAATCCCATATAAGTTTATCACATTAGCGTATATACAATTCCTGTTTGTATGATCAAAATCAAGTCTCGTTGGTAATTCCACACCAACTTGGAGGACCTAGAGAACTTGATGATGATCGAATCCGCTAAAAATTATGGATCATGATGCCACAAAAGATCATCGACAATATGTAGTCAATTAAGGTGGTAAGCAATCCACTTGACTAATAACTCAACAAGTAGAGTTATATGAACATTTCGAGAAACGCTCCATGAGTGCATTCCACAGTACTTTATGGTCATTACTTTTTGCACAGATTGCCATTGAAGGCTTTTGTCGATGTGGCGCGTCAAAGACTTTGAGCGCATGAGATGTGAAAT
>NC_020496.1:18202952-18211317 GCF_000184155.1 Fragaria vesca subsp. vesca | reverse complement strand
GGCATCTAGGCTTGTTAGCCTGGGGTCAAAACATGTGGTTTAATCCTTTCCAATAAAAGGTTCCACAGATACCAAGCGAAGATCCGCCTTAGGCATCTAGTACGTCAAAACTCAAAGGAGCAGAATGTTACATTGCTCTTGCATACAAAACCAAACTGTTATGAGACTCGATAGAGGTCACAAACGATGCTTTTAATGGTTTGTCCTTCGGATTGATCATACACAATCCGGAAAAGCCGCGAATTGATCAAACACAATTCGGAAAAAGGCCTCGGATTGATCAAACACAATCCGGTGAAAGGTCGGGGTTGATCAAACACAACCCGGACAAAGAAACAAGAGTAATCAAACACACTCTTGACCCGCGAATAAAATTCCGGGATTTGGGTACCTGCACGCACAAAATCTCAAGCATAGAATGGAGATGGAGAAGGGAGGAAAGGATTTTATCCTCCCCGAGTTATTGAACTTGGAAAAGTTTAAGGTTTCAAAAAACATACATTTCTAGAGGCTGCCGAGAGGAGAAATAACGTTTCGCCTACTTATACTTCGAATTTGGGGCTAAAAATTTGATAGGAGGAGCAGCTCTGGATGGGGAAGCTGCTGTCAAAATTTCAGGTTGATCGGAGCAAGGGAAGGTGGTGAACCGGTGGTCGGTAGCGGCGGCGGTCTGGAATCTTCCGGCGGCCGGTTCGGAGACTTTCCGGCCGGTTCTCAGGGTGAGACCGGCGGCGTTGGATCTGGGGCGGAGAGAGCTTTCTGGGGATATAAAATTCCGGCGGAGGGCAGTCTGAATTTTGGTCGGAAATCGGGAAAAACAAGGCTGCCCGATTTTAGGGTTTTGGTTTTTAGGGTTTAGAAAAAAATGGTGGGCTATTGGCTCTAGGGTTAGAACAAAGTGCATGATAACGTGATGAAGGATAAAGTGTAGAGACAAAGAGATAGCAAGAGAATCATCATCTTATTCATTGATAGGTGCCCTTTATATAGGGAATTACACAATACCAATATGATAAGGATATGAATACATAGATCTAGTCTAACTACATATCCTATTGACATAAGGCCAAGGCACACATAGAGAATATCCTAGAACACCATGCCAATATTCTCACAAAGGTGTACAGTCAACCTAAATATATTACTAAAATTCAACATTTAGCAATATGAAAAAATGTAATATATATATAAACAAGAAAACCAATAGTTAGGTAACCAAAATTCATCATAAAACCAACACACATCTAAAAATATTAGTAACAAAGAATAACAATAATTGACCGGAATATTTCACCGGAAAACTCATAGGAAAAAAATGGTAGAAAAGAGGGAGAAAGAGCATTTACCAAACTACAAACTAGTGGATGAAGATGAACAATGCATTAGAAGAACACAGATGACGATCATTCATCAAATAAGCCAGAGATTTGCGAGATTGATTTGTGCAGATTTTTTTTCATTGTAGCTCGATCTGTTTTCCTGCAGTTTTTCGATCTGGAAGTGAAGCAGAGGATATAAAGAAGATTTCACTTAAGCGACGGAATATTTTGTCGCTGAAGTCAAAAAGTTTCGTCGCTTAGGCTAATGCGACAAACACTTTCGTCGCTTCAAACTCAAGTTCCGTCGCTTTAGTCTTAAACTAACACGACGAAACTAAATTCGTCGGTTAGGTGAAGGATATAATGCGAGGAACAATTTCGTAGCTCAAGAGCCAAAATTTCTGTCGCATTAGTTTTAACCTCTGACGACAAAAATTAAATTTGTCGGGTAGGTGAAAGCTATAATGCAACAAAACATTTCGTCGCTCAAGAGCCAAAATTTCCGTCGCTTTAGTCTAAAATTAAAGCGACAAAATGTGAATTTGTCGGTTAGGTTAATGATATCATGCAACAAACTGATTTGTCGCTTAAGCGTTAACTTTTTGTCGCTACATAAATTTTTTGCGACAAAATCCTTATTGTCGCCTTATTAGGACCTGTGGCAATAAAGTTTAAGCGACAAAAATATTTCGTCGCCCCAGAAAATTGTAGCGACAAAAAATGTATCTTTAGCGACAATATCCGTTTTCGTCGCTTAGGAATTGCTTAAGCGACGAAATGTGAAAGTACCCGTCGCTTGAGCCTTTTTTTCTACTAGTGTGCAAACCCTTTGGAAGGATTGTAAGACACCTCAAAAGCTTCAAAGCCTAACAAGAAGCACGTCAATGGTCGTCGGAATTAGTGGTTCCGATCAGGGCTCCGTATCGACCCGAAACGGACTGTTATTGCTTTGCTGGGCTCACCTCGGCTCAAATTGTGTTGCAAGACCCCTATAGAAAGACATAGGAGAAAGATACAAATCCAAAGCCGCTGGTCTCACCTTAACCGGACGTCGGACAAAGAAGATATGGCCGGAAAATGAAAATGGGTCGGGTTGGGTTTCCGGGTCACGTAGAGAGGCTGGATTAGGATTTTAGGGTTAATGAAATTCTTTCCCAAAATGGTAGGTTTCCCTTTTTATAGTACGGCCTAAAAGAGGTAAGTTCGGTTTTTAGACCCTAACTTCTTCGTACGAACTCCGTTTTCGACGTGCCACGTGTACACGAACTCAATTTAACGTTCTGTACGAAATCCCTTACGAAAATTTTCCAAAATTAACACCCCATGAAAAGTCAACTATAGGGTCCTTAAATAGTGAAACCTTTAATATAGCTAGTAAAAGCTCATGGTAACGTAAACGTAAATACTTAAGAAATAAATAAGAGTCAGGGTGTGACACATAAGGTATTTTTCCTTCAGCACATCTTAAATTCTTAAAAAAGAAGAAGCAAAACCACAAATGTATCCTTGAAAAAGATTTGATACACAAAAACATCCACTTACATTATTTTTGGACAAATAAGGACGGTTTTTAACAAATAAGGACAAATTCTTTTTACCCTGCCATGTGTCATGATGTAATTTTACCAAAATAATCCTGCGTAATTAGCTGCTACTACCTTCATTTTCAGATCTCTGATCTATCTATCTTCTATTGCCCCATCGTACGTGAACCTAGCTGCTACTACTCACAGTGAACAAGGTCAATTTCACATTTAGCTGCTACTACCTTCAATATCATATCTCTCATCTCTCTCTTCAAACCCTCATCTTTCTTCTAAACCACAAAATCATCAACTTCGATCATCAATCACAATAAATGAATCAGAGAAAGCTATAAATAAAATTACATACACATTTGTCGGTTAGGTTAATGATATCATGCGAGAAACGGATTTGTCGCTTAAGCGTTAACTTTTTGTCGCTACATAAATTTTTTGCGACAAAATCCTTGTTGTCGCCTTATTAGGACCTGTGACGATAAAGTTTAAGCGACAAAAATATTTCATCGCCCCTGAAAATTGTAGTGACGAAAAATGTATCTTTAGCGATGATATCCATTTTCGTCGCTTAGGAATTACTTAAGCGACGAAATGTGAAAGTACCCGTCGCTTAAACCTTTTTTTCTACTAGTGTGCAAACCCTTTGGAAGGATTGTAAGACGCCGCAAAAGCTTCAAAGCCTAACAAGAATCACGTCAGATGGTCGTCGGAATTAGTGGTTCCAATCAGGGCTCCGTATCGCCCCGAAACAGACTGTTTTTGCTTTGCTAGGCTCACCTCGGCTCAAATTGTGCTGCAAGACCCCTATAGAAAGACATAGTAGAAAGATACGAATCCAAAGCCGCCGGTCTCACCTTAATCGGACGTCGGACAAAGAAGATATGGCCGGAAAATGAAAATGGGTCGGGTTGGGTTTCCGGATCACGTAGAGAGGCTGTATTAGGATTTTAGGGTTAATGAAATTCTTTCCCAAAATGGTAGGTTTCCCTTTTTATAGTACGGCCTAAAAGAGGTAAGTTCGGTTTTTAGACCCTAACTTCTTCGTACGAACTCCGTTTTCGACGTGCCATGTGTCCACGAACTCGATTTAACGTTCTGTACGAAATCCCTTAAGAAAATTTTCCAAAATTAACACCCCATGAAAAGTCAACTATTGGGTCCTTAAATAGTGAAACCTTTAATATAGCTAGTAAAAGCTCATGGTAACGTAAATGTAAATACTTAAGAAATAAATAAGAGTCAGGGTGTGACAAATTAGGTATTTTTCCTTCAACACATCTTAAATTCTTAAAAAAAAGAAGAAGCAAAACCACAATTTATCCTTGAAAAAGATTTGATACACAAAAACATCCACTTACATTATTTTTGGACAAATAAGGACGGTTTTTAACAAATAAGGACAAATTCTTTTTACTCTGCCATGTGTCATAATGTAATTTTACCAAAATGATCCTGCGTAATTAGCTGCTACTACCTTCATTTTTAGATCTCCAATCTATCTATCTTCTATTGCCCCATCGTACGTGAACCTAGCTGCTACTGCTCACAGTGAACAAGGTCAATTTCACATTTAGCTGCTACTACCTTCAATATCATATCTCTCATCTCTCTCTTCAAACCCTCATCTTTCTTCTGAACCACAAAATCATCAACTTCGATCATCAATCACAATAAATGGATCAGAGAAAGCTATAAATAAAAATACATACACATTTAACTCACGAAAGATATGATATTGAATGAACTAGAGAGAGTAACTTACGAGGATTATAGGAGCGAAGACACAATTAGAATCGGCCTGAGGAGCTGAGAACAAATCAGAAATCAAACGCTCCGTCGAGCACGAAGAAATAAGATCTTATAGTGAAATAGTCTAAACCTGTTGGGACGCTTTGTTGACGGGAAAATGAGACATCGATGGTGCAGTAGACGACATCGGTGTGGCAGTCGCGGAGGAGGACAACAGCTTCGCAGAAAGAAGGTAGTTCAAAATTTTGGGGCTTAAGGATTTGATTGACTAGGGAAAGTTAAGAATTAAGAGAGAGAGGATATTGTTTTGCTATTGTGGCATTTCCTGTAAATTATTATATGAAATTGGTATTTTAGTAATTTAAAATTAAAATCCAGATCAGACTTGTTGCTTTTGGCTTTGGGCTTGAGGTAATGTCCTTATTTGTATGTATCTATTTGAAGGTGAATTTTGTGTGTTATGATAATGTTTTAGGTAGTATTTTGTCATTTTCTCTTTAAAAAAAACACAACTTCCACAATATTATAAGTATATTGAAATTAATAGAGGGTATTTTCGGTATAAAAATCGATTTCGGATGCTTTATTCTTAAACCCATACCCTTTTTTAGAATTTCAAATCTAGATTGTTAAGAAATATAATCTTTATTAGAAGACGAAACTCACGTCTATTCTGATTTCATCGTGCGTAATTAAACATAGAAGAAATTATACATACGTCGGTGAGTCATGACCTGTTTAGTTAGGTAGCCTAACTGACAACGTTGAGGTTATGAGTTTAAACAACATTAATATATGTAATGGGTGTGACTTAGGTGCCTTGGGGTATTAATACCTTGCAAGGTGTCATTGTTTTATTGATCCACATAGGGCAATCACTTAAAAAACAGGACCCACATAACGGATGTCTGTTAACTCTCTCTAACGGATTTTTTAACGGATTTTTTCGTAACAGATTTTTTAACCAATATTTCTAACAGATTTTTTTTTTTGGGTTAAAAAAGGTAAACGTACTCTCTCTCTCTCTCTCACTCTCTCTCTATATATATATATATATATCTAGATCGAACCTCAAGTGTCCTTAAACGTAGACAGGCGCCCATCTGCCCCGACAGTCCTACACGGCGGCGTCTGCGAACCTATTTAGCCAACCACCTCCGGCCAAGCAAAGCTTCCATGCTGCTCTGGCCACCCAAACGCAGCAGCGTCTGCGAACCTACCTAGCCAACCACCTCAGGCCAAGCAAAGCTTCCATGCTGCTTTGGCCACCCAAACGCAGCAGCATCGTGCTTAGCCGCTCTCGGCACAGACCCGACCCATCCCCACCAGCGCCGCTCCATCTTCACGGTTGGAAACCAGACTCGAGTGCCTCGACCTGATATTCTCCACCTCAATTCGGCATCGCCAGAGCTGGTCGGACGGTAGTGATCGGTGGACGGACGGTGGTGATTGGTGACCAGTGCTGGCTTGATGGTGTCGGAGAAGACGGCCGGAGAATTTGGGTGAAGTCTGGGCTCGGTTGACTCTCGACTGAGCACTTTGACCGGGTCAACGGTCTCCTCTCATTTATTCTAAGCACACGTGAACGGTCAACAGTCTCCTCTTCATTTATGCTAAGCACTTTGACCGGGTCAACGGTCTCCTCTCAAGAAAAAAAAATCAAATATGAACATGAATGTTAACTTTAGAAATTACCAGGTATGGTTACTAACCCTTGTAACCCGACGAAAACCCGATAAAGTTCTACGGAGTTTCACAATTAAATTATGATTTACGATTCTAGAGTAAAGAAGCATGTGTGACCTCCTACTTTTATAGATTATGGTTTATGATGAGACCAATAGTTGATCAGCTCTAGTGTATATAAGGTATATGATGATCGAGTACTAGTCACCCCTAGTGTATATAAGATTTATGATGATCGAGCACTAGCCAACCCGATTGCATGTATGGTTTTGGATTTATGATGATCGAGTACAAGTTACCTCTCGTGTGTATATAGGGTTTAGGGCTTTTGAAGAATAATAAGCTCTCGTGTATATATGATTTACGGCTTATGACGATCAATCAATAGTCAACTCTAGGGTCACCCTTAATATATTGACATGGTTTACGGTTTATGATAATCAAGTACAAACCACCTCTCATGTATATATGGTTTCAGGTTTATAATGATAAAAAAATAGTCACCTCTAGTGAATATATGGTTTAGGGTTTATATAGACAAGCGCAATGAACCTACGTAAAAAGTTAGACACATTTATATCCCGATCATCTAGCTCCCCAAATAGAAGCATAAGCGTAATTAAACTGAAAAAACGAAAATAGATCAATTTTCTAACGTCCGATCTTAAAAGTTGACTAATTTAATGCCTCCCACTTTCACACCAAAAACAAAAAAAAAAAAAAAAAAAAAAAAACCTAAAACCCTAAACCCTAAGCCCCATCATTCACCCTCGTAGCGTTTCTCTCATCTCTCTCCATACCGACCAAGGGCAAAATGGTCTTTTTGTAGTTATTATAAGTAGAATAAGGAGAAACCCTAAACCGTATTTTTTTCTTCCCCTCTTCCACATAGCCGTGCCTCTCCCTTCCATCCCCTCTCCGCACTACCACTGCCAGCGCCGGAAAGCCACCTCTGGTCACCGTCTCGCCTCACCAATGCTGCCATTCAATGTCGCACATCACCCGGATCAAAAACCCTACCCATATCGAAGGTCAAAAGCACCCTTTGCTACTACATGCAATCACCACAAGCCCAGCTGTCTTGCCTAGCGAAAGCCTCTACTTCCGGCCACCCTTTCCACTCACCGCCGTCACCATCAAGCCCAGAGAGGGGTATGCTTCAAAACCCAGAAGCTTTAGCTTCCACCAAGGCCAGAAGAGCATCATGCAAGCCTCACCGGAATAGTTACCGGAGCTAGGTTACAGTCGACCTACAATCTTCAACCTCCAGCTGAACTGGAGCTCGACTACCACCCATAGAAGAAATCAGCGCTTCCTAAACCACCAAACCACCAAAGCCCATAGTCCGAGCCTCCAACATCGTGAACCCCAGCGACCCTTTCCCTTCGTCTGGTAAGCTAACCCTCGTCTGTTTTTCTTCATTGTATCCTCTATTTTGCGGATTATAAAACTTGTTCTGCTTTTTATGATTCGAGTGATTGCTGGTGAAGGAGTAGTGATAAGACGTATTTGTACACGCATCAATTAACCCTGTCAACAAATCAATCATAGTATAAAGCAAGCAGGGATCGTTCTAAACCGGGGATCCAACTACAGGGTAGATCCATCTAACCTAATAAAAATGTCAAAATAAGCATATAGGGTTTAAAGGTTTGATGATTTCAGAATAGACATTGGAAATAAATCCTAAATTACCTCTATACATATTTACATGTGATCAACCAACAATCATGCAAACACAAGCAAACAACCATGCAAGAACAAAGAAGACGATCTCTAATCTCAATTAAGTCCACACCGTGAGCAAATACACAACCTAAATTTGATATGCACATAAGTTCCTACATGGTTCTTATGACATAGACATACTTTGAATTAAACTACGGGTTTCATTCAACATCGTGACACAAACAAGCTCGGCTACGTGCTCTACTTATAGGTCACACACATAAACTAATCATGCAATTACGTATCACATAAAGAATCGATGTGTTTAAGCACAAGTCCAAATCAAACATAGGTAGAAAATACGGTGAAATAACAAAGACAATAGCAACTTATCAACTACTT
>NC_020496.1:18181888-18202848 GCF_000184155.1 Fragaria vesca subsp. vesca | reverse complement strand
GATGGAATTCACTCTCAAAATATCCCTACTTGTTCTATCTTCGAGTGAGCGGAACCCTAAGCTACTTGCTTCGGATCAAGGATGATGGTGAGTTCGGATTATGGTGTTTGGAGAATGATGGAGTTTCGGCAAAGCTTTGGTGTAATTTTGCACGGGTTGATGATGATAAACTGCTGCCATGCCGTGCCCTATATATAGAGTAACAAGACTTGATCTCCAAGAATTCCTCAAGCACAAGGAATCCTTATTAAATCGGCAAAACCAAGTCCAAGTTGGATTTAACTTCCTCTCTTGGGCCGCACGATCTCTTTCTTTGGTGACTTGGGAAATCTCACGGCATCTTCCATACATATCTCGGATTGTACTTCTCCTAGCTCAAGCAGGAACTCTTAGCTGCCGGCCACCTTTCCCTCATGAGTTAGGAAAACATTTCCTGGTCAACACGGGTTTAGACTTTCCTGAAATAGAAATAAGAAAATTAGAAACTAGGAAAGAGGAAAGATGGAATCCTGATCAAGACAGGAATCCTGAGTAAACAAGGATTTCCAACACTTAGCACAATTTCAACACCAAATTATTCACATCCGAAAATACTATGTATTCTAACACTAAAACCTACATATTTCTACATTAAGCAATTATTCTACACTAAACACAAATATAAAGCTAAAACAACTAAATAGGAGTTAACAAAGGGTAAATAAAGGGTATAAACATATTAAGAACGTCACACTTTGTGCTCCTATCAAGTAGACGAGCTTAAGCAGCAGAAACAGGTTCTAGTACTTGTAATAGAAAAGTTGGTAAGGACTAGACCTCTCTGTTGGGATATGAATTTGGTTTAGAAATGAGATTGATATTTGGTTCTAATGTTTGAATTCAGTATTAGTTCTTCTTTAGTATGTCCAAATTCAGTTTGCTGGCTGCTGCTTCAAAATTGCTTGTAATCAAAATATATCAAACAATTACCATAGTTTTCTGCCAATTGGTTCAGAAGCTTTAGTAGGGGGATAAGGTGCACTAGATTAACAATCACAGCAGTCTGCAAAACTTTAGCTTTAGTACTCAAAACACGCTCTAATGAAGGGGAAGGAAATAATAAGAAGTTTCTTAGTTTGCTGGCTACTTTCTTCGTATTAATTTTTTTTTTTGTTTTGTCTTATTGAGTTCATTATCATAATTGTTTGAATTGCATGATCTTCTGATGCTTTTGTTCCAATTGAAAGTTTAGGGAGATTAGTGTTTTGTATACAGATCATTGACTTCTAGGTACTTGATTATGGATTTTCATTTGCTTTCTGTTAACAGGCTCTCTTCATTTTAAGTTGTGCAGCATATAATTAATTGTACTAGGATAGCAGATTTTTAGGACTGCTTTATTTGGGGCAATCAAATTGCAATGCCAAAAAGTACTTGATAGATTTGTTTTAGGTTGCTAACTTGTCATATTTTTTATTTTCTTAAATACAAAATGAAATAGTGATGTTGTATCTTAATTGAAAAATTCACACATTTTCTCATTGTCCTTACGTACTTTGCCTGCAATGCAGGAGGTGTGGCATTGTCAACATTAGTAGCCTTCAAATGTGAGCAATTTATATGCTTGCTAAAATTTCAATAGCTCATTTACCGATCTGGTCTTTCCATGGACTTCGGTTAACCATAGAAGCTGTTGGCTTGTCCTATGTATCTCAAGTTAAGGTAAAGTTCCAATCTTGATTAATTGTCAAAACTAAATCCGAGTCGGGGGTCTTCCTTGTTCCAATCTTCTACCCCCTCTCCAATCCTTTTCCACTGATCCAGATTTGAGCTTTTTTCTTTTATGTATTAGTCCTGATCCAACAAGGTTTATTTCTCTTATTTAATTGTCTTTTTTGTATAGTCTTAAATTGTTCACAAATCATACTCTAGCCATTATTGAGATGATTGCATTAATGATGATACATTTACAGGGTGCACTTTACTTTGGAGTGGAGATGTTGCTCATGAGATGCAAAACTTGGTCTTCTATAGTTGCATTCGGAAGGTGCTACCACTAGTATTAATTTCATTTAATTTCATAGTTTACACATTTTATATCCACGACCTCATATTGCTCAGGGTATATACAACTAGCATTATTAATGGTAACTTCAATTTGCAATAAGCTAGGTTGTTCTGTTTTTGATAGCATCTGATATGCTTTATGTTTTATCTTGTTAGCATAGAGAATGACATAGGTGAGAATGGCTCAAAAGGAGGCTGAGGGGGTGGCTAAGAAGAGGAAAGGAAAGAGAGGCCCAGGCAATGCTATTGGATCCAATGTTGCTGGTTGCATTTGTGCTTGTATGCTTATGTATGGAGTAGACTCTCGTATGCAAAGTCTACATGAGCAACTGTCTTATGAAAATGTCTAAGAACCAATCAAATGAAAGTAGTAGAGTTAGTGGAACAACCTTTTCAAACGTCTAATGAAAAGTCGACTCGGCATATTAAATGAGTAGACTTTGTAGACCTTGCATATAAGAGCAGTACATTTCGTAACACTTTGAAGTACAACCCTATAATATGTCTACTTTTATAGGAGCAAATGTTTCATGAATGTAGTAGACTCGACACGCTAAATGGGTAGGCTTTGTTTACAAAATGAGTAGACTTTGCCTATAAGACCAGTACACTTTCGTAACAATGTGAAATACGACCATCCGAAACGTCTACCTTTATAGGAGAAAATGTCTCATGAAAGTAGCAAAACACATAGACTTTTACTTGAAAATAAACAGATATTCTTCAAGTGTGTGTGAATTCTGAACACTTTAGAATTGGTCTACACGTAGTATGAGTCAATGATTCGGAAGCCTGGTAGACCATGTTTACAAAACAGGTAGGTTCGTGTTCGTAAACAGGTAGACCATTTTGTTTCATAAAAAAGTAGACCCGTACTCGTAAATAAGCAGACGAGGCTTCGTAAACAGGTAGACCTCTCAAGAATTCTTCAAGTGTGTGTGAATTCTGGACTCTTTAGAGTTGGTCTACTCGTAGTGTGAGACAATGATTCGAAAACCTGGTAGACCATGTTTACAAAACAGGTAGGTTTGTGTTCGTAAACAGGTAGACCATTTTGTCTCACAAAAACAGTGACCCGTATTCGTAAATAAACAGACCAGGCTTCGTAAACAGGTAAACGTCTCAACAATTCTTTAAGTGTGTGAATTCTGGACACTTTAGAGTTGGTCTACACGTAGTATGAGTCAATGATTCGAAAACCTGGTAGACCATGTTTATAAAACAGGTAGGTTTGTGTTCGTAAACAGGTAGACCATTTTGTCTCACAAAAAAAGTAGACCCGTACTCGTAAATAAGCAGACCAGGCTTCGTAAATAGGTAGACCTCTCAAGAATTCTTCAAGTGTGTGTGAATTCTAGACTCTTTAGAGTTGGTCTACTCGTCGTGTGAGACAATGATTCGAAAACCTGGTAGACCATGTTTACAAAACATGTAGGTTTGTGTTCGTAAACAGGTAGACCATTTTGTCTCACAAAAAAAGTACCATTTCCCGTAAATAAACAGACCAGGCTTCGTAAACAGGTAGACATCTCAAGAATACTTCAAGTGTGTGTGAATTCTGGACACTTTAGAGTTGGTCTACACGTAGTATGAGTCAATGATTCGGAAACTTGGTAGACCATGTTTACAAAACAGGTAGGTTCGTTTTGTCTCACAAAAAAAGTAGACCCGTACTCGTAAATAAGCAGACCAGGCTTCGTAAACAGGTAGACCTCTCAAGAATTCTTCAAGTGTGTGTGAATTCTGGACTCTTTAGAGTTGGTCTACTCGTAGTGTGAGACAATGATTCGAAAACCTGGTTGGCCATGTTTACAAAACAGGTAGGTTAGTGTTCGTAAACAGGTAGACCATTTTGTCTCACAAAAAAGTAGACCCTTTCTCGTAAATAAGCAGATCAGGCTTCGTAAACAGGTAGACCTCTTAAGAATTCTTTAAGTATGTGTGAATTCTGGACATTTTAAAGTTGGTCTACATGTAGTTTGAGTAAATGATTTAGAAACCTGGTACACCATGTTTACAAAACAGGTTGGTTTGTGTTCATAAACAAGTAGACCATTTTGTCCCACAAAAAAAGTAGACATTTTCTTATAAATAAGCAGACCAGACTTCGTAAACAGGTAAACCTCTTAAGAATTCTTCAAGTGTGTGAATTCTGGACACTTTAGAGTTGGTCTACACGTAGTATGAGTCAATGATTCGGAAACCTGGTAGACCATGTTTACAAAACAGGTAGGTGAGTGTTCGTAAACAGGTAGACCATTTTGTCTCACAAAAAAGTAGACCCATATTCGTAAATAAGCAGACTAGGCTTTGCAAACAGGTAGACCTCTCAAGAATTCTTCAAGTGTGTGTGAATTCTGGACGCTTTAGAGTTGGTCTACTCGTAGTGTGAGTTAATGATTCGAACAGCTTGTACACCATGTTCGCAAAATAGATAGGTTACTCTTCGTAAATAAGGAGACCATTTTGATCTTGTTCTCTTTTAATCCTGACCGTTGATTCCTTCTTTGAAAACCCAACCAAGGTCAACTGACCCAAGTCGGGTCATGCACTCTTCTCTCGCGTACAACGAGAGCTGAGAAGCTCTCCGTCCCCGGCCGTTTTCTCCGACGCCGCCCGACCGACTCTGGCCACCATTCTCCACAAAACCACCACCAAATTTCTTCTCTCTTTCCCATCTACATAACCCAGCCCATGAATCGCACATACTGATTCAAAGACAAATCGACAGCGAGAAGCTCCGACTGTGTCGTTTGTTTCCGCCGTCTCCAGCGACGACTTGGCCTAGAATTGGTATATTTGAACTTTTCCCTTCATTCTCTGCACCCTAGTGCCCTTAATCCCTCGAATCTTTTACAAATCTTAATAACCCCTTTACTGTCGATTTTGAGTTTTCCGGCGAGCTGCTGTGGTGATGCCGACGAGGCTTTCTGGCGTCCTCTACTTCTTCCGATGACCTAGGTCAACTTCAGAGGTGTTAAGTAGTGGTAAGTGACTTTGTAGCTACTGAGCAGGGTTGCTATGTTTTCCGGTGTGTTTTTGTGAGCTAGTGAGAGAGAGAGAGAGAGAGAGAGAGAAGTAAAGTTAAGTAGAGTATAAAGTAAAAAAATAAAAATAAGTAGTAGTAGTAGTAGTAGTAGTAGTAGTTAGTACGTACGTACGTAGTACGTTAGTGTGAGTAGTTGTTGTTGTTGTGTGTAGTAGAGAGAGAGAGAGAGAGAGAGAGAGAGAGAGAGGTTTAAAAAATTAGAGGATTAACTGAAAAAAAAAAAAAAAAAACTTATTAACGGAGTTAGTGAGTTAGTTAACGAAGTTAGTGAGTCAGCTAACAAAGTTAATGCCACTTAGACAAGGTATGCATACCCTAAGGCGTGCAAAGGGATCTCCCATAAGTTATTTAATAAAAAGTTTTTAAAAAAATTAAACATAGAAAAAATACGTTCCCAAAACCCTTTAAAAAAAAAAAAAAAAAAAAAAGTAAAGAAAGAAAATAGAAATTGGGAGACGTGGCAAAGCCGCTTGTGCTATATATAGTTTTAGAAATGTGGGGTTGTGTAATTGGGGATCGCAGAGAGAGAGAGAGGGAGGGATGACGAGATTCTCGTTAGGCGGTGATGAAGATGGAGGAGGACCGAGCAGCCCCAGGCTTAAGAGACGTCGTCTTATTCTTCGCACGGCTGCTACCATCGCCACAGGGGACCGACGCCGAGGAGGAGGGCTACAGGCTGTTGAGGACGAATCAGCGTCATCGGAATCTGAAGATGAAGAGGATGAAAGTGAATCCGAAGAAGAAGAAGAATCAGAAGGTGATCAAGAGCACCAGCGTCAGCTTCGGACCAACTTCGAGTTGGGTTCTGCCTCCGCAGCTCAACAGATTGCTCTTGCTTCCACCACCACCGCCACGGACAGGTCCATTTCCATTACCTTGGCCGACCCGGATGTGCTCGATTGCCCCATTTGCTGTGAGTCCTTGACCGTCCCCGTCTTCCAGGTCTCCTCTCATTCTTGTTTTCAAATGATTATTTTGAGTTTAGACTACAATGTAATTGAAGGTTTGCACAGCCTATTCTTTCACTACCTGTCTAACCAATAGGACCTGCGCAACTGCACTCTTTTTTTGTCTTGAATTGGAGTCTATTTTGAATACATACATGAAAAGACAGCAAATTGTTAAAATAAGGTGGCTAATTTTTACCTTTTGATGCCACTTGGTTGTCACATAGGTGATGACTGATGAGCTTTTAAACTTAACAACAATCTAATAACTTATGAGCGGTTATTTTGTGCTTGAGCCGAGTCATAAAGTATCTCTTTGATCTATGGGCATAAGTCAGTTTTTATTGATAGCATGTGAATCTGGTGTATGATTTTTGTCTAGTTAGGTATGGTTTCAGTCGTAGTACAGGATTTAATGTGGGTTTATATAAATACATTTTGGAAAGATGTATATTTCTGTACAGTCTAGATACTTTGATTATCTATTTAATTTTAAGCTGTGTAGAACTCAGGGGGTTTGTGGTCTTGTAAAATGCCATGTGCCAATTCCCACAAAGGGATAAATCTGTTCGTGTCAAGGAGCAAGAACTTGAAGTCTTCAAACTTCATAATAATCTATGCAATGTATGGTGACGGTCAATGACATACAGAAGAAGTGAACACCTGGCCTTAATACCAAACCAAATGACCATGGAGATGTTTTTTTGGTCACTAATTATTAATATTTCTGTGGAATGGTCTGCATAAGTTAAGTGTGCAATCTTTGTTTCAATGTGTTGTACTTTATTTTATTTTTTTCGGCATAAGTTAGGGTGTAGTTTCAGGTTCCAAACAAGGTAGAAGGTATGGTCACAATTTTTTCATGAAGGGCAGGCATAAATAGTTTCTCAGATTTCTCTTAGATATCAATTATTTACTTAGGAGATCAGTGTCTGCATCAAAGTCACATCTTTTCCTCTTGCAAGTGCAAGATGTTAATATATAACAATCTCAATATATCAGCATTCGTGATTTTTTATAATTAATTATTTGAATCATTGCTACACGCTATTTTGCTTCTTTGAAATTTAATCATTGAAGCTAGGCATATCTACAATACATTTCTATCCTTTTCTATCTTGCTATCCCTTCCAAGTATATCGGTGTCTAATAACAATTAATTTACACACAACTTAAGTTTTAATATAACATACTAATAACTCTTTTGTGCTTGGAATTTCAGTGTGAAAATGGTCATATAGCTTGCTCCTCCTGCAGCACGAAGGTTAAAAATAAATGTCCCTCCTGTTCCTGGCCCATTGGTTATAATCGTTGTCGTGCCATTGAGAAAGTTCTGGAATCAATTAGAATTTCTTGCCAAAACATCAAGTATGGTTGCAAAGAATGGATGACATGCGATAATAAAAATGAACATGAAAAGGGTTGTATGCATTCACCTTGTTCATGCCCCCATTCAGGCTGCAACTTTGTCTCTTCAACGAAGCAATTATACCAACATTTCAGCAGTAATCATTTGAACTCTGCAACTCGCTTCCTGTACAACTGCAGCTTTTCAATTACAATAAACTTTAATGACAAGTTTGTTGTTCTTCAAGAAGAAAATGATGGCATGTTGTTTATTCTTGACAATGAATCTGAAATCATAGGAAATATGGTGAGACTTAGTAGTATTCAACCTAGATTTATGGGAGGATTTTTCTATGATCTTACTGCTAAAAGAAAAGGATGTCTACTCAGATTACAATCCTTCACAACCAGCACTCAAAGCCATGTTCGCAGCCCTACTTCATCTGGCTCCCTTATAATCCCAGGCGATTTTTTCAGTTCATGTGGCCAGCTCAAGTTGGATATCTGCATATGGCGTAATGGTCAGTGCCCCACATCCTTTCAATCTATCAATGTTACCTAAATGAATTATTCTATGAATTCTGTAGTGTGCTAGAAATGACATTAAAATGTTGGATCCACTCTTTTAGCGTATGTTTCAATAGATGTTTTCCATTTTAATTGATTTAGTATCTGGTTTTTTTTGCACTGTGTGGTGTATGTATATTGCTGTATAGAGCAGTGTTGTCATCTTATTTGCCTTTTTCTTTTCCTGAATTTTTTTATTTTTTATTTTTTTTGCAACCAAGGAAGTTATACTTTGAGGTGGAATGTGGAATCTTTTCACGTGTTAGGAATAGCTACCTTTTACTGATATTTGTATGTAATTTCCATTTATGTTTAGTTTGTTTGACAGGGGCGGGAGGGGGTAGCTGAACTTAGGACCTCTGCAGATTGGCTACTATGCCCTTGTTTGTATTTGTATTATGTGCGAAAGCCTGACAAAGTTAATTACTGATGCTTGGTCAGCTTGGATGTTACCAGAAAAAGGTTACAGCGTTTTAGATTCTACGGTGCTCTATGTAACTACTTGAACAAGAATTTTCTCTAGGATCTTTTTTAAATCAAACTTAGGAGTTAGGACTCATGCGGACCACATAGTTGCAGTACTTGAAACTCGGTGAAAGAGCGACTGATGTGCTGGCATTTTGTTCAAAATTTCATGTCCCATTTGCAGTATAAAACTATAATTGTATTCCAATTCTGTCAATTCTGTTGTGAGGGTAACCACTGAGATCAGTTTGTAACCAGCATTGTGGAGCTTTGTTCGAGAATTATTAAGTTTGGAGGTACTCAAGAGGTGTGGGGGAACTCTACGCTGAATGAAATCAACGAAGATATTTGAGACATTCATACTTCAGAGATAGAATTAGGCACATCGGAAAAACGAAGAAGCAAAAATCAACATGAAAGTAGCAGTTAATATAGTAACACAGATGAACAAAATTCGTTTCAGTTGGAATTCAGAGAACTTGAGAACCATCATGTGGAAATCTGGAAAAAAAAAGATCTAGAGGAAGGTGACATAATACTCGAGGCGGTGGAATTTGAGCTCCAGTGTATGAGGTTGTGTATGTAGAAAGCATTCATGGACTTCATAATTTTACAATATACTATTTGTTATCGATCCCGGTACTGTTCAAAGAACTGTTTTTGAACATTGAAAAAAGAAACATCATGGACTTTACCATCGAAAAAAGAACCGTTCATAAAGAACAATGTAATGACAACTTTTGCCCTTTCTCACTCTCGCCACTTCTAAAGCTTCGAGAGCAATCTCAGGAGTCTTTTTTTCCCCTCTTTATCCTTTTGCTCTCTCTCTCTCTGTCTTACAAAGATCGCTGCTTCCATTTTCCCCCTTCTTTTCTTTTTTGGTTTTGTTTTTGTGATCGATTTCTGTTTGTGAGAATGAAGAGTTTTATCAAGCTTGGTATCTAGAATTGGTTCTACCCATTATCCCCCTTTTGATTCCGAATTAGAATAATTATTTTACCTTTTTCTCTTCTCCCTTAATCACATTCTTCTTCTGCATGTTTGTCCTCAGAGTGAAAGAGAAAAAGAATGACACATGGAGAAATAACTGGGTTCTGGTAATCAAACGTCAACTCGAAGAATGATGTGGTTCTCGGTTGTTTCTATTTTGATCTCCACTTAAATTCAAGATATATTCATCAATCAAAACGGGGATTTCGAGAAGTGGTACAATTTGTTTGCGGCTCTACTGCTTGCGTTCTGGGTTATTAAAGCAAGATGTTAGTTTAATCTCAATATTTCGAATTCTATTGTTGCTTCTCTACTGAAATAGGTTTACTTTCTGTACCATGGTTAATATGAGAAATATAGATGTTTCATTTTGAATTCCATGGGATTTTGTGAGGAGGAGTTTGGGAATGGTTTTTGGATTTACCTA
Source organism: Fragaria vesca subsp. vesca (assembly GCF_000184155.1). Classification (NCBI taxonomy): domain Eukaryota; kingdom Viridiplantae; phylum Streptophyta; class Magnoliopsida; order Rosales; family Rosaceae; genus Fragaria; species Fragaria vesca. Next base: position 18,193,010 of record NC_020496.1, on the reverse strand, counting down.
TTTTGGGAGTTTGTGCCCAAATTTAATTCGGATACGCGGGTCTGTGAGACCCTGTAAAGTTATAGTTTGTGAAATTGAAGTCTTGATAATTTCTGGTAGACAATTTATACTGTGGTCGTACAATATTGCACGATTTCGTACGGGTTTGAAAGTTGGTTACGAATTAGGCCTAAGAAGTAGGCTTGAGACAACCCGATTTAGTTTGGGTTACAAGTGATTGGCCTTATGGGGATAACAATGTAATTTCACATTAGACTACTAAAAAGAAGAGTCGGTCTGGGGCTGCACCAGAAGCTTCTCGCGCTCTCTTCCTTCTCTAGATTTCTCTCGCTCTTTTCTCTCTTCCTCTCTAGCATGGCTTCTCTGATTATTGACAAGACGACGAGGCTGCTATGTAGTTCGCAAACCTTCAGCTTGAGGCTATGGCAGTGATGGAGCACGGCAAACATGCTACACACACAGTCAACATTGAATCGAACCGTAGAGCTCCGACATGCAAATATTCATCTCTCATGTCGTTCTGAGGTAAAAATCCAAGAACCCATGTAGTTTGGATTCTGATTTCAAGAGCGATTTGGTTCTGATTGATTTTGACAATTTGGCTGGTGACGAATATGCCTGGATCGATTTCTTATGTGGCTTGTTCAAGGGCTTCGTTGCAGGAGGCCATCTCGTTCGGAGTTGTGAGGTATATATGTCCTTGAATCTATTTGGTGCTTAAGATTGGATCATTAAAGAAACATGTTTGATTGATATTGGGTTTTGATTGTCTTTTGGTTTTTCGGTGACGACGTGAACTGTTCTTATATGGGTGATGAGTTTTTGGAGTTGAGAAGCAAGCTAATGACTCCTGAACATGTCAAATAATGCAGAAGTTGGAAATTGCCGGGTGAATGGAATTTAGAGAGACATAAAGATGGTAAGACCGTATCTTTGATTGGATTTGGTTCCATAAGCAATTGATCAATTATTAATTACTTTGTTTCTAATGAGAACAGAAGAAGAAGAAGGCATTATAATCTCATTAGAAACAAAGTAATTAATAATCCAATATAAACAAAACTTTATACTGAAAGAACATGAAACAAGAGTTCCCTTGTTTACCCAGACTCTCACCTTAATTTTCAAGAGGATGTCTATTACGTCCAAGCATGTAGTCTTGTCCAAGGATGTCCATTATAATGCCTTCATTGTGAATTGATGATCATGTTATGAGGTACCAAATTGGGTTAGGTTTCAGTTTGAGTTAAGTGACAGATTTGGTTATGTTGTGAACCTTGAATATGGTTAAGAGAAAGATAATGTGGTTGGCTCAATGGAGAGTGAGCTCTTATGCTCTTGTTAATCAATATAAAGTTGATAGATGGATTTAAGTCGAGAAAAAGTGAAGAGTTACTTAAAGGGATTACCATATTATAATTGAGAATAATGTTTGTAGCCGACATAAATATTAATGTGGAATTTGTCGGATATATTTTCAGCTACCCAAGATGGTAAGCGGTGGTGGTGTTTGCCTAGCAATGTGGAGTAAAGATTCGAACTCTAGGAATACCAGGTAGGGGATTCTAGACTCTTCTTAGCTAGTGGTTTTCGTATATTATTTATGAAAAATGATTGCATGGCTGTGATTGATTTATTATGAAGATTTGATATTTTATTGCCATGCTTGTTTTCAATCATTTTCGATATTGTGTGATGACTTGAGAGTGAGCGGGGCATTAGCGACTTCCTTGGGTTTCAATCCTTCGGAGGGGCTGTACAGACTTGAGGGGTTGTACAAACTGGAGGACGTCTGACATCTTTTGAGGTGTGGCGTCACTCCTAGGCGGTATGGGGTAAATGGACACTCTCGTTACTCCTTGTCGGTTATGACATCAGTTTTGGTAAGGGTGTAGTTGGTATAGTGACCGGTCATCAAGTTTATGTATTTTGGGCCCGCAAATGTTTTTCGAAATAAAACTTATACTTTATGATTTGATCATCATTTATATTTATATTTGTTTTCACATACTGGCCAGTAAATTATATAGTTTTCAAACTTAGTTGGGTTGAGTTTTATTGAGCAGCGAGGTCAAGAGCTCACCTTTACAACAGCTTTTAGATGCAGGTTCTGTGCACAAGAATGGGATTGAGCTGGGTCTGCTTATTTGATTGAAGTTAAATGTCTTTTCGAATTTGTTATCATATGTGAGGTTTCCATTTCATGTCCCAGTATCTTTCTTTTTCTTTGTTATGTAGAAATCTTGTTTGAAGTTCTTTGTTTGTTAGCTACTTTATTCTATTTTCTTGTCATTGTTACCCGTACTATCAAGGAACTATGTTTTGGTTAATCTTTGAAATGTTTTATTAGAGTTGATTAGAGGTGACAAATGGGCCGCTAAGCACAAGTACGGCACGAGCATGACACGTTTAAAAGCGGCCTAGCACGGCCCAAGCCGGTTAATGGCCTGGCTTGACCTAAGCACATTATTCTAATGGGTCGGGTTGGGCCTAGAAAAATGAGCTCATGGGCCTGGCCCGGCCCAAGCACGAGAATTATAGGCTCACGGCCCGGCCCGCTATAAAATATAATTTTTTTTCATTTCTATTATAAAGATAATGTTCTAGGATATTTTATATCTTTCTAGATATTCTTTATGTGTGCATTGGCCCTTATGTCATTAAGATATATAGTTTGACTAGATCTATGTATTCTTTATCTTTATCATATTGGTATTGTGTAATTATCTATATAAAGGGCTCCTATCAATGAATAAGATTATGATTCTCTATTCTTTTACTATCTCTCTCTTTCTCTACACTTTACCCTTCATCACGTTATCATGCACTTTATTCTAACTCTAGAGCCAATAGCTCATCATTTGTTTTCTGAAACCCTAAAAAAAAAAAACAAAAAAAATTTGTTTGGCTCCTATGTCCAACCACCGCCGCCACTTGTTTTCCCGGCCTCCGTTCGACATCACCGACTGCCAATCTCTTGGCCGTCGCCCGCCATCGATTCTTGGTTTCCTCCGACCACAATTTTCGACTTCTTAAACCGTTTGAAGTTTCGAAAGGTATGTTTTGAAACCTTAAACTTTTTCAAGTTCAATAACTCGGGGAGGATAAAATCATTTGAACTAATTTCAGTTGACCCCATCAACTTTATATCGATCATCATATTAGTCATTTTTTCAATTTCATCAAAAACACCCCTCAACTCGCAATTTTTATCAGCTGCGCATGTCCAAACCTCTAATCTCCATCCAATTTCTCTGTCAAGTAATGACTTGATATCAAGAAGAAAGAAAAAAAAGAAAAAATAGACAAATTACATTCAATCCCACCAAAATCACTAAGGTTAGGGGGTTCTGATGAGAACGAAGATGTGTATCGATATGGGGGAAAAATGGTTCGAAAGGTAATTTTCAAAATTTGACTTTCTTCTTGATATCAAGTCATCACTTGACAGAGGAATTAGATGGAGATTGGAGGTTTGAACATGCGCAGCTGATGAAAATTGGAAGTTGAGGGGTATTTTTGATGAAATTGAAAGAAGAAAGACTAACGTGATGATCGACCTAAAGTTGATGGGGGTAAACTGAAATTAGTCCAAATCATTTCCTCCCTTCTCCATTTCCATTTTATGCTTGGGATTTTGTGCGTGCAGGTACCAAAATCTCAGAATTTTATTCGCGGGTCAAGAATGTGTTTAATTACTCTTGTTTCCTTGTCAGAGTTGTGTATGATCAACCCCGCCTTTCTCTGGATTGTGTTTGATCAATCCGAGGCCTTTTTCGAATTGTGTTTGATCAATTCGCGGCTTTTCTGGATTGTGTGTGATCAATCCGAAAAACAAACCATTAAAAACATCGTTTGTGACCTCTATCGAGTATCATAACAGCTTGGTTTTGTATGCAAGAGCAATGTAACATTTTGCTCTTTTGAGTTTTGACGTACTCGATGCTCAGGCGAATCTTCGCTTGGTATCTGTGGAACCTTTCATTGGAAAGGATTAAACCACATGTTTCGACACCCAGGCTAACAAGCCTAGATGTCGAGATTTCACATCTCTCACGCTCAAAGTTTTGAAGCGCCACATCGACAAAAGTCTTCAATCACAATTTGTGCAAAAAGTAATGACCACAAAGTACTGTGGAATGCACTCATGGAGCGTTTCCTGAAAAGTTCATATAACTCTATTTGTTGAGTTATTAGTCAAGTGGAGTGCTTACTACCTTAATTGACTACATATTGTTGATGATCTTTTGTGGCATTATGATCCATAATCTTTAATAGATTCGATCATCATCAAGTTCTCTAGGTCCTCCAAGTTGATTTGGAATTACCAACGAGACTTGATTTTGATCATACAATTGCAAACGAGAATTGTATATTCGCTAATGCAATAAATGTATTTGGGATTGTCCCTTAATGTGGAGACAACAATATGGGTCACGGCAACGGTAGAAAACGCCGTGCCGATATCTAGAAAAAAGGGGAAGGTGTCGCCGGCCCTAATGGCGACACTCTCGATCTAGACACTAATTTGTCAAAACTACTCATGTCAACTTATGACAATGCAACCGTTGTGGATCTTCGGATCACTGGTTTAAGAGTTGTCGAGCTCTCTTTCAAATTATGAATGCATACAAAAAGGTACGGAAAATCAATATGAGGACAATAACGTCATCCTCATGATCATGAATTTCAAAGATTCGTATACAGCTCTAGCTACCCCTGACTTTGACGTCATTGGCTAGACATTTATTTTCTTTCCAAACTATATGTAATAAGGAGTCGTATCGACGTCTTTCGTCTATTTGAGACCTCGATGTACTCACATTAGCAATAATGAATGCCTTGAGAATTTTTTTGAAGTTATGAAACTATTCTCCTCTTATGGTTCGTATTGATTTACAAACAAGATGTATATTTTTACATCGTCTTTAGAAACATGGCATATTTACAATCTACATGGTTAGATTGTGCCGTTTTGGTCTCTTCCAAGTGAAGATGACGCACGGTCTTACATCCTCAAGGAGGATCGCCAACGTGTTTTCAGTTAAGTCTTCTACCCTATAGCGGATTTTCCATCATCAATTGTTCAACTAGGCTCATCCAAGCTCAGCGTGATGTCTTAGAATTGTCCGAAATTAAGGTGATAGTGGTTTCAAGTGTGCCTCGCACTATCAACCCTCCACGGACATGCCTGGTCATACTAACTTAATTGGAGTTACCGAAAGCTTTTGATTTTGGATCCCCCAACGCTATTAAACCAATTGTCGTCTTGCAAAAGACGTTGAAGACTTATCAAAACCGGACAATCATCATCATGATCGAATCCTCTAGGTCTTCTGAGTTGGTTTATGTTCATGTCAAGGAGTTTTTGCTAACTAGTCATGGAGTTTACGACCTTGGAAAGACCAAAAGGACTTGATTTTGATCATATACATGTCATTTTGGCTTCAGCATATCTCCACATGCCATCCGCAAGCTTCAAAACTTTGCCAATGCCAAATCTGCGAAAAACAACAATCTGTCCCTTCTGGACAGTCAACTTCATTTGATCTTTGTGAACAGATCCGGACGAACCAAACAGTGAGCTTTATATCATTGGAAAGCTCTACGAGTGTATTTTTCAGAACTTTTCGTTGTTCGTTCATATCTATTTTAACGAAGAAGTTATAGCTGTTTTAGTACACAATGGTCATTATACGCGGAAATTTTTATGCATTCTCGGATTGCAGTTTTTTGTAGCTTCTTTCAATCCTTCTAAATGATTCAAGTGGAACTATTTACTCTCCTATCTATTCCGTTTTGTAGATATGTCTCATAGACACATTGAGTGCCTCGCAGATAGGGGAACTATCCACAACATTCTAAGGAACCGGCAATTATCTTTGGATTTTGTGCTTTGTAAATCTTCTGTGACTACAATAATTGAATCATACCGGTCATTCAGGAACACGGTTTAGTTGAATCTTGATGCCTCATGGCACCCTGATCAACGTCAGAGATACCCTCTATGCATTGAGAGGCAACCGAACCATGTTGAGCTTTAAAGACATTCATGCTAATAGTTTTCATTTGAAAACATATTGTGAGAATGAACAAGAGTTTTTTTGTGTATACCTTCTCATGCATGTGGACTGAAATGCATCTTAGAGAAGTTTATGAGTCAATCTAGTGGACTGTATGTCACTATGATTCGAATATCGAATCACATGTTGTCGTCAAACATGATATTTGGGACACCGACTCGTATAGGCTTTGGTTTGACCAAATCGGTCATCCTGGAAGAGATATAATTGTCCAAATTTTGAGAAATTCTCATGGACATCCATTCTTCAACTCAAAACGAAGACAATCGGGATCTAGCTTCTCCATGAAGCATGATAGTGACGCCATGGTTGTAAATGGGGGGCATTGACGTCACCCGAACACAACTCCAACTTCCTGGAGGCCGTCCGGTCAACTCCAACCGAGCCGAAAACCAAACCTCTCTAGGTTACTCTTAACTATGTGACACAATCAAGTTATCAGGCAATGTCATATATAACAACAATTCGATGCATAAATGCTAATGCACTCCCTCCACTCTATTACTGGCTAATTAGTTCATACACCCAAGACATATGTACTGATACGAATTACCTAGGTGTTACTACTAATAGCGAAATTATTAATAACACTAAGACACACAGGTAACGTAGGTCGAAGAAAATATATTCCTCTCTTATTATTGTGCAAAAGGGTACAATGATTATTGTCTTATGCCTTCTCTCACAATAACACTCTAGCTCCCTGATTCGCTCTCTTCTAAACAGATGTTGTTTCTGTTTCATTCTGGTCTAAACTAAGCTAGGCACCTCTATTTATAGAGTCTAACTTTATAAATCCTTATCTAACTTGGAAACTACTCATTAACTAAGTTAGACAACTATTCATTTTCAAGCTAGAAAACTATGTACTTAACTAACTTGGAGAAGGAATCACTAATTCCTAAAAGCTAAAGGATACACCTGTATCATGGCTCCCCCTTTTAGGAATTTAAACTCCCGTTTAAGTTAAAACTGGAGATTAGGAAACTCAAGAGTTCCCTTTTCTTCGCTGAACCATTTAGCTTTGCTTGGAACCTGACCTACACGCCCAATGCGGATTACTGTACGCTCCCCTCGACGCGTCGTAGCCACTTGCTGCTCCAAAATGCAATCTTCTAGCAATGGATCCTCTTTAAGGCGCTCTTTACTCAGCCTTAACCATACTAAGCCGCTAATACCAAAGTTACAAGGTACCCAATGTTTATCATGTCTGGCCTTGTACTTTGCTTGTGGCTTCTGCAATTTTGTTTTCTCAACATCTTGACTTGAGTGCCCTTCATGTGGACATGTCAACAAGACAAATTTCCTACAAGCATTGACTAATCTTTTAGCCTGAGTCGCTGCTACCAAGCTTGTCTTTGGTGGGAGGGACGCTGCCCGAATAATGAATCGTTGTCCGTCTTTCGTAAATGTGTACTTCTAAGCCTTCCTCTTGTAGATAGCATCTCTATCCCATAAGTAAGGATTTCCCAGAATCACTTGACAAACATCCAATGGCACCACATCGCATGTCACTTCGTCGATGTAAGATTCATGAAGAGCAAACTTGAATGTGCATTGACTGGTAATAACGAGTCCTGTGTCCTTCTGAATCCATCCTAATGGATATGGCTTCAGATGTTTGACCGTTTGAAGACCTAACTTGTGAACCAAAGCTTCCGAGATAAGGTTCTTTTGACTTCCCGGATCTACGATGGCATCAACTAAACTGGTCTTCACCTGCAGCTTTACAACAAAAAGCTGCTCCCTGCGGTTCTCGTCGTCGTTCCCTAACTGTGTTCCTGCCATAAGATTGAGCTTCGCATTTGGTTCTGTCATTCCTGGAACTTCCTTTACCTCGTTGGTGATTAATGTTGTCTTCTTCCTCTCCTCCTTGTGCCGTAATACTCTTGGCTTAAGGTGAGGGAACTTTACCCAACACTTATCTGCAACATGGCTTGTTCCTTCGCAGTAACTGCAAACCAAACATGCTTTCCCATCAAACACACCATTCTTATGCTCTTTTGTTTTGGCATAGGAATCATTCGACTTACCCCCAGTCTGTTTTCCATCTCCCTTGGTTTCGTTCTTCTTGAACTTCTTCTCAATGGCGATGACTTTCACGCTAGCTTCTTCAACAGATTGTACCGTGAACAAACTCAACTCCCTTTGGAGGTACTCATGCAGTCCTGCTTCATACTTCATAAATACCGAATACTCCTTCAGGGATATATCTAGAACCATAGCTTGATTCTGGAATTCGGTAGTGTAATCCTACACTGACTGATTGATTTTCTGACGCAAGTTATGCCACTTGTGCCAACGTTCCTCCAGAAACCCTACTGGATAGAACTTCTTTCTAAGCAATTCTTTGAACTGCTTCCACGACACTACCTCCTCATCACTATTCCTTCGGTAGGACTTCCACCAAGTTAAAGCGTGAGATGATAGTTTCAGAGTCGCACAGGTGATCTTCTCTTGCGATGTAAAACGATGGAACGTAAAATATGTGTCAAGCCGCTCAATCCAGTCGTCCAACTTGTCAACATTGACGCTGCCATCGTACATCGGAACTTCAATCTTGAATTCAATCTTTAAGTTTCGAAAAGAACTCCTTCCTTCTTGTTGCGAGGTTTTGCTGGCAGTGTCAAACTCGTCATCTGATCCCGTCTTTGCTTGTTCTTCTTCCGACTCCGAATTCGTTTCCTTCGGCTTCTCCGGTGATTCCTTCAATAGCAACTGTTTGACGAGACCGGTCAATTCTACAATTGCAGTGTTTGACGCAGCCATCTGCTTCTCCAACGCAGCAAGTCTTTCTTTCTCTGGTGTTTCATCACCCATCTTCTTTCCTCTTGATCTTGTGGTATTTTCCAAAGACACAAGAAATTTTCCTAGCTTTCTGTAAAGTGAACGAGTCAGGACCATACACCACAAGACTCCCCATGGATACGGTTAGCTCTGATTACCTACTTGATACGAATTACCTAGGTGTTACTACTAATAGCGGAATTATTAATAGCACTAAGACACACAGGTAACGTAGGTCGAAGAAAATATATTCCTCTCTTATTATTGTGCAAAAGGGTACAATGATTATTATCTTATGCCTTCTCTCACAATAACACTCTAGCTCTCTGATTCGCTCTCTTCTAAACAGATGTTGTTTCTGTTTCACTTTGGTCTAGAACTAAGCTAGGCACCTCTATTTATAGAGTCTAACTCTATAAATCCTTATCTAACTTGGAAACTACTCATTAACTAAGTTAGACAACTATTCCTTTTCAAGCTAGAAAACTATGTACTTAACTAACTTGGAGAAGGAATCACTAATTCCTAAAAGCTAAATGATACACCTGTATCATGTACCTACACGTCCCATACCATGTAGATGTCTCGAATATACGACCTAACAAATCAGTAATATATAAACTCCAGTACCTCTTTTGTTAACCTCATGGTCCCCAGTCCCGAAACCTGAAAGATCGTTTTATCGACTCATAAGTCGAAAGGGCATACATTCCCTACTCATTTGCGCAAGTAGGCTGATCATAGCTACTGGAAGTCTCCATGAGGAAACTCAACTACACAAAATGTATCTATTCTATCGATCTCATTCACTCATCTCCATAATCACCAATCTTATTATCCTCACAATACCTCACAATGTATTATATATGTCAACTGAAAATCAATGCGCGTAATATAATATTAAACAACACATGTTTTTATGGAAAACGATAACAACAATTATATAAATCAACAAATACACATGCTTTTATCGAAAACAATAACAATCAAGAATTAATCAATCAATCACACACAAATCACGCGTTTCAATTATAAATAAATTATCATTTTAAAGAAAGATTCCTCGATAGAGACCCTACATGAAATCCAAAGCATTAGTTCTGACGCTAGCTAAAAGCAGTAACTCAACGACACGCTTCTGAAATCCTTATCTTTCTGCTCCTAGAACTGCAACGTGCCTCCAATCCTCGTATCAAACTCTTATTCCAAGAATGTCGATCAGATTCTGAAATTTACTAAGGACACCTAGAAACTTTGAACTATAATAATCCTCACATTAAGGACACCAATTCTCAATCCATCCTTAGGCATCACCCATTCATTTCTTATTGTCATCAACACTTCTTGATTCCTATACACCACAATCGTGCTTCAACTCTGACTCACAAGAACAACTTAATAGGTGAATCAAAGTAAGAAGCTTCACATCCAACTAAAGTTCTTCGACAAATACAGTAACTTCAAAGGATCAAAATGCTTCAATTCAAATGCTTAAGTCACCCAAGAACCAAAATATGCTCAACTTCCAAACCATGCACTACAACATCAAATATTATTAATAAGAGCTCCACCATTATTTCATTACCATATACCACTTCTGCAACTTATCATCTTTTCCACCAAAACACAATTGCTTCAAGATCATTCCGACCTCAACTATCCAAATGCTTACTGTCAACACTACAGAAATCAAATCAAGTGTACCAACATACATATTAAACTTCTCCAAACTGCATAATTCATGTTCTCTGCCGACATCCCTTCGACAGTGCAATTTCAATACAACAATCCCATCCTTTCCTTCTCATAGATTACTGATTTTGTAAATAAGCAAAAAGAAACCAAATACTCCCACTGACACGACCCACCCCAAATTTCACCCTGAAACCCGGAGCAAGTCGTGCGGGGACCACCTCCAAGGAAAATTTACTGAAAAGATTGAGAAAATCTCCCTTGCAGATGGACAACCCTAACTCGAAAATTCCAAATTTCACTCTTAATTCAACACTTCCAAACATCACATAATATACAATAATCCTAAAGTATTTAGAGCTACTAAACACAAACGGAAGCAAGAAAACACGAGTAGGTTGAACAGGTAACCTACTGATGAAAACTGGCAGAAATGCGGGTGACTATGCCTCGCCTCCTACTAGATCCAACCCGAACTCTGCAGACTGGGCAATTTAAAACGAAAGGCCCAGGGGAAAACATTTAATAACGTTAGAGTGAGTGGACAAAAATAAAATAAA
>NC_020496.1:18169150-18180178 GCF_000184155.1 Fragaria vesca subsp. vesca | reverse complement strand
CGGAGGAGGGAAGGAGAAAACGGGAGAGAGGGAGAAGAGAAAAGAGGAGATGGGTTTGGGCCTTACTCCAAACTAGGTCCAATCCACTTATAACCCAATACTTACCAAAATAAAAAACACCCCGAAAAAATAATACCCGAATAAAAATTACCTTTTACTAGCTAAAATTTACCATTTTTACCGTCGTCGTATTTTCCTCATACGAATAATCCTCCCCACATAATCGTCCCCGAAACCCCTCTAGGGACCAATTAAACTATTTACTCAATGATCGAGACGGTAAAATTCTTAATATAATCACACTAGTAAATAAGGTAAAAATATAAGGGTCGGGATGTGACACCCACTGCAACCAGTGAACCCGTAATAACCTCAAAATCCCAAAATTCCAAATCTTCAAATTCCAACTAAACTCAATTCAAATCATAAAAGCATGTAGAGCTCAGGAAATAGACCGAATTTGATACCTGAGACGAAACCAAAGCTCGCCGGAAACCTTGGGAACTCACCGGAAAACTCGAAGACCTTCCTCTGCTCGATTCTCACTCACTAGACCTCATCTCTGCAAGCTGAAGGCATAGGGATGTTGACGAGACCGAGACGAAGCTACCAGTACCAGCCTTGCTCATCATCGTGGCCGGAATCCAAAGTTGGCCGGTAAACCCAGCCTCTCCTTCTCCACTTCGAATCTCTCTCCCTGGAGCTCCTCTGACATATCCGAGATCACAGGGAGGATCACGAGGCCGAGACGAATCCGTCGCCACCAGTCTCTCTCCTCGCCGTTGCCGGAGGACGGAGAACCACGCGGCCAGCTCACCGCCGCTGCAAAACAGGTCCTCGACCAAAAGTCGGGTCTGATTCCTTCTACCCCGATCCAAGTTTATATATATTCAGCCCACTATAGTCTCGATTAAACGGTTGTTTAGAATGGACGCTCCAGATCAAGCCACCTCCAATTTCTATTTTTAATTAAACTTTTGGATAAAACCATGCCAACACCCAAAAATCATTAAAAATAGCTTCGAGATATCCAAACGATACTCTGAAAAAATCTTACGAACTCGTAACGACGTCTAGGTTAATCCTATGGGCTCAAATGACAAAAATCGACAAACTAAAAATTTGAATAATTTTTGAAAGCCACAAAAAAATTTGAAATAATAATAGAATTCGAAATAAAACTAACTCGAAAATAATTTTTCTTTTAAAAATAGAAATTTGAAATTCCAAGATGTTACATGATTTTAGGTTTTATGTTATATAATTATATGTTTATCTTTTTTAATATTTTACTTTTTATTTTCATTTTATGTACATATAGAAATGTTTTAGGTGTCATGTATGCGAAGTATAGGGAGTGATATGTTACTTTTAAAATCGAAGATCTCATTCTTGCGAGCTTTAGATGATGAACTCTAATATTTAATTTATTTTTCTCTTCTTTATTCAAATTTATGATTTTTAAACTTTAAAATTCAGAATTTATTTGGATGGACTTTAAACTATGAAGTCTATATTTTGTGCTTAAGATAAACTTAGAAGTTTTAAAAATTATGGTATCATTGTGTGCTAGTGTGGTCAATTCCCAATAGTTTTGAAATTATTGAGTATTAAACTTTTAAAGTATCTCTTTGGTTACATTTTTATAGATTGTTGGAGAATCATTATCATAAATTTTATTGATATATTGTATGTGCTTATAAAAACAAATAATGGAGGAAGAAAAAAGACCTAAAGTACGATAATTTTTTACTAAGCTAAAAACATACAAATTTTAAGATTTTTTTTTTTAAAAGAAAGAAAAACCAAAAAAAACCGAAACCGAACTGAACCACTGTTTGGTTTGGTTTCCGGTTCAAGGTCTTAAAAAATGCCAAACTGAACCGAACAAAACCGAACCCACCCCTATGCACCGGTCCTTCCCTCGATGTCTCATTGGCCCCCTGCAATGCTCATTGTTTGTTTTGAGAGCCTATTTTTTAGCTAAATTAGGAGTGAGACATTTCTACGCTGAATGACACAAAAGAGAATATTGTATTCTTACATCAAACTATGTAGATAGATACAACCAACTTGCGGACACCTTTTTATGCTTTATAGTGTTGGTTGAAGTGTTAACACACTGGTAACGTGTTACACTATTATCTACTGCTTATGCTGTTTATACTTCTATGGGCTCACTACCCATTCTTTAATGAAGTTTATCGAGATATAAGTTGAAGTGTCTTGTACCCCATGTTCACACGCAATAAGGTCTCACCGAGGCTACGACTAAGCAACTTTAGCTTGTCGCTCGAACATTATTAATGCGCACCAATCTTTCTATTGCGTCTTGGGGCCATGCAATATTTGCATGCAGCTTTACTATTCATCTACGACCCACCATCATTGAATATTTTTGTACTACAGCTCGTGACTATGTATGATGATTGACACAAAATTGCAATCCTTGAGCTCAAATAGGATTGAAACGAATCTCCAATCCTTGAGCTCTGCTAGATGTTATTTCTAGGTGCCAAATCGGACTGCCACTGCGCACAATGATGGGTCATTTGAGATGAATAAGTATTTAGATTGGATATAAACCTCCACCTATAGTCCGCATATGTAGAAACCTTGTTAGGCGATCTCAATCACAGCTAAATTGTGGATTGTCACTTTGATAAGACAATATTCCCCCCATTAGGGGGAGATAAGAACATAAGTGTTCAAGTGGAACGACGTGAATTGTCATGGTTTGTCCCCACTAAATCTCATCTTGATCCTAAATGCTTAAAGTGTTAAAGTGACGAGATCACATGTTGCAAATATGTCTGCAAGGATTGATGTCCTATCAAGAGGACATGGTGCGACCAAAAGTTGGTCTTGGCGCCATCACTATAGATGGTGAAATGGTGACGCCATATAGTGGCAAAATTGGTGTCACAAGGCTGTGTGGCTCCCCAAAAGGAGAGAGCCCTTAGGTTCGATACTTTATCGCACTAAGAAGAAAGCGAGCTTAGCACAACCTGGTCCATTGATCAGTGATACTCAAATCCGTCTCATGAAGTCTGAATTGTGATTATCGTTGGGGGACGCCTTAATGTCAAATCCAATCCATATAGAGATTTCTACAACTCTACAAGTATTACACTAGTGTACATGAGGACGTGGGATAATGAGTCTACTATCAAACCACCCTTCGTTGATGGATATCAACTTAGTTGATTGACTTAATGGAAAGATGCGATCCAACATTAACAAAGAGATAGGACCTTGGGCAGGTGATGCCGACACCGCAAGCTAAACCCTATCAACTATGCCTTTGTTAGATAGCGTAGTGAGAACAAGAGCTTAGACTCACCTTATGGCGCAAGGTCTCTCACTAACACGCACTGGGATCGACTACGATAAGATATGCTCTCGTAATGGATGTCATTGCACTCCACTACTTTGTTAGTTTGGTAGTTTCCGAATAACTGAACATGCAGCTTATAAATGTGGTCGTAATAACATCTCTATGGGATCAGAGATATATATGAAGGTCTTGAATAGACTTTATTCACCCAAATCAAGTGGCTCCAGACCACAAGAGTGTGCGTTTGCAAGAGAGGTTGAAATGCACATTAAGCAAATACTTGATTGGGAAGGGATATGGTGAATTATGCCTTTTCGTGTTCATTCCAGATTTACATGGACTCTTGATGGATCAAGAGATGCCAATATGTATCAACATCCGAAGAAAAAGATCTTGGGAAGACACGGTCTCGATAAGGCACTCAATGACTGTATTGATGATAATTTTCCATCAATCGGCTTAGACGCTCTATAACTAGTGAGGCCTACATATACTCCCATGATTAGTCAAAGTCTTTGCTCTAAAGAGAGATCCGTTGTTTTGTATAAAGCAAAGATGACAAATATGTGTTAAGAGATGGAGTTCTCATCTAAGTACAATAAGACACATCAATGTACTCAACACAATACGAAAGACTTGACATCTCATTCGCTATGAAAAGTTGTAAAGCTAAGTGTAGCTATGCGCCCACGCAACGCCAATGTAATGGCAATAACTCCATTTTCAATACTTAATGGTATGAAAGGTTGAGGCTTATTCTATCCCTACATAAGAAAGACACATCAAAACCGAAATCAGAATCTGCCAAGTTTCATAGGTCAACTTCCACGGAACCTACAGGAAATATCACTCAATGAAAAATGGTGAAATTGGTACCATTGGAAAGGTCTATGTGTCTACTTTCCAGGGACACCAACCATTTGATCATACCTGTCATATTGAGTGAGTTATGGCCGTTTTCGTAAAGTATGACGGATCTGTCCGAGAATCTGATTTTGGCAAAACAGTAAACTTTGACGGGACTTTGTGAACAGCTTCTGATGAATCAGACTGTGTGTAATATACGGTTGGAAAGCTAAATGAGTCTGGTTTCCAAAACCGTTTATGGTTTGTTCATATGTATTTCCTAGAGGAAGTTATGGCTGTTCTAGTAACTGAAGGTCATGCTGCACGGAAATCTAATTTGCTGCATGAACTTATATTTTGAGTTCACAAGCGGCCTTCTCCTCAAGATCTAAGTGTAAAAGATCATGTTTGAGGACAATATGGCATGATCTAGTTAATCATTGCCCAATGCCAGATTTGAAGACATGTTAAAGAGCATGGACATGCTAAGTTGTTGAAACTTCCGTGATTAGTAAAAATCAGGAAGAGCCCTATGATTGATGTAAAGATCAGGGTGAGATGCGAACTTCAGGGGGAGTCTAACACATGCATACATGTCACTATCAAATGTGAAGGGCGCGTTGTACTCTTTTTCTCATACGATTAAGGTTCAGGTTTTCTCTAACAAGGTTTTTGTGACTTGACGAGGCAACATATCAGCACCATCGGCATAGTAGCGCGCGACACAAGGGGAGTGTTCTAGGATATTCTATATCTTTCTAGATATTCTTTATGTGTGCATTGGCCTTATGACATTAGGATATTTAGTTTGACTATATCTATGTATTCTTTATCCTTACCATATTGGTATTGTGTAATTCCCTATATAACAGGCTTCTATCAATGAATAAGATTATGATTCTCTATTCTCTTACTTTCTCTCTTTTTCTCTACACTTTACCCTTCATTAGATAACATATTTATAAATAATAAACTTAGTTTTGAGTGTGAACAATAAACTTATATACTAATAATTATTTATTTGAGTATGAATTTGGATTCCCCTAAACTCATAAGAAGTTCTTGCCTAAAAATTTATTTATTGTGAACAATGAACATTTATCACTTATTTCTTTAGTTTGTTGACAATGAAAAAAATGATCGATAAATTGTGTAAATTAGTTTTGGTTTGTAATCGTATCATGTATAATTAAAAGTTGAGATTATGAGAGTAGAAGGGGTGGTATAGGGCATTCACCTCGACTATTTTTAATTTTCGGCACGAAACGGGCCCGGCCCGAGCACGGCCCACCACGTTATGGGCTTGAGCCATGGGTCAGGTTGTGCCTTACATTTGAGTAAATGAGCCGGCCCGACCCTGAGCCCGTTAAAAAGTGGTCCGTCGTAGGCCGACCCAAGTACCGCCTAAAGCCCGATTAGGAGGGCCGGACCGGGCTGGGCCGGCCCGTTTTCCACCTCTAGAGTTGATATTTCGCATTAGTATTGCCTTGTGCTTTATAGATTGATTTTAAAGGAAGTAAATATGTTCTCTTATAATGTTTTACATGTAATACCCCGGAATTTTGATGTCAATTTCTAATATTATTTGGGAATTTTCGAGTTAGAAATTAGTGTATTTTTGAGGTTCAAAGGAAAACTGGAAGTGTTTGAGCGTTTGATTTCTTGAAAATACTTTATTCTGAAGGGTCAAGAGTTGACTTTCTAATCTGTTGGGTTTCTCGAGAAACTTCCTACACAAAAGTTGTAGAGCACGATGATACGAGTTCGTAGACACGTGGGACACGTAAAATGGACCTCGTATGAGAAAGTTTTGGTCAACAGAAGTTCATGGCTTTACGGGAATTTTGGGTTAAATAGGAAAGTTTCCCTTTGGGTCCTCATATTTTTTAGAAACCATTTTCTTCCCCTTTTCTTCTCTCTCTCCGACCCCGAGAGAATCTAAGCGCTCCAGCCGACCCGACCCGGACCCGGTCAACCCGACCCGGTTTTTCCGGCCAACTCCGACCGACTCAGGCGACGACACCGGTCGGAGTCGCTTCATCTCGGCCGCGCAACCTTTCCTGTGGTAGTGGTTTGCTCGGTTTCGTGGTGGGTTGTGCGAATCGAAGCCTAGAAGTTTCGGGTTGAGAACCGGTCGAGATTCCCACCTCCGACGGCGGCGATGCTACTTGGAACCGGTCGGGATAGAAGCTCCTTGGCGTCTTGCTTCGACTTCTGGAGGTCTTGAAGCTCGACTCTCGGTGTGGAGTGGTGGTGGTGGATTCCAACATTTTCGGCGTTTTCCAGCCGATTGGGGCAAAACCTCAGGTATAAAAGATGCTTCCCTCTCTTCCATCTACAAGTTCTGTGTTGTGAGTTTACCCTAATTCGAAGGTTGGTAGAGTGGCGCGTAGGGCCCACTCACCGCCGCCTGTGGCGGCGCGTCTGGCAGGGTGTGTAGGTTCAGTTGCAAGGGTTAGCTAGTTCTTGTTGTTGTGAACACGTTGTTATATTATAAGACTAGGTTGAGATCTTGTAATGCTTAATGTTGGAGCTTTTTCAATGAGGTGTGAGGTTGTTGATTTTGTGATTTCAAATGTAGGAGCCGTTTTTGGCAGTTGCAGGAGGTTTTGTTTCGGGTGATCGAGGACCTTGGGAGGTCTTGAAGGAGAGTTGCCCTCCTTTGGGAAAACCTTCGGATTTTAGTTTTGGGTTAAGAGGGCAAATGTTACTCTTTAGTTTGTTTGGTTACTAAGGTTAATATTTTTGTTAAATAGGGTGACTTGTGGAGTTTGGTTTTGAGCTAGATGCTTGCGTTTGTGCTTATGAAGACGCAGCGGGAGTTAAGATGAGTAAAATCTCACCAAGTTTCCCTTTGGGACCCAAATTATTTTGATGAGGATGATAATGATTATTTTGTTGATGATGATGATAATTGATTATTATGATGAGGATGATAATGATTATTATGATGATGATGATGAGGATGATAATGATTATTTTTGATGATTATGTTAATGATTATTTTGATTATGATGATGATAATAATGATTTAAAATTTTTTTGTTTGTTTGTTTTAAAATATATGAGCTTGATCGCCAACGACTCATAAGTAAGAGAAAATAAGTTTTCTTATTTAAATGATTATTTTTAAAGTTTTTATGACCATAATATTTTTGGTTCTATTGATGTGATTATTGGTGCCTTAGTGGTGATTGTGTGCATTCGTTGTGGAATGGTGCCTTAGTGGTGATTGTGTGTCTTAGTGGTGATTGTGTGCATTCGTTATGGAATTGTGCCTTAGTGGTGATTGTGTGTCTTAGTTGTGAATGTGTGCCTTAGTGGTGATTGTGTGCATTCGTTGTGGAATGGTCCCTTAGTGGTGATTGTGTGTCTTAGTTGTGAATATGTGCCTTGGTGGTAATTGTGGGTCTTAGTTGTGAATGTGTGCCTTAGTGGTGATTGTGTGCATTTGTTGTGGAATGGTGCCTTAGTGCGGATTGTGTGCATTAGATTAGGAGTCTTCGTGGTGGACCGGAAACCAAGCCTTGGCCGGGTGATTGGTTACGGTCAGTATAGAGCTCTAGTCTGTCGGTACTTCATGGGGGATGACTATGTGTTGACGAACCCATGAGTACATGTTTGTCTAGTTACTTATGGGGGATGACTATGCGTTGACGAACTCATAAGTAAGAGTAGAGAAATGATTGTGTGATTGTTCTTATGTGTTGTCATTTAAATTCCTTGCTTTGAGTATCTCCTGAACTATGTTTATCTGCAGGAGATCTTTTATTCTTAATTGTATGATTTTTAGTGGAATTCCTGAACTATGCTTTTTGCAGGATTTTATTATGATTTGTTTGATTGTGAATTGTTGCATTTCCTTATTTCTCTCTTTTGAATTCTCTTACTTTTAGGTAATTCCTGAACTAAGTTTGCTAATGCAGGAATTACCAGTTTTATTCAAATGTGATGTTGGGTTGAGTCTTTTATTGTAGATTTACTCATACAAGCTGTTAAAGCTTACCGGGTTTGTTGTTTTACAACCTGGTGCACCAATTCATGGGGTAGGGGTTAGACCTACAGGTGATGATCAGCAGGGTTGAGGCAAAGGCATAGTAGCTGGGTTTTAGATGATGTACATTTTATTGTATATTATTCAGTTTGTTTTTAAGCGCATGTGAGCGTCCTTATTTTACTAGAGTTTTGAAGTTAATGTAATTAAATAAATGTAATGTATAACTCAATGATGAGTTTTGTTGATATTTATATTTCCAGCTTGTGGGTTTAGTTTGGGATTGTTGAGCAAGTATTGGAGTCTTATTTTTGAGTTATATCATGCCTAAATTTTTGAAAATAATCCTTCAAAAATTGGGGTGTGACATTACACCTCGAACAAGTTAACGTTTCCGACTTTAACTTTGATTTTCAAGTTTAGAAAGCTTTAGTTATTTTAATTAAAATGCCTTGCAGGTTCTTATGACTTGAGTAATGGGCTCTAGCTAAGGTTCTAAGGGTACGTGGCACTGTAATGTGCTCGATTTGATGAGGTGCAAATCGGAGCGTTACAGGGTTTCTGCGTGGGATTTTTGGGTGGTGGCCAGGGGCGGATCCAAGAATTGAAATTGGGTGGGACTTGATTTTCTAGCATAAAAAATCTCGACCGTTCAAGAGCAATTTAAGATTGAAAAGAAAGATATTCCGAAGATAGACGGGAGACGATTGAGTATAATACATGCTTATACAAAACAAAATTCATAGATATAATACACAAATAATCTAAATAAACATGTCAATGCAACAAAATAGATATATGATGTAAAACATAACTCAACTAACTAAATCTAACCACGAGAATCTTTTTGGGAGGGTGAAAACAATGATAAGTCTCTATGTTTTAGTAAAATAAAAGACCGACAACTCTCTCTCTTTGTAACAAACACAAAATAAATTGGCCACTTGGAGTAAGACTTGGGTTGAAGTTGGACACTATATACTAGTATGGGGAGATAACTATATGTATTTTTTTTCCCCCAAAAAATTAGGGTGGGACTTGAGTCCCAGTGTTGATTGCCTTAGATCCTCCCCTGGTGGTGGCGACTTTTTGTCTTGGCCCTTGACACCTATATATATCTTCTTGCCAGCCATCAATAATTGATCTGAGGTTTAGATTTAGATCGGGCAATACTTGTTTTAGGGCTTCAGATTCAGATTAGGGATTACGATGAAAAAGAGGAGAATAGTATTTGGGCAAGGTTGGCCTTTAGCTTAGTAAAGATTCTAGGAGGAGAATCTACCGAGAGTTTAGTTTTAGACTTTTAGGTATCCATTTTAAGAAAAATAAATAAAAATACAGAACGATTTCCCCCACGCCGGATCGAACTAGGGATCTTCAGCTCACAAGAGTCAATCTTAGTTCAAGAGGTATCATAAAATTTTTAATTTTCAAAACTAATTATTTCTCCACCATTGGGTCTAACTCCAACGGTCAACCCTAATTGGATGCGTCTCTTATTGCGCGGAATCGCTTCTGCCCACACCTTATAGATTGCTTTTGGTCGTTTTGCCGGCCCATGCACCATCATATTGGTCTAATGTGGCATCCCATTTAAAACATCTGGGATGCTTACGTCCCGACGATAGAGCTCCCATAAGGAGCCATATGCATCGTTAGGGTTGACCGAGTTGATCGGGGGAAAAACGCTACCGAATCTATGTGAAAATTCATCGTTAGTCGTTAACCGTGAACATGCTATACGTTTAAATCGGAGTTGGTATGAGAAAGTTATGGCGTAAAATCTAAAGTCTCTATTTTTGGTCGGTGGTATAAAATGGGAGACTAGTCTCTCTCTCTCTCTCTCTCTCTCTCTCTCTCTCTCTCTCTCTCTCTCTCTCTCTCTCTCTCTCTCTCCTCTTCCCCACGTCTCTCTCCAGTAGCAGATTCCTAACTGCCGTCCGACTAAGTTGGGCAGCAAGTTGGGCATCAAATCGAAGGTTGGACCATCTGCCTTCGATCTAGGTAGCTTGCCGGTGGGATATCACCGTCGTTTGAGAGAAGTTCTAGCAAGAAGCATCGCTTGCACAATGTTTTGACTTTTACCGGAATCTCTATTTTTCGGCCACCAATTAGGGATCAAGTACTGGGTTTTGAAGCTTGTGGATTGTTTAACTAACCCTAGAAGGAACTGAATCAATTCAATATAGGTAAGGAGAATCGAAGCTTTGAAATTCTAGGGTTTTTAAATTGGGGCTTTTCTATTTTTCTTTGATTAGCATGTTTCTGTTTGGAATTGATCATTGTGGTAGTTATGAAAGTTGTTATGCGTATTGAGAGGAAGATTGTGTTAAAATTTGGTAGCGATTGGAGGTGGTCGGATTTTGGAGAAAAATACACATGTAGGTTAAACATGTAACCTACGAGTGAAAACTGGAAGTGGTGGTAACTATGCCTCACCTCTTACAATTGACAAACCGAACTCTACAGACTGGACATTTAAAAACGAGGGGCCCAGGGGTGAAGCATTTAAAAAAAACGTTAACGTGAGTGGACAAAAATACATAACAATAATAAATACTTGTATTAAGAAAAAAATACTGAACAAGATTTAATGCTTTCCCATTTATTCATCGAAAAACATTCATGCACGCAACATTTGAAAATCACCAAATATATATAATAAAAATAAGGAGACAAACCAATCCCATTGGTTCGAATAAATCATACACTACCAGGACAAACACTTAAGCCGACGAAAAAGTTTCGTCGGTCCGTTAGCTTAATTTGTCAGCTAAGATCTCGTCAGCTAAGATTTCGTCGGGAAAAGGTCGTCGGCAATGACTTTAGCCGACGAAAAAGAAGACGTCGT
>NC_020496.1:18148661-18168248 GCF_000184155.1 Fragaria vesca subsp. vesca | reverse complement strand
TGGTGACGTGAGGAAGGAGAAATTCGATCGACACCGATCCGAACCGGCGGAGTTTTGGAGCTTGATTTATCCCTCCCGACGGCGCCACTCGATGCACCACCTGTCCAGCAATGAAGTAGAGACGACGGCGAAGCTTTTGGGACAAGTGTGGCGGTCTCCGGTGGCTTGACGGCGGAGCTAGGCCGAGAAGAAAATTCGGCAGACGAAACAGACTGCTTACCATCCACCTCCGGTAAAACTCTTATATAAAGAACTTTACCCGACGAAATTCTTTATTTTCGTCGGCTAAACTCTTTTGAAAATTTTGGTTGACCGCCAAAAAATTTTGAAAATTTTTCGACTTTAGCCAACGACTTTTCATATATTTTCGTCAGCTAAAGTCTTTTGAAAATTTTCCTCCAAATTTGGTTTACCACCAAACAAACTTTGACCTTAGCCGACGACTTTTTTAATATCTCGTCGGCTAAAGTCTATAAATTCATGAAAACGCTTATATCTCCCTCTATATTACGTAGTTTGGTCAAACCTTCCACACGAAAAACTTTCACGTAGATGAGACGCAACCGCCTATATAAAAATTTTGAGACATTTACCTTCCGACGATAGGGCTCTCCATAGGGAATAATAACTGTAAATAGGGTTGACCGCTACTATCAGCACCGAGAAGTTACCCAATTTACGTGATTTTTGAACCATAGCCGTATTTCACCATTCTGAACACATCTTATTTCACGAGATTTTTGATAATTTTGCTTCCTATGTAGAGTTGGTTCACAAAGTTGTATAACCTACTAAACAAGTTATACAACATTAGTAGACACGTTGTGACTCCGATGACTAAAATTCACAAACCAAACTTCACAAACCCTAAACATTAGTAGACACGTTGTGACTCCGATGACTAAAATTCACAAACCAAACTTTGACCGTCAGATATGATCATTATGACAAAACATGTCTATGATAAAAAATTCAACTGGATCCGACAACGTTAAGGGCTCGATCGAAATGGTCAACCCTAATCCATCGTCACTTATCACACGAAAACGCTCATATGTCCCTCTATATTACGTAGTTTGGTCAAACCTTCCACAAGAAAAACTCTCACGTAGATGAGACGCAACTGCCCAAATACAAATTTTGAGACATTTACCTTCCGACGATAGAGCTCCCCATAGGGAATAATAACGGTAAATAGTAGACACGTGATTCCGATGACTAAAATTTACAAACTAAAATTCGACCGTCAGATATGATCATTATGACGAAAGATGACTATGGTAAAAAATTCAACTGGATTCGACAACGTTAAGGGCTCGATCGAAACAGTCAACTCTAATCGGAAATAAGAAAACTGCATTTTGAAGCGCTAAACGGACTCGGATGGCCAAAAAGGCCCATATGTCATAGCAAAGTAATGAGTTTGACTCTTAGGGCCGTTATGCTTCCGGAAAGGTATCACAATAGTCAATCGGACACCAAACGCCAAATCTGCAGCATAGTGAATAATAAGGGTAAATTGCATTGACCGCAACTATCGGCACCATAAATTTACCGGAATATAGTGATTTTTCAACCGTAGATGTATTTCACCATTCTGGTCATATCTTATTTCACGACTTTTTTACGTTTGAAGGTTCTACGTATAGTTTTTTTTTTCCCAGATGAGTTGTTGTCCAGATCTGCAAATATAAGGCACTTTAGCCGACGAAATTATATCTTTCGTTGGCTAAACTTTTAAAAATTTCGTCTGCTAAAGTTCACAGACTATAGCCGACGAAAAAAATTATTCAGACCACGAAATTTTAATTTCGAAAAAAAAATTTCGTCGGCTAAAGTCTAGTTTTTTTATTTTCGTCGGCTAAAGCCTTTCTTCTAGTAGTGATAGGAAGGGGAAGATGTTTCACCATAATGATGAGCCTCCCACGCTAAGTGCTCAACTCACCTATGATGAGGACCACATAAAAGCTAGCTAGCAATAATAATAGGGAAGTGAAATCTACACTCCCCAAATTGTAATCCACACTCCCACTTTCCATTTGTGGTAACTAAAATTTTGTCCTTAGTAACTTCTTTTTTGTCTTCTTATGTAAACGATGACTAAAAATAGATTGTGGGAGTGTGGATTACAATTTGAGGAGTGTGGATTTCACATCCCTAATAACAACCCTTATATGGTGAAATAAAAATGATAACAAGGTAAAGACAACACTTCCCCAAGACTAAAGAAAACAAATGCACAAGGCACAGTTCCCAACTGTATTTAGAAGTATTATGTAAAATCATAGGTGCATTACTAATAAGATAAACCACTCAACATGTCCCACATGAGAAATAAAATTAGTAGTAAATACAGAAAATCAAATAGAGATCACGAAAAAAATATGAACCACATTTCCCGACCCACTAGTCCAATGCATGTAATAAAACTCAAATATGCTTTTGTGATTAAGAAAACTTTAGTGCATGCATGACGTTAAAATCAAAAGTCCACTCACAGTATACGACATCCAAAGACTCCTCGACAAGTGCCTCCTCACGTCCTGATCAAAAGATACAATTAAATCTCATACTCAAAACTTATATCAGGATTCGCAAGAAATAAAGTCTACAATTTGCTCACCCTTGCCCAAACTCACTAAATTTATTACAATCGGGCCCAAACTTCACCACTAGCATCTAAGTCCTTAAAACAACTTCCTCAAGCTTAAACGACAACAATTCAATGGCCGGATAGTGCCTAATAACCGCCAAGTTTCTCAATCTTTGGAAAGATCCCAATTTAACCAAAACTCCTCCAAAAATCATAAACTCCACACCATTAGACTCCTTACACCGTAAACAATCTAAATAACTCGAAAAACTACCAAAAAGAGGCGGTGCCGCCGTCTGCCCCGCCAACAGTGGTGGCCGGCCAACCCAAAAATCTGACCACCTCCAATCGCCACCAAATTTTGATATAATTATCCTCTTAACATTCTAAACAACTTTCATAACTAACCCAAAGATCAATTTCAAGTATAATTAGGGAAAATCGCAAGAAAACAGAAAAATACTAATTTCAAAACCCTAGAATTTCAAAGCTTTGATTCTCCTTACCTAGCTTGAATTAGGTCAAACCCTTTTGAGGGTTTACTACCCTAGATGAGACCTTCCAAACGGGTAAGAAGCTCCGGCTATGATGGCCGGTGGTGGCGCGGTGATACACGTATTTTATGCTATATTCTTAATGTATTTCCTACCCTATTTAGTTTCGTTAATTCTTTAATAATGCCATTTCTAGCTTGTTTCTGTGTTGTAGATCAAAAGAGGCAGTTTTACACAAAAGAAGGCTAAAGAGCAAGAATTGAGAGAAATCCTAATTAAAGGAGGATTCCTGGTGCAGCAAGGAGTCTCATTAAGTCGCAAAATCTAAGGATAAGTCATTTAGGAAACTTTCCTGTTTTAAAAGGGAAACTTGCCTATTTCATTTTAAGAAACTTTCTTATTTTGATTTAGGAAACTTACTACTTTTGAATCTTTCCTATTCTGACTTTCCTAAAATATTTAGGAAACTTTCTTTCCTTATGAGACAGGGAATCCATTTGAAGTTAGGAAACCTAATCCAACTTGGAATAGGAATCTGTGAATGTTTATAAAAGGAGGAGGACGAATTCTGCAATAATCAAGGGATTTATGTGTTAATATAAATCAGAAATTAAGGGATTCTTTCCTTAATTTCGTCATTTAAATTCTGTCCATCCTACTTTATTTATCTGACTTTATTCCCCTTGCAGGAACCCTAATTATGCACTAGGAAAGGAAGGAAAATCATGGATTTTCGTCAAAGGTCTGATTAAGGGCAGAAGAAGCAAGGTTTTCACTGCTGTGATTTCTTTTGGAGAACAAGAAAAGTACCTGGCCTCTATTCAAGCCTCATGCAACGAATTACTGCACCAGATATTCCAGAGAATTCTGGCGATTTTTAATTCAAGATATTGACGCAATTATTCCAGACCATTGGATCAGAAGCTGATCAAGGGCTAGGAGAAGAGCTAGGGTTTGGCATGTTCACTATAAATTGAGACTCTCTGCTTCACAATTTGGATCATTCATTCACGTTAAAAAACAGAGAGATACGAGAGCAGCTGCAGGCCATCTTTTCCTCTTTTGCCGAGTTCATCCTCTCTTGCCAGACCTTGAAGGACTTCTCCACGAAGGTAGCAGAGTTGGAGACTTGAAGCATTGAAGCCAAACATCCTTTTGACGTCGACAAGCTTCCTTGGAAACTGAAAAAGTGTAAACAGTGCCTTTACTTTGTTTTGATTTTCTTTATAAACTTGAAAGCATGTTTCGAATGTTAAACTCTGGATTTGAAAGCATGTTTTGCTTGTTCTTGTATTCACTAGATTCAGAATTTTATAAAACGTATTGATGTTTCGTTAATGACTTTCTGGCGATCTGATTTCATGAGTTTTAATGATTGAAAGTTTGCGTTTTTGTTTAAATAAAAGAGTTAGAATGCTAAGCTATTGCCATGATTCTTGCTAAGCTTATTCAAGTAAGTATGTTTCTGTAAGTGGTGGAAACTATGTAATAATAATTGAAAACGTAAACTACAGTAAATGCATGTTACGACTTCTCGGGTGTGCATTGTTGTTCAATCTCAGTTCTATGATTCTTAATGATTCATGTTTATTGTGGACAAGTACTCTTCAGTATTGAATGCAGCAATTTACATGAAATAATCTAAGTTCTAGACTTCTATGTGCTTAAGTGATAAAGTAAGTAGAATTAAAGGAATGCATGTCCTCTTTAGGCGTGTGTTCCGAGATTGTTTCTCTTGTTAAAAACTTGCATGATAATCGGATTGTTGGAATGAGATGAGACATTGATGTTTGGTAGAATTTGAATTTATCTCTGTTTGCGATGTTGAATGAATTAATCACTTGTATATATTATACTTTATTTTCTGTTTTAGTAGGAATGTTAGAATCAAACCTTCAAAACCCCCCTTTTTATCCATTGTACCATGTGTATATTTGTAACTAAATACTTGTAAATACTTATAGTTACTGATTCTTTAGTGTAACCGTGACTGCATGAGTGCCCTTTAGGTCCCCGGATTGATCGAACCCTATTTGCCAATACTACATTCTGATAAAAAAAGGTTTTTTAAATTACGCGCCCGGTAACGAGCACGTCACGCGGCTTCACGACGTGATTTCTCTCACACAACGGTGAGATAGATCCAGCAACCTACCTAGACAGAGAGGAGGATGAACAAGCTTCAAAACCCGACCAGTGGGGCGACCTAACTCCATCGAACGACGGCGAACGGAGACGGCGAAGTGGCCGGGTCGAAGACGCGCGTGGGAGATGGGAGAGATTGAGTGTAATTTTTCTGATTTTTTCCCTTTTTATTTTCTACCTTTGGACCTTTTTATGCCCCCGATCAAAAAAATAGTAACTTCAGTTTTTACTCTTTAACTTTTTCGTACCAACTCAGATTAAAACGCATATAGCATGTCTACGGTTTCTTTTTAACATCCTCTACGACATGCCTTCAGAAAATTTTCCGAAATAGTTTTCCGATGAAAATTCAACTCTAAGGTCCTTAATAGTGAAACGGTTACTACAAGCGGTAAGAGGTCAAACTAACGTAAAAGTAAGCTACAATGAAATAAGTTAAGAACCGGGATGTGACATATATAAGAATCGATATGAACATATAAAAAATGATTCTTGGTACATTTTACTTGGTTATGTTCAATTTTAGTTTCTTATATGACACATTATTATAAGAATGTAGGCTGTACTTACTAGGTCTGTGTTACTCATGATACTACACCTTCTGTTTTTCAGGTAATGAATAGATGCTTGGGGAATGTGATGAACTTACTAAATAAAAGATTGTTTTCTATTACTATTTTGAGATAATAATGTAATGTCTTATATTAGTTCTGCTAAACTCTGGTATTGTAAAATACTAATGATTTCGCTTTCTAATAAAAGTATTATTCAGATATATATATATATATATATATTTCTTCTTCTATAAATTATTGGAGAAAATTTTATTTGTTTTAACTCACGTCCCAAATTCGGGTACCATATTTCCATATAATATTGGTCTCAGCTTGGGGCATGACACTCAGCTTGTTCTTCCCTCGGATTTCTTCAAGTTTATGAGGAAAGCTACATTCATGGATATGTTGCGAAACCAAAAAGGAAGCAACTCAAGGCTATGACAAGTGACACTAGCTTGGATGGTGCCTTAGGTGATGCAGGAAGGACACAAGCTAAGCTACTAACTGATGTAGTTCAAGCCTCTCAAGCTTGGCAACTTGCAGCAAAGACCTTTTCGATGGCCACCTGATACGGGTGTATCTGCTAACTTAGAGATGGGAAGGCCCAAGAGAGCAACCCGAGCCCCTCCTTATTTGCAGGACTATATTAGGGGTAATCTCCTAGTTTGATTCGAATCAAATATGCATATCTTCTGTTATTTCCTTACTAGAATAGGTGGAGTTGTTTACTTTATAAGTTGCTGGTTGTAAGACCTTATTATTCATTGAGTGATATGAAATAAACGTAGCTTTGGCTGCAAGTATTTGTTTGTTCTTGATCTTCTTGTTTCTGGTGTTAAGGGGTAGTGTTGGAGGCCTGTGTTCGAAACAATCTCCCATCAGTTTGGTACCAGAGCCCAGTTTCTGTATGGTGAGATCAATAGTCGGTTTCCATGGCTAATGAACGTGGTAGGGGAGGTTTTCGGATGGAGGGTCGTAACAATACCAACGACATGGAGGAAATCAGGGGATTGATTGAACAGCTTAATGAACGACTTGCTCGCATCGAAACTCAAGGCCAAGCGGATGGTGAGAGTTCCGATGGGGAGGAGAGCGTTCATTCCTCTCATAGTGATAGGAGGCATGGTAATAACCATGGTCACCATTCTATTAACTTAAAAGATCTTCCTGAGTTTGAAGGAAGAATGCAACCAGATGAATTCGTTGATTGGCTTAGCACAATGGAACGAATTTTTGATTATATGCACATCCCAGATGAAAGAAAGGTGAAGATGGTGGCAATTAAGTTGACTAAGAAGGCCTCTGCGTGGTGGGAGTCTCTGCGGTCTCGCCGAGGGCGTCTAGGGAAACCAAAGATCAAGAGTTGGGAAAAGATGAGGAAGGAACTGAGAAAGAAGTTCTGACCAGAAAACTATACTCAAAACAACTTCCTGAAACTACATAACATCAGGGAAGGGTCGAGATCAGTCGATGAGTTCACAGAGGAGTTTGATCTTGTGACAACCAGGTGTGGAGTGATAGAAGAGGAAGAACAAACCATTGCAAGATATCTTGGGGGCTTGAGAAAAGAAATTCATGACGTAGTGGTTTTGCAACAGTACTGGAATTACAATGATGTTTATAAGTTAGCTATTGAGGTGGAGAAGCAACTCAAGTCGCGACTGAAGCGTCCTAGCAATGAAGATTTCTATCAGAAGTCAGTTTCTGCAAAGTGGGGTACACCAAGCGACACTGAAAAGAAGGTGGAACAAAAACCACTTATGGAAAACCGATCTAATTCCAGGGAAGGCGGCAGCAGACTAAAAAAATGCTTCAAGTGTTCGGGGTTGGAACACATAGCATCAGAGTGCCCTAATCGAAGAGTTGTGAACTTGGTTAAAGAGATAGGAGAAGCAAGTGACGCTAAGCAGGGAGAGGTAATGATGTCTGATGGTTATCATTGTTATAGTGATGAGGAGATTACGTGGAGTGATCAAGGTGAGTCACTTGTGATAAGGAGAATTATGAATGCTTCTAAAGTTGAAGAACACCCAGACTGGAGAAGACATAATATATTTCACACAAAGTGCACCTCAAATGGCAAAGTTTGTCAAGTTATTATTGACAGTGGGAGTTGCGAGAACATCGTTGCCCAAGAGATGGTGGACAAGTTGAACTTACAAACAGAAAGGAAGCCAGTATCCTACAAATTGTAGTGGTTCATGAAAGGTAGTGATGTAGTTGTCAACAAACGCTGCTTGGTGTCATTCTCTATTGGAAAGAATTATCAGGACACGCAATGGTGCGATGTAGCACCCATGGACGCCTGCCATATCTTATTAGGCCGTCCTTGGCAATTTGATAGGAAGGCTCAACATGATGGGTACCAGAATACATATTCCTTCTTGAAAGATGGGAAGAAGATTATTTTGGGTCCTTCAAGAGCAGAGTTCAACCACAAGCCTTCCAAAGCAGATAGTTGCAGTTTTCTCTCCACAAAGAAGTTCTTAGCCGAGTCTAAAGAGAGCGGAAAAGTGTATATGCTACTGATGAGAGAAGTGAGTACTGAGCACCTCAGTTACCCTGAAACAATTATGCCTTTGTTGAAGAAGTATAGTGAAGTCATTCTTGAGGAGTTGCCTTCTGGATGACCACCTATGCGTGATATACAACATCACATTGACCTTGTTCCAGGGTCGAGTTTACCAAACAGACCTCACTACTGCATGAGCCCACAAGAGCACGGAGAATTTAACAGGCAAGTCACAGAGCTGTTAAAGAAAGGGGTGGTTCGAGAAAGCATGAGCCCGTGTGTGGTGCCGGCGTTGCTCACACCCAAAAAGGATGGGACTTGGCGTATGTGTATAGACAGCAGAGCCATCAACAAGATAATAGTGAAGTACAGATTCCCAATTCCACTTTGGATGATATGCTTGACCACTTATCTGGAGCTAGAGTTTTCTCCAAGATTGATTTACGAAGTGGGTACCATCAAATAAGGATAAGGCCGGGGGATGAATGGAAGACTGCATTTAAGACCCGTGATGGTTTGTTTGAGTGGCTTGTGATGCCATTTGGATTAACCAACGCGCCTAGCACATTTATGAGGCTCATGACTCAGGTATTTCGACCTTTGATTGGGAAGTGTGTGGTCGTTTATTTCGATGACATTCTTGTGTATAGCCTTGATGAAGCAGCACATTTGAAGCATCTGGAAGCAATCTTTGAAGTGTTAAAGGAGCAAAGGCTGTATGCAAATTTGAAGAAATGTGAGTTTTTGACCGAGAGCTTAGTTTTCTTGGGATATGTTATTTCAGCTGAAGGGGTCAAGGTAGATTCGACGAAGGTTGCAGCAATTATAGAGTGGCCAACACCAACGTCTTTCCAAGAGGTTAGAAGCTTTCATGGTTTAGCTTCTTTTTATCGGCGTTTTATTCGAAATTTTAGCTCCATCATTGCTGCTATGACGGATTGTTTGCGCTCTACTACCTTGAAATGGACTGAAGAGGCCGATAAGAGTTTTCTTGCTATCAAAGAAGCTATGACCAAAGCTCCTGTCTTAGCTTTACCTGACTATGACAAGGTTTTTGAAGTTGATTGCGATGCGTCTAAGGTTGGAATTGGGGGTGTTTTGAGCCAAGAAGGAAAGCCTATAGCCTTTTTCAGTGAGAAGCTAAATGACACTAGACAAAGGTATTCTACATATGATGTTGAGTTTTACGCCATTGTTCAATCTCTTCGGTTTTGGAGACCATATCTTATCTATAAAGAATTTGTTCTCTATTCTGACCATAAAGCTCTCAAATTCCTCCATGGACAACAAAAGCTTAATAGAGGCCATGCTAGGTGGGTTGAAGAACTACAAGAATACAACTTTGTCATCAAGCACAAGGCTGAGATGCAAAATCGTGTGGCTGATGCTCTGAGTAGGTGTGGAACACTCCTAACTATGATGGAGCTGGGTACAAAGCTTCAGTTTAGTACTACCAATCACCCACAAACTGATGGTCAGACGGAGGTAGTAAATCGAAGCTTGGGAAATATGTTGAGAGTGTTTGTTCGGAGTAATAAAGCAAGTTGGAGTGAGTTCATCCCACAAGCTGAATTCGCTTACAATAGCTCCAAACACAGTACCACAAATGTGAGCCCTTTCGAAGCTGTCTATGGCCGTAACCCCACTGGTCCGTTGGACTTAATTCCCTTACATGTCAATGATCTATTCAGCGGTGATGCCACAGATATGGCAGAGCACATTCAAAAGCTGCATGAGCAAGTGCAGCGGAGGCTCATTGAGAACAATCAAAAGTATAAAGAGGCCGCTGACAAGCATCGTCGTCTGGCGGAGTTTGAAGAAGGTGATATGGTATGGATCAACTTGAATAAGGAGAGATTCCCATGAGGAAAGTTTGGAAAGTTACATGACCGAGGAGGAGGCCCTTACAAAGTGTTAAAACGAGTTGGTGCCAATGCTTATGTCCTGGAGCTCCTTGATGACATTGGAGTATCTTCTACTTTCAATATTGCTGATCTACAGGCTTATCATGGGGAAAATGCACCTATTGTGGACTCGAGGTCGAGTCCTATCCAACTCGGGTGCCTGATACGGGTGTATCTGCTGACTTAGAGATGGGAAGGCCCAAGAGAGCAAGCCAAGCCCCTCCTTATTTGCAGGACTATATTAGGGAGTAATCTCCTAGTTTGATTCGAATCAAATATGCATATCTTCTGTTATTTCCTTCCTAGAATAGGTGGAGTTGTTTACTTTATAAGTTGTTGGTTGTAAGACCTTATTATTCATTAAGTGATATGAAATAAACGTAGCTTTGGTTGCAAGTATTTGTTTGTTCTTGATCTTCTTGTTTCTGGTGTTAAGGTGTAGTGTTGGAGGCCTGTGTTCGAAACAATCTCCCATCACCACCTTTCTGATTCCTTGTGCACTGCTGCTATCAATCATGCAAGTGATAAGTACCATTGTTGCTGCTTTAACTCAGGTTTACCAGTGAGGTTTGCAGACACATAAATGCTATGACTTCAACACATATTGATGCACTCACAATTGTGAGCACTGAAATGTAGACCTTGGAAGACAATTCATCCTCGAGGACAAGTCTGTTTTTGAGGGGGTGGAATTGTTGTGATTCTAGAGTCTTTTAGTCATGTGCGAGGCACATGATCAACTAAGGGTCTTTATATGTACATGCTTTGAGGCTTTTGCTCATTATTGAAGTTTATTTCCTTATTTCTTAGCTTTAGTTTTATTCCCCTCTCTTTGATGGTTTTCCATGGATTTGATCCCGGAAATTCTAATAGATTCGTACCTTGGACGTCACAACAGCTCCAAATCAGTCTGTTGAACTTGTTTCGGTGACCCGATTTGATCTTACTCCTCTGGATCCCCAGGCGGCGCCACCGCCGCCATTGTGTTGCACTTTTCCCGCTTAGTATTTCTTCCAAAGGGCTTCGACCGATTTGCAACGTGGAGAGAGAATCGACGTTTCCAAATTTCTATGGTTTTGAATTGGGAATTTTCTTCTAGAGGTAATTTCTCCTACTTACAGTTAGAATTGATCTGTAGTTGGGAAAGTTGTTTGGATTGTTAAGAGGAAGATTAGGATAAATTTTAGTGATCATTGGTGGTTGTCGGCGGTGGAGGCCGCAGCCACTACCGACGGCGTGTGGTAGACGGGTGCTGCCGCTTCCGGTGACTTTTCGAAGCTCGTTAGGTAGAGCTTTTCGATACAAATCCATCGACATGTTATTCATCGATTTTGGTTAATGTATGAGAACGTTGGGTGATTCCAAAGTTTTGGCTTTCAAATTATAGTTCCCGAAATTGTTAGTTTGTTCAGGATGACGTCCGAATGATTTCCTTGACGAGGATCCCTATGTGAGGCCTTTCCAGCTACACACTGTGAGTGGACTTTGTTTTTAAATATAATTGCTTGTGGATTCTTAACTTGAAATTGTGAATTTGTTTATATGATTTTAAGTTTGAGCTTTCGATTGATATATGATTTGTGGCATTGTTTTGTACTTTTGGCTTGAAAGGTGATTTTGAATTCTACATTTTCGAATGAGCTCCAGTATTATGAAATGCGAAATAATGCGAGATAGATTGAATTGTAACATTGTTGTTCAGTTTTGGTGTTGTGGTTGAGACTCCAGAAGAGAGGGGATGAACTAGCGATCTCTTAGGATTAGAGCGTCAGAAGAGAAGGGATGTACCGATAGCTACACAGAGAGTGTTGTGTGTCAAGACACTAGCTAGAAGAGACTAGAAGAGAGGGGATGAACTAGTTGTCTCTTAGGATTGTAACACCAGAAGATAGGTGATGTACTGGTTGCTATATAGATGTGTCGGGACACTAGAAAAGAGGGGAGGTACTAGTGGACCCTAGGAGTTAGACACCAGGAGAGAGGGGATGTACTGGTGTAAACTTATAGGAGTGTCGGTCTGGTATTACGTGTGAGATGTGAGAGTGTCGATATGATCATGTGTGTGTTTGTTACTCGATGTGAATGTTTGGTTTGATGATTGTTGTTGATCACTTTGACCCCTTGTGATTTCAAGATCTATTTACGAGCTCTCGTATTTGGAATGGTTTTGTTTGAAAATCTGTTGTGAAGTATTTCATGACTTTATTTTAAAATGATCGCATGCTTGATTTTAGATTATTAAAGAAAATTAGAAATTATTAAATATTTTTGATAATATAATTTCTATTGTTTTCGAAAGATTATTTTGTCCACGCAGTCTAACATGATTTTCTAAAATGATTTCCTTTGGGCTCTTCGGTTTCAAATGCCCAGTCTACAGATTGTGGTTCGGCTTAGTAGGAGTTGAGGCATAGTATATTTCTGTTGGTACACATTTTGTTAGGTTACCAGTTTACCTAGTTGTATCTATATCAGTTCCTTATTTCTTTAGAATGCTCTGAATCATTAGACATGTCTAGTCATTTCGGGATTGTATTTTAAATTCTGAAACTTGTGAAACTTCTTATATACTGTTTGTGGATTTGTGGTGGAGCACGGTGGCTCCAAGAGTTAAGGTTGGATCTTGAACTTGGGGAGCAGGAAGGCTCCAGGTGTTGAGGATGAATGTTTGTTTATAGAAGTGTTAAGTTGGATTTTTCAGGTAAGGAAGGTTATGCCGAATTTTCGGTTAATTTTCCTTGAAAGTGGACCCTGTAGGATTTACCTCGGGTTTCAGGGTGAAATTCGGGGTGAGTCCTGTATATATATGTCTTGTAAATTCTCAGTTGACAATGAAAATTTTAAGATCTATTAACACTACGACACCTATCTGTCGTATGATTTTTTCAAACATGAAAAAATGAAACATGCAACATCCAAAAGTGTTGAACCAACCTGCCAGTGAAACAACTTTTATAGATTATGTGTCGTCCGAAGGACCCCAAAAGGGATCTGACGACTCTTTCGGTAATGCAAATTTCTTATGTAGTCTAATGTCATTATTGAGATGATGGTATATGATTCCCTTCTTTGATTGTTGAATAAATATTTATATTCTATCCACACATGCATGGACGTCGGCTTTCAGAATTGATCGAATTAAAAAGCTCTTTTTTTTTATTTTTTATCAAAAGGTCATACGATTTAAATCAGAGCAAGCAGTACAAAGACGACGTACCTCAGTGAGGTCATTAGAAAACATCGTCTTGCAGAATTGCAAGTCCTATACTAGCCAAACCATAAGCTTTGAAATCCTAAGTAAACCCACCTTATAGGGATGAAGCACAATTTTACAAGTAAACTAGGATCCGAAGAACTATCAACCCTACGAATACAAACTAGTTTACCTGGACCAAACTAAATTTAAACTAGGGGCCCAAGCCCAACTGCATCCACCAAGGCCCAAGCCCAACTGCATCCACCAAGGCCCAGCAAAGGGAAACCCTAGCAGCACCAACTCAAGCCCATTCGAGCCCAAAACTTGAAGGAGCCAAGAAAGAAACCCTATCATCCTCCACCCTTTTGCCGCTGTCATCACCACTCGAGGCCACCAACGCCGGCCTAGTCAGTTTCGGAATCAGAGCCGCATTACCGTCGCCAACTCTTTCCATGTCACACCCCAATTTTTGAAGGAAAATTTTCAAAAATTTTGGCATGATATAACTTAAAATAATATAATCCCAAAACCTGCTTCAAACAAATTTTAAGGTAAACTAAACTCAATGCAAAAAATGTAAATGTTACACAACTCAACACTGAGTTAAATATTACATTTTCTTGCTCACATGAGTTTAATGTTGTCTACCCCAAATAGAAAAATATACAATGTACAACAAAACCCAACAAAAAACCCTACCACTAAGCCTCCGCCTCAACCCTGTTGATCCTCACCTACAGGTCTAACCCTACACCAAGAATTGGTGCACCGGGTTGCAAACAACAAACCCGGTAAGCTAAAAAGCCCGTATGAGTAATTCTTAAAATAACACCAAAACTTCCAATTACCAATTATAACACAAGAACAATTATATCAATAATTAAAAACCACAAATCCAACACTTTTTCAATTAACATGTACCCATGAGTCCCAGGTATTAATAAATACCCCTCATGACCTACAACAACAAAAAATGTGTACCCATGGGTCCCAGATACCCTACGGTATCTCTCATGACCTACACTGACAGATGGACTAGAGCTCTATTCCTAACCGCAACCAATCACCCAGCCAAAGGCTTGGAACTCGGTTTGACTATCTAATATCAAACACAAAGATGATAAATAGCACCTTAACTGCAACCAATCACCCAATTAAAGGTTTGGAACCCGGTTTGGCTATTTATCCAACAATCATAATATCACAACATTATTCTCAACAACACAATATCACATCATTATTCTCAACAACACAATATAGATATTCCATAAGAATAATCTATCAATAATCAATAAAATTATGATCACATAAATCTCAAAATAGCAATTAAAGAAAACTTGTTTTATCTTAACTATGAGCCGTTGACGATCAAGCTCATATATTTTTAAAAACAATTAAAAGCATATTATTAAATCCAACATCATCATCATTATCATCATATGACCATAATAACATTTAGTTCAAGAGTGAACGTTGGTGAGATTTACTCACCTTAATATCCCGCTGCGTTTCCGCAAAACACAAGAGCAGGCCAACTCACAATTTCAGAAATCACCTAAAATCACACACAAATAAAACCTTAGTAACTAAAATACTATAGGTTAACACAATACCCTTAAACTAACTTAGTTCAAGGGAGGACAACTTTCCAAAGTCGTTAAACTTAGCGACCCAAAATGGCTGCCTCTAATCCTCACATCCTAACTCAAACCTCCACCAAGCCTAATATCACACTTAAAGTTCTAACATGCAAACCTTGCTCACAACCTAGGAATTCTACATCTCAACAAGCTCACAACAACAAGAGCTAGCTAAAACACAACAACCTAAGCCACAAACATTATCGGACGCACTGCCACGCGCCGCCACAGGCAGCGGCGAGTGGGCCCCACGCACCACCATAAACTTCCGAATTTGTGAAAACTCTCAACAGCAAAGTTGAAGCTTGAAGCAAGGGGAACAACTTTCATACCTGAGACTTCAACCAATTTTGGCCAGAACCGGCCGGAAACTGCCCCGAACAGTAACTAGAAAATCAAACTACAAAACCTGCAAAACCGGCCTCAAAAACTTGCTTCAATCTATGCCTAGCCACCACTAGAAGGAGGAGAGGATCAAGACTCACCTAAGGATGCCCCTCGTTGCCGTCGGAAACGGCAAAACTGACCGGAAACGCAGCAACCCTTTTTCCGGCAACAAGGCTCCGATTCCGGCGTGCCTGATACAGGTGTATCCTTTAGCTTTTAGGAATTAGTGATTCCTTCTCCAAGTTAGTTAAGTACATAGTTTTCTAGCTTGAAAAGGAATAGTTGCCTAACTTAGTTAATGAGTAGTTTCCAAGTTAGATAAGGATTTATAGAGTTAGACTCTATAAATAGAGGTGCCTAGCTTAGTTCTAGACACCAGAGTGAAACAGAAACAACATCTGTTTAGAAGAGAGTGAATCAGAGAGCTAGAGTGTTATTGTGAGAGAGGGCATTAAACAATAATCATTGTACCATTTTGCACAATAATAAGAGAGGAATATATTTTCTTCGACCTACGTTACCTGTGTGTCTTAGTGCTATTAATAATTCCGCTATTAGTAGTAACACCTAGGTAATTCATATCAAGTTGGTAATCAGAGCTAATCGTATCCGTGGGGAGTCTTGTGGTGTATGGTCCTGACTCATTCACTTTACAGAAAGCTAGGAAAATCTCTTGTGTCTTTGGAAAATACCACATGATCAAGAGGAAAGAAGATGGGTGATGAAACACCAGAGAAAGAAAGACCTGCTGCGTTGGAGAAGCAGATGGCTGCGTCAAACACTGCAATTGCAGAATTGACCGGTCTCGTCAAACAGTTGCTATTGAAGGAATCACCGGAGAAGCCGAAGGAAACGAATTCGGAGTCGGAAGAAGAACAAGCAAAGACGGGATCAGATGACGAGTTTGACACTGCCAGCAAAACCTCGCAACAAGAAGGAAGGAGTTCTTTTCGAAACTTAAAGATTGATTTCAAGATTGAAGTTCCGATGTACGATGGCAGCGTCAATGTTGACAAGTTGGACGACTGGATTGAGCGGCTTGACACATATTTTACGTTCCATCGTTTTACATCGCAAGAGAAGATCACCTGTGCGACTCTGAAACTATCATCTCATGCTTTAACTTGGTGGAAGTCCTAGCGGAGGAATAGTGACGAGGAGGTAGTGTCGTGGAAGCAGTTCAAAGAATTGCTTAGAAAGAAGTTCTATCTAGTAAGGTTTCTGGAGGAACGTTGGCACAAGTGGCATAACTTGAGTCAAAAAACCAATAAGTCCGTGCAGGATTACACTACCGAATTCCAGAATCAAGCTATGGTTCTAGATATATCCCTGAAGGAGTATTCAGTATTTATGAAGTACGAAGCAGGACTGCATGAGTACCTCCAAAGGGAGTTGAGTTTGTTCACGGTACAATCTGTTGAAGAAGCTAGCGTGAAAGCCATCGCCATTGAGAAGAAGTTCAGGAAGAATGAAACCAAGGGAGATGGAAAACAGACTGGGGGTAAGTCGAATGTTTTCTATGCCAAAAAGGAGGAGCAGAAGAAAGGCGAGTCAGATGGTAAATCTTGCAGTCACTGCAAAGGAACAGGCCATGTGGCAGATAAGTGTTGGGTAAAGTTCCCTCACCTTAAGCCAAGAGTATTACAGCACAAGGAGGAGAGGAAGAAGACAACATTAATCACCAATGAGGTAAAGGAAGTTCCAGGAATGACAGAACCAAATGCGAAGCTCAATCTTATGGCAGGAACACAGTTAGGGAACGACGACAAGAATCGCAGGGAGCAGCTTTTTGTTGTAAAGCTGCAGGTGAAGACCAGTTTAGTTGATGCCATCGTAGATCCGGGAAGTCAAAAGAACCTTATCTCGGAAGCTTTGGTTCACAAGTTAGGTCTTCAAACGATCAAACATCTGAAGCCATATCCATTAGGATGGATTCAGAAGGACACAGGACTCGATATTACCAGTCAATGCACATTCAAGTTTGCTCTTCATGAATCTTACATCGACGAAGTAACATGCGATGTGGTGCCATTAGATGTTTGTCAGGTGATTCTAGGAAATCCTTACTTATGGGATAGAGATGCTATCTACGAAAGGAAGGCTCAGAAGTACACATTTACGAAAGACGGACAACGATTCGTTATTCAGGCAACGTCACTCCCACCAGAGGCAAGCTTGGTAGCAGCGACTCAGGCTAAAAGATTAGTCAATGCTTGCAGGAAATTTGTCTTGTTGACATGTCCACATGAAGGGCACTCAAGTCAAGATGTTGAGAAAACAAAATTGCAGAAGCCACAAGCAAAGTACAAGGCCAGACATGATAAACATCGGGTACCTTGTAACTTTGGTATTAGCGGCTTAGTATGGTTAAGGCTGAGTAAAGAGCGCCTTAAAGAGGATCCATTGCTAGAAGATTGCATTTTGGAGCAGCAAGTGGCTACGACGCGTCGAGGGGAGCGTACAGTGATCCGCATTGGGCGTGTAGGTCAGGTTCCAAGCAAAGCTAAATGGTTCAGCGAAGAAAAGGGAACTCTTGAGTTTCCTAATCTCCAGTTTTAACTTAAACGGGAGTTTAAGTTCCTAAAAGGGGGAGCCATGATACAGGTGTATCCTTTAGCTTTTAGGAATTAGTGATTCCTTCTCCAAGTTAGTTAAGTACATAGTTTTCTAGCTTGAAAAGGAATAGTTGCCTAACTTAGTTAATGAGTAGTTTCCAAGTTAGATAAGGATTTATAGAGTTAGACTCTATAAATAGAGGTGCCTAGCTTAGTTCTAGATCAGAATGAAACAGAAACAACATCTGTTTAGAAGAGAGCGAATCAGCGAGCTAGAGTGTTATTGTGAGAGAAGGCATAAGACAATAATCATTGTACCATTTTGCACAATAATAAGAGAGGAATATATTTTCTTCGACCTACGTTACCTGTGTGTCTTAGTGCTATTAATAATTCCGCTATTAGTAGTAACACCTACGTAATTCATATCAGTGCCACACCAAGCAACAGCTCCCCATCCTTGAAGAGAGCACTTGTGGGAGTCGAACGGGACAGGTGGCGGTCCAAGTGGTGGCCGGACGGGGAAGCTAGCTCCGGCGGAAGTTTGGTGCGCGGGTGAGTTCGGGAGAGGGAGAGGGAGAAAGAGAAGAGAGAGAAGAGAGTGAAGTGGGTGAAGAGAGTGAGAAGAGAGAGAGTTGATTTGTGTTAGGGTTTCCAAAATAACCCACACACAATTTTCTACTTAAACACTTTCCACACCCGGAAACTAACTTCCTATGACCATAACTTTCTCATACGACATCCATTTTAGGCGTGCCGCATGTCTACGAACTCGTATCGACAAACTCTACAACTTTAAAGAAGGAAGTTTTCGAAGATAACTTACAGAAAATAAAGTCAACTTTTGGCCTCTTAAAAGTCAAAGCACCTTAAAATAAACTCCCGAAACTTCAACTTCGCATAAACCAAAGAATTTCCATAAATAATCCTTCATTAATTAAGGAAATAATACAAGGAAAAATGATATGAAAATCTAGGGTATTCCATTCCACATCACCACCGCTCTCTCCAACAACACAAAGAGAAGGAAGAACATGTGCACAACCGCAAGGTAAACTCTGAAACTCACCGACCAGAAAAAGCTCCCAGTCGTCGCCGTCACCAGACATGATCCCACCGAGCACATCGATCCCCTTCATCATTCCCAAACCATCCGGATCCAAGATTGGATCAAATTTTGATTGAGTCTTTAGATCACCATAAAGTCAGCTGATGAAACTAATAGAATAATTTTATGTTATCACCATAAAATCATATATAACATTGACCAATGGAAGAATATATGCTATCTACTAGCCAGCATGCAAAGCCACGAAGCAATTAATCGTAACTATGAAGCTTGCACCTCTTTATTAATTGGAAATATATATATATATTTGAAATTAAAGTGCATGACTCCTTTATCGCTCAATTTCAGGTCGTATTTCCTACATCTCAACTGTACAATGCCTAAAACACAGTGTGTAGATCATTCCCGCAAAGTTTCATCAAATTTGAAGATCATTTAGGTACCGAATTAGATTAAATAAATCAACAAAACAAAAGTTGTCCAAACAGAACCGTTCGCGTAAATTACGATTACGCACTTTAATTTCAAAGCGGGA
>NC_020496.1:18143984-18148333 GCF_000184155.1 Fragaria vesca subsp. vesca | reverse complement strand
GTATATATATATATATATATATATATATATATATATATAGGGCCCTTCCATTAAGGGATCTTTTTTTTTGACATATATGAGAGATGGGGGATTACACCAACTTTTCGATCACAAAATTACATCTCCACCGTTCAATATGTAGTTCTATATGAGTAGATCACTTCTGTAAATTTTTAGAAATTTTAGTGATCATTAGGCATTCAAAACTGTGATTTATAATTATAAG
This sequence comes from Fragaria vesca subsp. vesca, assembly GCF_000184155.1. Classification (NCBI taxonomy): domain Eukaryota; kingdom Viridiplantae; phylum Streptophyta; class Magnoliopsida; order Rosales; family Rosaceae; genus Fragaria; species Fragaria vesca. The sequence goes on along the minus strand of NC_020496.1, from coordinate 18,148,107 downwards.
CATGAACGGTTCATGTTTGACAGATTTGGTTCCATTCATTGATTTAATCTTTTTCAACACTTTAACGATCACCAAATTGGCTAAATATTTACAGAATTGATCTATATATAAGGACCAACAAATTGAATGGTGGAGATTCAAAAATATAATCGAAAAGTTGGTGTAATCCCCATTTCTCATATATGTCAAAAAAAGGGATCCCTTAGTGGAAGGGTCCGTTCGTGTAAATCACAATTACGGAAGCTCAAATTATCTCTAAATTGGATAAAATTTTGCATGAATGATCTACACACTATGTTCTAGACACTGAACGGTAGAGATGTGAGAATGTGACCTAAAAATGAGCGAAATGAGGAGCACCACACTTTAATTTCAAAACGGTATCTCTCTCTAATGACCTAGTAGTAATTAAAAAAATTTCAATAGGAATCCTTGTTGTTGTCTGTTTTCTATTTTGTTGGTCTAAATAGAATATTTGTCTCTGTTGAGTTTTTAAGTTGTTGTTAAAAAGCATGTGTTATTAGTAGTATTTTATCTAAAATATCTAGCTATACTAGAAGCATCCAGCCCCTGATCTAAACTATTACATGTTGCGAAGTCCTCTCCCTCCAGGTGTCCCTTATCGATTTCTCCCGAACATACCGGTCAAGGCTTTCTTCCTCGTCTCTTTTCTATTCTTCCTCTTTCCCGCAAAGAAATTGGTGTCCCTTCTCTCACTCAAAGGCTGCGCTTGAATCCCCATCATCTAAGATGGAGTCTCTGAAGTTCTCCATTTGAAATAGGCACAGCTTTATGGCTGCAAGTGAGTTTTCTGATCTTCCATAATTTTCATCCTTGATTAGACTACTTCCAAATGGAGGGGAGTATGATTCGTATCTGAAAATTCCTTGATAGATGGCTGGATTGCGATAGTAGTTTGGGTGTTCGCCTTTGAGCTCGGATTGCTTTGGCGATGATGTTAATTGGATTTGTTGTCGTTTGAATTGGGTGATGATATTTGGAGTTTGCTTGAGTTATCTCTTGAAGTTTTGGCTGCTGATTGCTTGGGCTTGAGGTAGGGAAGACATAATTTTCTTTATAGCTTTGATTCTAATCTAGTATCTATGTTTGGGTGTGATTGTTTGGTTCTTCTATGAATTTCACTTGTTCATCTATGATTTGTTGAGTTTGAGTGTTGGTAATATGTTCTGTTCATCTGTTTATCTTATTTATTGATCAGATTCTTATTGATAAATATGTTTCCCTTGGGAATATTGTGATCTTGAATTTATGGTGAATTGATCTGATTCTTTCTTCCTACCTGTTTATTTGTAAGGTCTTTGTTCATTCCAAGAAATTGAAAACTGTTGTTCTCTTTTGATAACATTATAAACTGTTTCCTTTCCTTCTTTTCATCGTCTTCCCCTGGTATGAATCCGTTTATCAAGCCTTCCATGTAAACAAGTTGAGTTCTAATTTCAGTTCGTATTGGTGAATAATTACTAATTTGAATACAGTAGCAGACGTTCCTTTATCTATGTGTAAACTCTTATTCTGCTGCTTGTTATTATTGTTGTCTGTTATAATCTAAGCTTTGCCATCAAGAACTTATATATATACACGTCTTCAGATTTGCCTCTTTTTACAAAGGGAAGAGTTTAACCAATTTTATCAAATAACTCTACCAGATTGTGAAGGAATTCCCTTTTTCGATACTTCTCAAAGTAAAGTTGTCTTAATTTCCAGCCGTATTGAATAGTTTTTAAGCATGTAGAGAGAGAGCGGTATCCATTCTTTGTTATCTTCTTCTCTTGAAACAATTTGATCATAGTAAATAAGCTCTTTGATTTCAGTAAAATCCTATTTCCAATTTCGGTTACTAGAAAGACTTTGTCCATGTCCTTGTTAACTTCTTTCTATGTACCAACTTCTACTCACAGCAAAGATTTCCTCGAGTACAATGTCTGCAATTGTTTCATCTCTAATACCTTACTAAAACTGTTGATCGTTCTTGAAGCAATGTAGTACTTCCTAACTTCAAATAAAACTTAGTATGGCTTTGCTTGAGTCTATTCCCTATTTCATATGTCCTGCTGTTCATTCGTGTGTAGAATCCTTTTGTTTAAAGTTCTTTAGATCAGTATCTCTACCTACTTGAATCATACCTTTTTTTTTTCTGTGATCAATGATAAATGTTTCTACTCATCCTCATGTTCAATTTCTTGTAAACTACATCCTATTCAGATACCAAGATTCATTGATGCATACCTCTGTTTGTTCTCATGTTAAGTTTCCTGTTGTGAACCAGTCTATACTATCTTACTATCAGTTTGGTGGTTCTTAACTTCTCATGATTTCACACTTCTCGTCAAGAGTATGTTTATTTCAAAGCTTGTCAAGTACTGTTTTAAATCCCAATCTCATATATCTACACTGATGTGATTTACAAAGGTTTTTGGAGTTGTTAAAGCTTTACCCTTTCAGCAAGTTGTTCAATTTAATGAATTACTTCTTGACCGACTTCACTTTACTTTTTAAGAGCATTTATGTTTCTTTGGAAATCCTTGAATGATTGATTTGGTTTGGAAAGGCAAAGTGTTTCATGGAAAGACCAGTTTTGGTGTAATATGTTTTTATGGTTAGGCCCGGTTTAAAGTTAAGTAGGGATTGTGACTCCCTAGGGTGAATAGACCCAAAACCTGATCAGGATACCGCATGTGCGGGGTTTGCTCAGTGGTATAGCTGGGCGGTGGGCTCTAACCGGTTTCCAAGGATTTCGCTGAAATTTGGTTTATGGAAAAGAGTTTTACAAATGTTTTGGGAAGGAAAGGAAAGAGTTTAGACTTTGAAAAAGAGAAAAGGAAGTTAAAGAAATTCCTTGGTTTTGTGGTTATTCCTATCAAAATTTCGAAGACATTCTCTTTGCATTGTGTTTTGAGTATCCAGTGAGAAAATCCTGAATTCCAGTTTGCTCACTTTTCCTTTCCTGTTCATTATTAGTCTATTCATTTGATCTGAAATAATTGGTTCTATGTCATGATCTATCCTTGATCCTAATTTTGTTCAGTTATCTGCATTGATTTATCCTTATGCAGCAAAGTAATTATTATAGTCTGTTCTTGATTCTATTCCTGGGCAGTTCTTTATTCGTTTGATCTGAAATGATAGATTCATTACAGTAAAGCCATTCCATGTTGTTATCTAGCCTTGGTTTGATTCTAAATGTTCAGCAGTACCTTGTCAAGATTAATTCTATCTTCTGTCATATTTATGGTTTCGATAGTACATTCAAAGCATCTTTACCTTCCTTCACATTTCAGATGTAGTTGCTAGTTTAGAATCTTAGTTATAACGATTATTATGTTGTACCTACTGAGCTTGTGAAGCTCACTTCCCTATGTTTCATGTGTTTTCAGGAAAAGAGTGTGGTGATGTTTCTGATATTACAGAGTTGTCTTAGATCAGAGTTCATGATCAAGTTTTGCTCGCTTGTGGATTGAGTGCCTCTTTTTTTTGGCTTTACTGAGTATGTGCTGCTGTTTTCATTAGTTTCTGCTTAGTATGCATTTTGTTTGGAATGGTGGCATTTTATTAAGATAGTTGTATGAAATAGAAAGTCCACACTGATCTGGGTAAATTTGATGTAATTTTGATACCATGTGGTGGACAGATTTGTAAGTGAATTATAACTGATGCCTGTGTATATAAAGCAGTAAATCCTACCCTTTTTGTCTTACTGAATCTCAGCAAGTGTTTTCTCGTTTGAACTTTGAAACATTTGATTATGAAGTTGAGCTCAAGCTTTTCTACAAGTACGGTTTGACATTTACCAAGTTTTTACCATTAACTGAAAAGTGTCTGTATGTATCTCAACTTGTACAGGTTTGCTTTTATAGAAACTTTATTCAAATTTCCAGATTCCTTTGCTATGCCAATTTCAGTAGCTCACCATATATGTTCCATTTAGGCTATAGTTATAAGTGAGGTTGCCTTTGTGTTTAATTTCAGTTGCTTTTATACAAATGGTTGTCAATTCAGTTTTCTAAGTTTTCAGCGAAAAAAAAAATCCCTGGACTGATTTTCAAATTCATCCACCACATTTGTCATAACCCAAGGTCAGGGTGTGACACACTCTCTCTCTCTC
>NC_020496.1:18135604-18143639 GCF_000184155.1 Fragaria vesca subsp. vesca | reverse complement strand
CTCTCTCTCTCTCTCTCTCTCTCTCTCTCTCTCTCTCTCTCTCTCTCTCTCTCTCTCTCTCTCTCTCTCTCTCTCTTTAGATACAACCCTCCTTATTTATTATTTATTCAAAATGTACGGATTTCCTTAATTGACTTACTTTTTTGATCATATTTTCTCATATCAACCATTCATCTTTTAGGTATATATGAATAGATCATCTTCATAAAATTTCAGCTAATTAAATTTGATAATCATTAAAGTATTCAAAACTGTGAATTACACGAATGGTTCGGGTTGAACATATTTGGTCCGCTCATTGTAATCATAAAATTTTGCAGAGATAATCATGTCATATATATCTAGATAATAGTTGGCTATGATCGAAAAATATGATCGAAAAATAGTTCTATTGGCCTGATATATATATAGTTCTTATTCAGAGTGGTGTCCCGTTTTGAAATTAAAGTGTGGGACTCATTATTCGGCTCATTTTCAGATCGCATTTCCACAATTCCACATTTGAGTGTCTAAAACACAGTTATGTAAATCACTTCTGTAAAGTTTCATCTAATTTGAAGATCATTTAGGCTTCTGTAATTGTGATTTAAAATCAAGTTCAAATGCAAATCAAAACGAAAAGGAATTAAGAAGATTAAAAAAACGAATAGAGGCATATCGCTCAATGCGAGATCCATCGCAACAGAAATTGATACTAGAGCTCTCGATCGAACCGGAACCAGAGCTTCGAGCCTAGCGAACCAAAACCAGAGATTTGTCTACCTATCGCACAAGAATCAGAGGTTCGAGTCTAGCGCTTCGTCTACCTATCGCACTAGAACTAGAGCTTCGAGCTCAAGCCAAAGCTTCTCTCTTATCGAAATTCAAATATGAACCAGTGGCATAATAGATCAATAGGTAGTTAGAATAACTGGGCTATTATTGTCATACAAAATATGTAAAAGTGGTTCTATTTTGTTTGTGGGAATATATCCTAAAGTCAACTTTATAGGGTTTATGGGAATATCATAAGTTGATTTTGTTGGTGGGAAAAAATTCCCCAAATTAGGGCTAATGAGCATTTTCTAAAATTTTAGACAGTAACTTTTCTAATCAATGAGTAGATCAGAGTTGATATTCTCTAAATTTTCTTACTTTTATTCTTTACATGTTTAATGTTATGGGAGCCAATAAATGATTGTGTAGTTAGCTAGATGAATGATTGATAACATAATAAACAGGTGGATCGAAACGGAAAGGTCAAGAAGAAAACAGATTAAAGAGCTAGCTAGCTAGGTCCCGTCATGTCATAGTTATGTATGGATGCATTTACAACTTCCACCTACAATTCGCTTTCAAAGGCTACTAGCCAGCATTTGATATAATTATCGATGATATCACACACACCATATATATATACATATTTAATTTTAATAGTATATATGATACGAAACAGTATATATATATATACTGTTATATATATATATACACAAACTTTCTTGGTTAAAAAGGTTCTTATTTATTTTTACAGTCCGAATTTTCACTTTAGACTGACTTTTCAATTGAATTTTCATATCTACACCGTCTAGTCTTTATATACTAATGTATAGATCATCTCTACAAAATTTCAGCCAGTTTGGTTATCATTAGGACACTCAAATTCGATTAAACCAATGGACGAACATAATTATGTCGAACTTGAACCGTTTATGTTTATAACAGAAAAACGTAGTTTTGACTGCCTTAATGATAACCAAATTGGCTAAATTTTTCCAAAGATGATCAATACATTAGTATCTAAAGACTATACGGTGGAGATATGAAAATTCGATTGAAAAGTAAGTCTAAAGTGGAAATCCGCACAATAAGAATAAATAAGGATATCATTACCTGAGAAAGACTATATATATATATAAATTCTTTTCAGGTAAAGACCTCCTTATTTATTGAAAACATATAATTTTATTTAATAAATCGTTTTATTACTGTCTTATTTTCTTATCTCAACCGTTCAGTTTTTAGGTCCTAATGCATAGATCATTTATGCAAATTTTAAGCCAAATTAACAATGATTAATGTATTCATAACTGTGAATTACAAGTGGTTCAAGTTGAACAGATTAGGTCGAGGTCATAAAATATGAACATGAATTATATATATACAGTTCCTATCCAGAGCGAAACTTCGCTCTAAAATTAAAATGTGAAGTTCTTTATTTGACTCACTTAACGGTTATATTTCCACGTCTCCATCGTTCAGTTTGTAGAACCAAATGCATATCACTTTTGCAAAGTTTCATCGAAGTTGATGATCGTTTAAATGTTCGTAATCGTGATTTACAGAAACAGTTATGGTTAGACATATTTATGCTCCGTTCATTGATTTAATCTCATACGATACTTAAACGATCATCAATTTGAATGAAATTTTGCAGGAATGATCTATGCATTTGGTTCTACAAATTAAACGGTGGAGATGTAGAAATATAGCCGTTAAGTGAGTTAAATAAGAAATTTTACACTTTAATTTCATAGCGAACCTTCGCTCTGGATAAAAACTAATATATATATATATATATACACACACACAAAAACAAGATGAAGGCGATCGCTTTCGTTGCTTTACAATCATAATTAAGTGATATCACCTAATAAGGGGGCGCTGAGTTGTGCCTTTATACCGATTCCATGTCCTAAACGTAAGCCACAAGCTAAAGGTACCCACTAGCTGGCTGGCAAAGCATCGATCCACCCTAAACAACCAACCACTACTGCTACTACGATACTCTTCGACCAAAGCTACCTCTTTCAAGTCTCTCCTTTTCTCCTCATGCATCCTTCCACCATTTCAGCTCTTACAGGAAACCAACTCGTCAACCCATCAATGGCATTGCTTCCACGAAGTTGGAATAACTCTCCACCAGTTGCACTTATCATGATGCTGATCATTTTGTCTATTTCACTTCCAGGGAATTCAGCCGGGGTCACTGTCACTTCTGATCAAAAGAACCAACAACAAACAGTGACAGTTTCGTCCACTCAGAAAGAAGAAACCGACACTTCTACCACTACCGGAGAAATCAAGTGTGGAACATGCCCTTGCGTAAACCCATGTCAACAGCCGCAGCAGCAGCTTCCACCACCGCGGCCTCCGCCAGCAATGACCGCTGGTTGCACTCCAGCTTTACCTGCAGCTCCAGCATTATTGGCGCCGCCGCCTCCAAGGTTCATTTATGTGACGGGTATTCCAGGAGAACTGTACAAAACAGATACTTACGGATCATCCTATTCCTATGATTTTTACTCCGCTGCTGCTCCTCCGCCATATCCAAATATGATCATCACCATGCCACCAGCCTTGCTCGTTATCTTGCTCATGGCTTTTGGGGGGATGCTACTCTAAATTATTTAATTCCACTTTTAGATGTATTCATGGCTGGTAACTGAACCTTGTTAATTAAGCTAGCTTAGTTATTCTATTAACTAGCTAGCTCTGCTCTTTTTTTGTTCCTCTATAAATATTAGCCATCTGTTATGTTGTCCGCACCAAAGAGTATGTTCTAATAGTGTTTCAAAATACATGCAAGTAAACAAGATTCTCCAATTCTAGCTCAACAAGTTCGTGTGTGTCTATCAGTGTTCTATAAGGCTAGGTGGTAGGCGGGCGGTAAACCGCCCCCTAGCATCTAGACCAACTTAGGTGGGGACTAGACCGGGACTAGACGATTTGTTTTTTTTAGAATTATTAATTAAAGATATATATTTTATGTACTATTTTTTTTTGTGTTGAGAAAACTGGAATCACTCCATTAGGTTTAAAGCCAATCACGATTGATAATAGTCAATACATAAACAATACGAAGATTACCCAAGTACAAAGCAAAGTACTTAATCCAAACTATAACTACAAATTGAAAAAACAACCGCAAAACTACTTAAAAAAAGTGGACATGAAAGATTGTCTACTTTCCCTTCAAGAAAGAACACAACAATTTTAATTAATTACTTTCATATTTTATTTATTGAACAAGGTACAAGCACCAAGAACAAGGCTCCACACGTTTGCTAAAAAAAAAAAAAAAAAAAAAAAGGTTAATGCATACCTCAAAAATTCATGAAAATTATAGCTGACGAACTATGTTGCACGGATATGGACACAAAAATGACGAAACGGTAAAACATAAAAACTGAGTTTCCGACACAGTTTGGACACGGCAAATAGAATAATATATTTATGTATTTTTAATACGTAAAAAATACTAAAATATGAAATAAGTTCATTACATTACCAAAATCATGTTCTAAATTCAATCTTTTTTTCTTTCTTATCCATTGCATAAGCATATTAAAATAACATTAAAGAGAATCAAATGCAAGTCATTCAAGAGAATCAAATGAGCAGTTTCGATATAGGTTGTAAAAAAAAATTAGGCATCAACTTAGTAACACAACAACCCTCTAACACCTAATAGACAAGAAAATTTCAATCATTCCATAATCCATCTAAACCTCCACTACCAGGACAAGCACTTTAGCCGACGAAAGCTCGTCGGCTAAGATTTCGTCGGGAAAAGATCGTCTGTGGTGACTTTAGCCGACGACACATGAAGAAGTCGTCGGCTATAGTCCCAGAGTTTAGCCGACGAAAAACATGTCGTCGGTTATCTTCCTAGACTTTAGCCGACGAAACATTTAAGATATTCGTCGGCTATAGTCCTAGAGTTTAGCCGACGAAAAACATGTCGTCGGTTTTTTTCTCAGACCTTTTAGCCGACGAAACATTTAAGATATTCGTCGGCTAAAGTGTGTAATAAAAAAATAAAAAACTAAAGCCGACGAAATATAGTCTATTTCGTCGGCTTTATAGGGGTTTAGCCAAAGAATTAAAGCGTATTTTGTCGGATAAAACTTATTTTAAAAAAATAAAAATACTATAGCCGACGAATTAAGGCGTTTTTTGTCGGCTATAAGTCCATTCCAGTAAAAAAAAAACCCCCGAAATTTCTAAATTACCATTCCAAGCAAGCTGCAAAATACACCAAAACAATTTCATATAACCAACAACAAGCACATAAAACTTTATAATTCATCAACTACACAAAATCTAAATCGTCTAAATTAATATCCGCTTCTAGGGGCTGCTGCGGAGGTTGCGGCGGCTGGGGTAGCGGTATAGCCGTAGGCATGGGTGGAGCCGGAAGTCCCTGAAGCTGGGCAGCTGTAAAGTCCTGCATGTACTGGAACATCTGCTGCTGCTGGGCCTGCTGGATGGAATGTATCTCGGCAACATAGGCTGCCTGCGAGGCATTATAGGCAGCTTGAGCAGCTTGCTGTTCCCGTAGTCTCTGAACTTCCGACTCTAGCTGAGTCGTCCTGGTGGTCGTGGACGTGGTCCTGCTGCTCGTCAAGGCTGCCTTTCGTTGAAATCCTGGAGTGGTCTTCAGGACCCCCTCGCCTTTCTTTCCTAGACCCCGGCAGTAGAAGTTGTTTGCTCTCGGTGGGAAGGCTATGCCCATGATCCTCGCCCCAATCGTCGGATCCGAAGTGTCGATCCGGGACATGGCTTCGGACATCTCTTCCTCCTGCGTGTCCGGTCATGTCTCCCTCACTATAGCACTCATCACCTCGTCACTAGCCTCCCTCACCTTCGTCTATATGGATAGGAAAAAATTATTAATTAACATTTTTACATATATATAAGTAAATTTAAAAATTTAAAAACGTAAAATGAGTTACAATATCCTCCTGGGCGTCAGGATATGCCTTCTCGTACGTATAGACCTACCGGTTGACTTCTGGATGTTCCTTGGCCGCCTCGTCCATAAAGACAGCGAATGGTCTAGAACCGCCATGATGGTTCCTTGTGTTGCGTTGCCGGTTCTGAGCGTTCGCCCGGAAAACGGCCTTCAAAGAAAAAATAAATTATTAGTAAAATATTTAAAAACGGACCTACTTAATTACAAATTAACTAATTAATTTTTTAAATACCTGTTTACGAGGGTTGTTGAATTCTGATGTCAGAAGCCAACGCCACTCGTACTCCCTGTATTGGAACTCAGAAGGGGTACCAGAACGTGCGTTCCCGTGCGTAGTCCAGTGGGTCCGCAACTCGTTCTTCCACTCCTTGTACCTACAGATACAACAAAAATATTAGAAATATTATTAATATCACATACAATTTTGTTTTTCATTAACTTCCCAACGTACCTTCCCCCATGCACAACGTCGGCCCAGCTGTCCTTCAGGTGCTCGGGAACCTCAAACCACACCTGCATTTAACCGTTTATTGGTTTAGTTTTTCGAGAAATCAACAATATAATACATAATATTATTTTGTAAACTCACCGACATCTCGTTGTGGACCATGTCCTTAACCTCCTGCGGGACCTCGCCCCAGTCTGACCACAACATAGGGACTCTATCCCTAATGAGCGCTCCCACGCGGCCGGAGTACGTCCACAACTTCCCGCCCGATACTATGTGGCCATCCCCGTCAGTATTGATGACGATCCTCCCCACGGTACCCACGATCTTCTCGAGAGCCTTCCCTGTGACGGGGCCTCTCTTCTTCTTTGTCGGCTTCGCTCTGACGGTGCCTATCACATGATAAACCAAATTGATTATTAAAATCGGAGACCCTTTATTATTAATTATAAGAAAACAAATCATTCATCACTGAATACCTGAGGCGCTCGCGGCGGACGCGACGGATTCCGTTTCTGTCGCCGATGATGATACCCTCACGGAAATAAGAGGCGTATCAAAAGGCACAAACTGGTACGCCATTGATGAAGCCACTGGCAGGGGGCAGTGGATAAATCGGCGTCCCTGGGCCATCAACTATAGGTAAGGCCGGTATCATCCGCGGAAGGAACAGATGAGGCGGCGGCATCTGTACCCCAGATGACCCACTATCAGAAGAAGTAGGACCCGGAGTGGGCGCCCGGTGTATCTCAGGCATACGGGGTGCAGACACCTCCGTCTGGGTCTGAGGCCACGGCTGCCTCGAGGAACGAGGGACGCCCACCTGCCTCGATGAAAGGGGCACCTCTGGCTGCCTCTGCGCCATCTCCAGAAGGCTCGCACGTCTGGCTGCCATCTGGCCCTGAAACGACGTTTGAGGGTTGCTAGAGGTTCCCTCAGACGATTCGGACCTTTGGCCCTTCGAACTCTTCTTCGATCTAAAATAGCCGCTCATCTTATTTAAAATATTAATTTGAATCAAGGCTGAGGCATGGGCGGATACACTCATTCAATGTTGCTCGTTAATTCAAGGCTGAGGCAACATTGAAAAAGTAAAAATTCAATCTTATCCTTCTCAAATCTAAGATGGTTTTAGCCGACGAAATACACTATAATTCGTCGGCTAAGATGGTTTTAGCCGATGAATCATGGTGTATTTCGTCGGCTAAAGGAAAAAAAATACATTAAAAAAAACAGAAGGTATTAGTAAACCATATTAACTTCCTGTTCATCATATATCACCAAAATTCATATAAAATAACTGAAATATGAATTCAACATATGAAAACTATAAAGGAAAAGGTCTTTAGTTATACAAATTAATGGATTACGTCCTCTAAATTAAAACTAAGGCTCGTAATCGGAATCATCCGATGAGTCTTCTTCGGTGTCAGAATTAATTTCTGGTAATATATGTCTTTTCTCATCGCCTGAGTCTTCGTCTGTTTCTTGATTTGGATCAACATCAATAAGCCTTGGCTCTTCATCACAAATTCGCACCGAACGACCCGCTTTAAAATTATTAAGGCGAACGGTAGAGGAGTTAGGAATACCTATTGCGTTGGGCTCTTGATATGCAACATCTTCTTCCTCGTCTTCGGCTTCTCCAAGTGTAGCCGCCCGGTAAATGTTTCGAGGGTGCACAAGGTTGACTACTTTCCACGCGTCACCCTTAGCAAGTTCATCAAGATAAAACACTTGTTTTACCGATGTGGCAAAAACGAACGGGTCATCTTCGTAAGAACTTGTAGCAGTGTTCATCGATAATATTCCGTACTGATCGGTCTTCATGCTCTGCGGCCTAGTATCAAACC
>NC_020496.1:18133180-18134634 GCF_000184155.1 Fragaria vesca subsp. vesca | reverse complement strand
CACTTCCCGTGTGCATAACTTCTGGAAAAATCTTGCCAACGCTACTAACGGCTCCACCACCTGACGGGGAAGGAACGGTCGAATGAAAACAGGGAAGAGATGTTGTAGCAGGATATGACAGTCATGACTCTTCAACCCGTACATCTTATTGTTCCCGAAGTTCACACACCGGGCTATATTTCCTGCATAGCCTGAAAGATACTTCACACAACTCATCCACCTGAAAATTAGGTTCTTCTGGTCAGGCTTCACGGTGTAAGGAGCTTGAGGCATTTTTTTCTTCCCTTCTTTCAACCACAGATGTCTTCTTAATTGCATTTTTTTTAGATCAATGCGTGCCTTAGGACCGTCTTTCGTCTTCCCCTCCAAGTTCAGCACTGTGCCCACCACACTGTCGCAAACATTCTTTTTTATGTGCATCACATCTAGGTAGTGTCTGATCAACAACTTACTCCAATATGGGAGTTCCCAGAATATGCTCTTATGTGTCCAGAATTTGTACCTGTCGGGTCTTTCAGGTATTGCCGCAACAATATTGGGATGATTACTAAGTTGCCCAAAATCGTACTCATTAAGTACTGCTAAAATTTCTTCCCCCGTCCATCTTCTGGGAGGCACACTGTTTTCTATGGTCCCATCAAATGCCTGTGCATCGAGCCGCCATTCGTGATCATATGGAAGGAGAGTACGGTGACCCAATTTGCAAATCTTGTTGCAATGACTGCTGCTCCCCTCATCGCTAAGGTACTCTGGACAAGTCTTGTATCCCCTAACAACGTTGCCCGACAACATCCCACGGGCAGGAAAATCACTGATGGTACCAACAACAATGACATGCATCTGGAACATCTCGTGCATGTACTTGTCATAAGTGAGACAACCAACGTCCCACAAAAATTTAAGCTTTTCAATCAAAAGTCTCAAATACACATCGAGACACTTCCCTGGATAACCGGGCCCCGGAATCAACAAACTCAACATATTGTATTCCTTCTTCATGCACATCCATGGAGGAAGGTTGTACGGTACCAAAATCACCGGCTATACACTGTATTGAAGACTCATGTTGCCAAAAGGGTTGAACCCGTCGGATGAGAGCCCGAGCCTCACATTTCGGACCTCTGACGCAAAATGAGGAAACTCCCTGTCTATATGTTTCCAAACCTCCCCGTCAGCAGGGTGTATAAGGTATCTTCGTCATGCAATTCCCTATCAGCGTGCCATCTCATAGCTTCGGCCGTGTGTGAAAACATGTACAACCGCTCCAGCCTATCCCTCAAAGGGAAATACCGAAGTACCTTCACAAGTTTCCTGTTGCCTGCAGAAGTCAGCTTATACCTGTCAGTGTGACATACCGGACATGCGTCAAGGCCACCAAGGTCATTCCCTTCTAGATCTTTACCTCAAAAGAGAACGCAGTCATATCTGCATGCATGGATCTTGATGTAGGAAAG
>NC_020496.1:18095785-18132435 GCF_000184155.1 Fragaria vesca subsp. vesca | reverse complement strand
AAAATATAAATTAGCCGACGAAGGAAAATTTTGTCGGCTAAAGTCTACTTTAGCCGACGAAAAATTGATTCGTCGGCCTGGTTTTTTATTTTTCGTCGGCTAAAGCCTTTGTTCTGGTAGTGCTCTCTTTTTTAAAATATATGTATATATATATATATATTAAAAATTGATGACATGGCATGTCGGAACGAGGCTGAGGTGGAGTGTTGGTCAACGTGTCAGAATAGTCAACATTTTTCGACACGTCACATGACATGTCGGACACTCCGAAACTCCAAGGGTGTGAAGTGTCCATGCAACATAGTTGACGAACAATCCAAGGATATTAACAAAAAAAGAAAACGTAAAGTATCTTTTATAGATTCAATACAATGAACGGCATGAATGCCTTACAAAATAAGGAAGAGACAATGAAAGACGATTGATGAAAAACTATCTTGCACAAGTCACTTCCTCTTCACTAGACGACTCAGAAATGGAATCGACATGCAATTTGAGTCTTTGATGCTTGACATTTCATACCAGCTATCCCATGTCCACTTCGTCTTAGGGTCATCAACCCTCAATAAACCCTAATTTGGAACTGCCGATATTGTTGTCGTTGAATTTCACGCTCCAACTTCCGAAGGGAAAATGCAACTGATCCGAAGGGCGCACGTTCTCTCGATACATTTCGATCGCTAGTCGGATCATCTCCTCTGCACTTTCCTCATTCTTCAATGCCAAAACATAATCATAAAAAACGGAGATTCTACTTTGCACATTCGACATGTCAAATCTAGCCACCCTCAAAGATTCCACTAGCTCTCCATTCACAATGTGAAGATCCTAAACCAATTCTTCAAATTACTTCAAATATATAGCAGAGCCAACAATTCTTGAATATCATCACACTTCCTCTGCAACGAATCCTCATGACAAACAGAGGACTTGGAAAATTCTTCCATTTTCTCCTTCTCCTTACGAGCAGCAATCACAGCCCTGCAAGCCTTAACATGTTCATGTTCGGTCTCATGAAGGCAGACCATGGCCTCATGTTCTTGATTGAAGGCCTAACAACTATCAGTACAAAAATGAATTCAGTTAGCCACTAGCATTTGCCACGGCAAAGATTTCCGTCGCCGTTGGTCCAATATTTGCGACGGCACAGCGACGGGAATCATACCGTCGCTAAATTTATACCACTTTGCGACGGCAATTTAACGCCGTGGCCATATTACATGACATTTGCTACGGCAAACGTACGCCATTGCAACCTTTATTATCAATTGCAACGGCAGCTTATCGCCGTGGCTTAAAATTGAAATTATTGTACTAAGTGGCAACTCAACTCGACCTAGCCGTTTCTCTCTTACTTATCTCTAACTCTTAGAGAGAGAAAGTAGATATCAGTGTATCCTCCCCATTCTCTCTGGTATTGATCTTCTGCTCCTCCACCAACACTGTACACCGGTCGCCGATGAGTTTAAACCAACCTCACACGAGTTCACCGGTCGCCGACGAGTTCAAACCAACCTCCCACGAGTTCACCGGTCGCCGACGAACTCAAACCAACCTCCCACGAGTTCACCGGTGAGTTCCATTGATTCGTTATTAGGGCTAAAACTGGGTTTCCAGTTTGGGTTCTCTCTCATAATTCTACACAAGATTCTATCGTTTTTTTCTCCCCAAAACAAATTGGGAATTTTGAGACAGGATACCTAGTGGTGTGCAAGGAATTTTGATAGTGAAGGTAAGTTAAAAATTATTTTCTTTTTGGAACTTCTTAGAAATGGATATATGAATGCAATCAGTAAGACTTCTGTGTTTTATTGATTTTTCCTATGTTAATGATACAAGCCGTTCTATTCTCTTTACGCTTGATGTATTTCACATTACACTAATATTTTTTTCGCGCTTTATAGACATTTTCTCAAGTCGTAAACAATTCAGCTAAACTTTATTTATCATCAACAGAGTACATTGCGGATGTAACTTAAAGATAGTTAACGCTAGTGGTAATATATAAAAGGGAAATAATCTGGAACAGCCAGGTTTTGGAGTTCTTAGTTTCTTGCGCTTGTAGGATTTCTTGGTGATAATGGCGTTTGGATTTTAAATAGAATTGCTTATGTGCAGGCAAGAAAAAATTGGAACGAGTCAACCCTTAGTAGGATTGTGCAATTGACAGAAGAAGCATAGTTAAATAAACCAAAGCTCCATAGATGGTTAGATCAGTTCAGCGAGCAATACTGAAAGGTTGTTGTAGTTTTATTGGTAGCTGTTGCTGTACTTGGTCCATTCCTGTTCAAGTGGCTATTCATTGGTACAACAGGTAGTCTAGCAATACCCTTTCGTACTCTTGTTTTTAAATAGCTAATTGAATAGGGAAAAGGTTCCAATATATACGTTTATAATTGCTGCCATTGTGATTAATAAAGTGCCTTAGGATTGTTAGGCCAGCCATTTTTAGTACCACCAGCTATTTTTGGGTATCTATTGTGTAAATACGTACATTGGTCGGAATTGATACTCTTTTCAGTTTTTGAAGACGAAGTAGGGGATCATAGTCAAAATTTGTACATTCATTGGTAGGGTATTGAGTTCTACATACAAGTTCATACTAATTGTGTTGTACTTTTATGTAAAAAAAAAAAAAAGAATCAGTTGCTAAAAACTATAAAAACAGGGTTATAGTTATGATGTAAGATTGAGTTGAGTACTATGGGATTGTAGATTCAAGTGTTGCATCAATAATGTGATTTGTTTGTTACAGAAACCCAAAGGAGGTGCCATGTCAAAGTGAAGCTTGTGCTCAAGAAGAATGGGCACTATGGTGATTTCCCATTCCTAGAGGTGAGTGATTTTACATTGTTCAGTTATCTTTAGTGGGTATTGTAACTTCAGATTACTAAGTTGTTGTTCAATTTTTCCTCCTATTACTCTTAACAAGGCAATGGATCTATTTGGTTGCTGGAAGTTGAGCTGAATAGCCAATATAGTTTATGGTTTGATGTGTGATAATTGATGTACATGTTATTAGTAATTTGTAGGTTAGTTTTTGGGATTGATTTGAGCTCTAATATTGGGGTTGTAAGAAGAAGATGCTTTGGCTTAGTGGTGAGGGCTGGGAAGGCTGCCCTGTGTCTAACCAAGAGAAACAGGTCTCGAAAATGATATCTAATAGCTGATATTGTGTTTTGCATATTACTTGTGTTTTGCTAGCTCTTTGTATGAAGTCATTTTTAATTTTTGTCTTGAATGCATTCACACACAAATTTTGATACATAACCATTGAGTAAATGCTATTTGTCTAGGTTTTCCCCTTATGGCACAATTTCTAACATAGTTCTTTTATAGGGTGCTAATGGAAATGGTGGATTTACAATTAGCAAAACCTTGGGCAAATTGGAGCTGGTTCTAGTGGTTTGCTGCATCTCGACTGAGTATTGAAGGAGGTTTGGTTCTGCCTTGGTTGGATTTGGTAAAGGTAAGGATGTTTTTACCTTAGAGCCTTTAAATTCGTAATTTTGGTGATGTTGTAGATGTTTGATTGGGTTATTGGCTTATTTAAGGACAAAGGAGGAGCTTTGGAGGCCTCGAGTTTAGTACTACAGTTCAGCAAAGGAGAGGAAACTCCTCCTGCATAGCTACTGTTTTGGCAATAGAGAAAGGTAGTAAACCTACTGTGTTGGCATTTGGTTTTGGTTTAGTGAAGGACTGTGTGTTAGTAGTACTTGTTGTTTTGGGAGGTGCTTGAAGTTATTAGTTATTGTTTTGGTATGCTGAATTGGTGTCGAATGTTTGGATTTGATTAATTTTTTCACAATGTTAATAAATTTGAAGCTTAATTAATTGTTGTTTTCTGATTACCGTGGGCACTCTACCCTGCTCAGGCTTTCCACAGTCTAGAGTTGGATTTGCAACATTGATCGATTATGCGAAGCTTGTAACTAAACTGTCATTTGGCTATAGGAGGTTAGTAAGACCTGATTCTTGGTTACTATGTAAGTTATTTGACACACTACTTTCTGTAATTTGCTAAAGTGCAGTTGTCACTGTGTTTTATTTTAGATGACAATCATGGCAAAGAGAAGTGTTCTGTACCCTTCAGTGGTTAACCATACTTCTAGTCTCCTTGAGCAATTGTAAGTGATAGTTCTCGGAAATTTTAGACTTCATTGGTTTTAGTAGTTTTGTTGTATTAACACCTTGTCAATGTGAACCACAGTATAACTACATGTTAGGCACATTCGTTGTATTATGGATGGATTGGATGCTATGCAGGTTTTTTCATGTACATTAATTTCTTTATATCCTTTGCAACAATTGGCTATGTTTTATATTACCAGCTTTTTATTATACATTGGTATCAACATTTACTTAGCAAATCTATTGTGACCATTAGCTTTATAGTTCTTATGTGAAACAGCTTAGTCATACTACTCTTCAAATTCTTTTACGTGGAAGTTATTTAAAAAGTAAATTGTTGTATGTGCAGGCCAATATTGAAGATGTTAATGTTCCTAATAATAAGATAAAGGTTGCAAAACTAGCAAGGTAACTTCTACGAACTGATGCTTATAGAAAAAGTACCTAAGAGAGGTTGATTAATAAGCATGTTGTTGTACTTGTGTTGATTTCTCAGACTCCTGGTTAATTTAATTATGAAATTTTGAATTCACAATATCCAATTTGATTGCTTGTAATATGAAGTATTTTGCAATATGCAGACATAGAATTATGTTAGAGCAGAGTTTTAATTGTCTTCTTATGCAGACCAATTTTTTTGTTTTTGGTCAAGCTTGAAGCTATGTTTTATTCGTAGAATACAAATGTGCAAAACAGATCTAGACCTTAGCTAACTCAGAAACCCGAAAATACAGATGTAGAATACAAGTTTTTAGTGTTGTGTTTATATTTATGATTGAGATTCAAATTTATGATTCCCTATGATGTATACTAAAGAATCCCTATTGCTGGTATATATCTGACATGAACTCCATTTAATTACGCAGGAATGGTTTTTGAGTTGTTGAGTTGTCTGATGACTCACATAGACATAGACAAGGGATCAGACTATTTGGATGGTTTTTGAACTCCAGTCCATTTGATTAATTGTTAAGAAACTTTGGTTCTAGAAGTTTTGACTTAGTTAGTAAAAACACTCAACAATTACTGCTAAATTAGTAGAAACACTTGGCCATTACAGCTCCATCTTCTTGTATTAATAGTTCTTGTGCAAGATTGGCATTTGACAATCTTTATTGAATGTAACAGTTCTTTTTCAATGCGTTTGATTCCTTTTTGCACAGTTTTTGTCCCAAAAAAAAATCTGGCAAGCTAATATGCCTGCTAGATTTTTTTTTAATTCATAAATAGAATTTGCCACGGCAAGTTTGCCGTCGTCAATGGTTGATTTGCGACGGTGGAAGCAGTCGGCACTTGCCGTCACCAAATAAGCGACGACTTTTACAGTCGTTGCCTGCCGTTGCAAAAGAGGTGGCGACGGCTCGTTGCAGTAGACAAAAGTAACGACGACGCCCTCAACGGTGACGGTAAAAATGCAGTTACGAAGCCGTCGCCGTTGCTCTTTCGCAATGGCAAAGCAACTTTTGGCAATGACTTTTTGCCGCGGCTAACCGAATTCTTTTTTGTAGTGTATTTATCCCTTGAATTAGTTGAACAAGCTCATAAATTACAGATAAGTGGCAAGTGTGCTTTCATACAAGGCATATTTAAGAAAATCAATACTCTATTGAATACGTTATAGAGTATTAAATACTCTCTACGACGAACATATTCATCTCAAGAGAGAGATCGGAATAGAAGAGCTTGATCCGTCAAGACAAAGCTTAATCGAGTTCCTAGATCATTTATCTAAGGATAAAACCTCTGAAAAGGTCACTTAACAACTCGAGCAATTTAATCTGAGGATTAATCAACTTGAGGAAATAAATTCAAAAATTGCTAAGCTTGAAATCAAGCTAGATTACCTCAAAGAAAAACAATATCTTATAGATATTGAAAGAAAGTTAATCCGGACTGAGAATCATGCAAACAATATTCATGAGCAGGCAGCCGAACTAAGATATACATAAGAAAACTTGAAAACGCTTTTAGAAACTCTTGTTTCCAGGATAGGATTAATCAAAGAGTAGATCTAAATGTAAAACTGGAAGATGATAAAGCTGTAAGCTTCTATCTTCCTATTGAAAAACTTGCTGAAAATGTGGAAGCAATAATAGATCAGCAGAATTATAAGATAGCTTATCTCCAGGAGATAGGTACAGACCTCGAAATTCAATTTCGAGAGTTAAATAACAGAATCTTAAATCTACATAAGATTGTAGAAAGAATCGAAGAAGAAAGTTATGAGAAAATTAAGGAAGAAAAACTAGCTCAAAATGTAGCTAATAATCATACCTTCTCTTCCCTAACCAAAGGGAGAAAGTGAGCTAAAGTTTAGTGCACCAAAGCTACTTACATGGAAAACATCAAAATCAATGAGATGTGAAGATGTTAAGCATAATCCTCAGCAAGAAAAACTCAGTTCCAGTACATTTAATAAATGCTCATGTAATATCCTAGATTTTCATATCATTTTTTCTTGTATTATTTCCTTAATTAATGAAGGATTATTTATGGAAATTCTTTGGTTTATGCGAAGTTGAAGTTTCGGGAGTTTATTTTAAGCTTTGACTTTTAAGAGGCCAAAAGTTGACTTTATTTTCCGTAAGTTATCTTCGAAAACTTCCTTCTTGAAAGTTGTAGAGTTTGTCGATACGAGTTCGTAGACATATGGCACGCCTAAAACGGATGTCGTATGAGAAAGTTATGGTTAGAGGAAGTTAGTTTCCGGGTGTGGAAAGTGTTAAGTAGAAAATTGTGTGTGGGTTATTTTGGAAACCCTAACATAAATCAGCTCTCTCTCTTCTCACTCTCCTCACCCACTTCACTCTGTTCTCTCTCTTCTCTTTCTCCCTCTCTTGAACTCACCCGCACACCAAACTTCCGCCGGAGCTAGCTCCGTCGTCCGGCCACCACTTGGACCGCCACCGGTCCCGTTCGACTCCCACAAGTGCTCTCTTCAAGGCTGGGCAGCTGCTTCTTGGTGTGGCACGCCGGAATCGGAGCCCTATTGCCGAAAATAGGGCTGCTGCGTTTCCGGTCGGTTTTGCCGTTTCCGACGGTGACGAGGGGCATCCTTAGGTGAGTCTTAATCCTCTCCTCTTTCTAGTGGTGGCTAGGCATAGATTGAAGTAAGTTTTTGAGGTTTTGAGGCCGGTTTTGCAGGTTTTGTAGTTTGATTTTCTGGTTACTGTTCGGGGCAGTTTCCGGCCGGTTCCGGCCAAAATTGGTTGAAGTCTCAGGTATGAAAGATGTTCCCCTTGCTTCAAGCTTCAACTTTGCTGTTGAGAGTTTTCACAAATTCGGAAGTTTATGGTGGTGTGTGGGGCCCACTCGCCGCTGCCTGTGACGGCGCGTCCGACAATGTTTGTGGCTTAGGTTGCTATGTTTTAGCTAGCTCTTGTTGTTGTGAGCTTGTTGAGATGTAGAATTCCTAGGTTGTGAGAAAGGTTTGCATGTTAGAACTTTAGGTTGCTTGTGCAACCAAGTTGCATATTTCAATGTGTTTTCAAACTTCACAATGCATCTGAAAGATGCAGCTCACTGTCTAAGATTAAGAATTAAGACAGATGAAAAAATGCCATGAAGAAAGAAATGATGGAACTTGCGATAGATTATCGAATCTATTATAAGTTGATGAGTTTGAATGTAACTCCTAACACCAGGTTTCTAAATAGCCATGAGATTACTACTTCCATAATCCACCAACCCAAAAAATAATTCCCAACAAAAGCATGTCACAAAATGACATAAAGTAACATTCCCAAGAGAATGAAATCTATCATCTCCTGTTAAACAGATTCAAAACTCAAATGTTTTAATTTATGAAGATTTGGGAGGAAAAATAAGCTTACAATTTCATAGGCATTCATTCGTTAACTATGAAGAAGCTAGCTCTACTGGAACCAGTACGACTTTTCATGAAGAGTCCTTTGAAAAAGAAGATATTAAAAGACCTATGAAAATGCTTAGTGTAGAGGAACTAAAAGGATTATATGCAAAAGCTGAGACTTGTGAATCCATAGAAGAATTAGAGAAAATTAGGCATAAAATTTCTCAAATTCAACTTGGAAAGAATAAGAGGAAGATTCTTTCTTATCAAGCAGCAAAAGAAGAGCCAAGTATATCTATGGAGATAGAAGGAAGAGAAAGGCAAGCTCCTCAAGAAGGTCATACCATAGTTCAAAATTGTCACACCCCAATTTTCGAAAAAATAAATTTTCAAAATTTTGGGCAAGATATATCTTAAAATCTTAATATCCCAAAACCTGCTCAACAACTATCAAACTAAAAACAAATACTGTAAATGTAAATGTCAACAAACTCAACAACTGAGTTAAACATTATATCTCCTTAATTACATCAACTTCAAAAGTCTAGTAATAATAACGTCGCTCACATGAGCTTAAAGACAAATTAACAAAATATACAAATAATTGTACATTGTCTAAAACCCAGCTCCTAAGCCACCGCTTCAACCCTGCTGATCATCACCTGCAGGTCTAACCCCTACACCATGAATTGGTGCACCGGGTTGTAAACAAAAAACCCGGTAAGTTAAAAAGCCCGTATGAGTAACTCCCAAAATAACTTAACCCAACAACACACAAAATAAAACCGGAAATTTCTGCTTAGAACTTAGTTCAGGAATTGCCTCAAACAATAAAATTCAAAAGAGAGTAAACAAGAAAACATAACAATTCACAAAACAATCAATCATAAGTGAATCCTGTAAAAAGATAGTTCAGGAATTCCACTAAAAATCATACAAATATGATAAAAGAGTCTCCTGCATTAAGCATAGTTCAGGAGATACTCAAAACAAGGAAGATTAATTGACAACAATTAAGAACAAGTTAAAATAACAGAACCAACACTTTACAAAAATACATGTACCCATGAGTCCCAGATACCAACAAAGTATCTCCCATGACCTACAACAAAACACATGTACCCAATATGAGTCCCAGATATTAATAAATACCTCTCATGACCTACAACAACAATTTATGTACCAATGGGTCCTAGATACCTTCAGGTACCTCCCATGACCTACACCGACAGACGGACTAAAGCTTTATTCCTAACCGTAACCAATCACCCGGCCAAAGGCTTGGAACCCAGTTTGACTGTCCAATATCAATTCAAAAATAATAATAGCATCATTACCGTAACCAATCACCCGATTAAAGGCTTGGAACCTGGTTTGATTATTTAAATAACAAATCACAATAGAGTAGAATCATCATAACCGTAACCAATCACCCGATTAAAGGCTTGGAACCCGGTTTGACTATCTAAACCACAAATCACAATATAATAAAATCAACATCAACGACCCAATAACACATCAGAAATTATATCCTACCACATAGATATATTTATATGCACAAGACATAGTTATTCCCAAAAGAATAACCTAACAAGAACCAAAAATATTATAATTTCATGAACCATAAAAATAATCATATAATATGAAAATTTGTTTTATCTTACCTATGAGCCGTTGACGATCAAGCTCATATATTTTAAAACAACCAAAAATAAAATTTTTAAATTAAAAACATCATAATCATCAACAAAAATCATCATCGTAATTTATCATCATTTTATCATCATAAACCTTATCATCATCACCATCATCATCATAATAATCATTATCATCAACACAATAATTATTATTATCATTTATCATCATAAACCTTATCAACATCACCATCATCATCGTAATAATCATTATTAACATGCAATAATTATTATAACCATCATCACAATTCCATAAATAATTGGTTCTAAGTGAACCTTGGTGAGATGTTACTCACCTATATATTCCTGCTGCGTCTTCACCAAAAACACAACCAAAAGAGCCAACCCAAACACACCTCAAAATCACCTAAAATTACACAATTAATTACCTTAGTCACCAAGGTACTTATAGGATAACAAAACACCAATAACTAAAGCTTAGCCCAAGGGAGGACAACTTTCCAAGGTTGTCAACTTAACGACTCAATAAAGCTGCCTCTAATCCTCCAAACCTAAACTCAAACCTCACACAAGCCTAAGATTAAACTTAATGTCCTAACATGCAAACCAAGATTACACCAAACCTAGAATTCTACATCTCAACAAGCTCACAACAACAAGAGCTAGCTAACCACCGAAACCTAGAGCTAGGAACCCTGTCAGACGCGCTGCCACGCGCCGCCACCTGTGGCGGCGAGTGGGCCCCACGCGCCACCCCCAAAACTTTAGAAATTAGGCAAACTCAAAACATCAAACTTGACGAACACAGCATAAGGAATACTTTTTGTACCTGAGGTTAAGCTTGGTTCGGCCTTGAACTGCCCCAAACAACCCCCACAAGCTTGAGCCTCAAACTGAAATTCAAGGCTTCCAAAACTCAAAAATCCATTTGTATGACTAGCAAAATCATACTTAGAAGGAAGAGAGCTTCACAGCTTACCTCTCACTGCCTATTGCCGTCACTGGAATTGGCTACTTCCGGCCAACACAGCTCTGATCGCCTCTTGCTGCTACAGCTCAAGACGAGGCCACCCACTTGCCTAAGAAGCTTCACATGGAGGAGACAAGCCTAACTAGACTAGCTGCGTCGTCGGAGGTCACCAGATTAGGGTCCGGCGAGAGGTCATTGCAGCAGTGGATTTTGGGCCTTGCTACGCCTTGTCCGCCGTCCGTTGGCGTCAAGGATCGGCACAGCTGGGTTGGTGAGGACGAGACCGAGCTAACGGGACCGGTGGCGGTCAAATCGGTGGCCGGATGGTGGAGAAATGTGCCGGAGAAGAGAGGGAATGCGGGGGAGCTCGGGAGAAAGAGAGAGAACTGAACCGGGGGGCTTTGTGCAATTAGGGTTCCAAAATAAAAACCCCCAACTTTTCCTATTATACTAAAAACCCCGAAAACCACAAAACTTTCACTGACCAAAACTTCTTCATACGAAGTCCGTTTTATGCGTGGCACGTGTCTACGAACTCGTATCGTCATGCTCTACAACTTCCGTGAAGGAAGTTTCTTGAGAAATCCAATGAATAAAAAGTCAACCAAAAAAGTCAACCCAAATAAAAAAATAAAATAATAGAAACTAGAATCTAAAATTCCGGGGTATTACAAAAATATTACAAACAATCAGACTAAAATCATTCGAGCGAACAAGATTCCAGCTTCTAAAAGGACAAGCTCCTACAAGAAAAAGTGGAGAGCAAACTTCTTAGAAGTACATCCCTACCGATCCCAAATGGGGACAGTCAGTGTCAGAGAGAAGGGTTTTTTTTGGGCCTAGACAGGTTAGGGGATAAACGAAAGACAATAGATGACTGAGTTGCTAGTTTAAAGTTAACTCGGGCTCTAGTGTTATCAAAGTATACTTACGAGGATGCTCATGCATACTATGATTCAACCTTAATTGGAATAGTCCATAAATGGTACTAGTCCTTTAAGAGAAGTTCAAAGTAGGCTGATTGGGCAGTTAAAAACTAGCTCAAACTAATAATTATCCTTTAGATTTCACAATTTTGTGGACATATTATTCGGCATAGCGAGCAATCTAAAGAACGAGCTACAGCAAATATTCAAAAATTGAGTATTTGTACCACGAGGTATTTTGAGGAATAATGAATTCCAAAACTCCTACTACACGATTGGAGATATTGAAAATGACGATCTCGTCAGAACATATTATAGAAAGTTACCAGAACTCTGGAACGACGCAGTAGCACAGTCCTTAGAAGAAAATCCTCGTTAGTACTTTACTATAGGCGAAATAGCAGAAAGGGTTAGGGATCTCCTAAGAAAGCAATGCATAGAGAATAGAAAATCCAAAGCTGCAAAGAAGCAACTCAGGGGAGTTGAAAATATGTGTCCAAAAATATTGGATACTCCAATACAATCGGGGTGTCATATTCCTAAAGAAAGAAAATACAAAAAAAGGTTTTCGGGCAACAAGCATAGCGGAAAATTTGCTTCTAAAAAAAGAAGTATAAGTTCAGAAAAATTTATGAATATAAGAAAGAAAATCTTCTCCTAGAAAGAGATTTGTTAAGAAGAAAAAGAAGACAAATTCTTCTAGAGAAGTAAAGAAATGCAGATGTTGTCTTTGCAAAGCATAAGGGCATTATTATGCAAATGAGTGTCCTAAAAAGGACAAGAGATAGAATATGCTAACCTAAAAGGCTTTGAAGTCCCTTATTCTGATGAAGAGAATGAATTGATATATTCTCTTGAGTACGCATCAGAAAGTGAGACAGAAAGTACTTTAGGAAATGACTTCCTTCTTCAACAAACAATAACTCAAACACCACAAATGATTGGATTTGAAAAGAATAGAAAATTCTATTGGGAATCCAGACTTTCCGACTCCATGAGCGTTACAGATATAGGATTTACAGATCAATATCAGAAGTTGCCAGAGAGGAGTGGTGATTACAAGCCAGTATTTGAGTCAGTTTTACTGTTAAAGGACTAGTTAAAGATCACGGTGAAATATTAGTAAATGAAGCAACAAGTTCAAAAGACTCTAAATCAGAGGAAGAATCTGAATCTCAAAATTCTGACAATGAAAGTTCTGATGGAGAAGAAGAAGAAGAATAGAAGAAAATACCAACTCTCTCATAAATAGAAAATTTGCTGAAATCAGTAATCAATGAAGATCCTTAGTTGTATTGGGAAAGAGACCCAATATATAGTCTACTAAAAATGCATGATGCAAATGTTATTTTTAATGTTAAAGCCATCCCTCATTATAGGGAAGTAGATAGGAAAAAAATAGAAAGCCAGATCCAAGAGCTACTCGAAAATAACCTAATTAGGTCTTCAAATAGTCCTCATCATGCTCCGACATTCTTAGTAAGAAATCATGCAGAACAATTAAGAGGAAAAACCAGAATGGTAATCGATTATAGAGATGTAAATAAAAATACTGTTAAAGACGGTTATCAGATATCTCAGGTGAGAGTTCTCATCAATAGGCTTAAAGGAGCATAAAGACTTCTCCAAATTCGATGCAAAATCAGCTTCTAGCAAGTTAAAATGCATCCTGATTTCATTGCTCTGACAGCTTTTGGAACCCCTCAAGGGCATTATGAATGGTTAGTAATGTCATTTGTTCTTAAGCAAGCCCTATCTATTTTCCAAAGAAAAATGGATAATATTTTCAAGCCCTACTCAGATTTTTGCATAGTTTATATAGATGACATTCTTGTCTTCTCTAAAACTATGAATGAACACGTAAAACACCTAGAACTGGTGTGTAAACTTATTGTCCAGAAGGGAATCATTCTTGGACAGAAGAAAATTCACCTCATAAAAGGAGAAATTGATTTTCTAGGCATTCATGGTAAGGATGGAGAGATTCGTCTCCAACAACATATTGTCGAGAAAATCAGCCAGTTCCCAGACAACAACCCAGATGCAAGTTGTTAAATTTGCGAGACACTTTATGTCTAAAGTGGCCTCACTACACTTTGATCATCTTGCAACCCTCAGATTTCTAAAGTGGCCTATCTCTTCTCTCTCCAGAAACAAGTTCTAAAAAGAAGTGGTCATATTTGATCATCTTGCAAACTGATGCAAATGATTATTACTGAGCATGAGTTGTTTTAACTGTTGCTCCCGATACAAATCATGAAAAGATTTGTAAATTTCTATCAGGAAAGTTTAACGCAGCTGAGTTAAACTATTCTACTGGAGACAAGGAAGTCATTACCTTAATTAAAAGTATTAAGGGTGTTGGGGCATTCTAAGGAAACAAATTTGTAGTCAGGACTAGAAAATAGTTAAAAATTTCAAAAACTACAAATTAATTGATGCTGCTGATAGATTAAGAGTTTTAAGATGGCAGATGTTTTTAACTCAGTATGAATATGATGTTTAAATGGTTGTAGCAGGTGACAAGAACTATCCGCCTAACGCTCTTACAAGAGAAATGACAATGTTTGAAACAGAAGGTCGTAATCGAAGAAACCGAAAACCAGAACCAGAAGAGAAGAGCCTTTGGAAAAGATATAAGAGCAATGATAAAACTGTAGGACCTTTGCATGATGGACCAAGATAACAATTCATAGTGTCTTATGGTTCAGCAGAGTCAAGTCAGTCTTCCGAAAGGGTCAGGCCAAAACCAAATTACAGTTGGGGTGAGCATTCAGACCAATCCAAATCTACCTTGGAGGATGAAGACTAGTCTATTGTATCCAATGAAGAAGAAAAACTCTTAGAAGAGAGAAGTATAAGACTCTTGATGATTCAGATTTTGACAACGAGGAAGATGACACCACTCGTGAAGGGAAATATAGTGGTCCAAACTGTTCAGCCAATTATGATGAGGAAGTATACTACAACATCAAAAACATGATGGAGCACTACCAAGCCAAGCACTTTAGCCGACGAAAAGGTTTCGTCGGCCTGTTAACTTAATTCGTCTGCTAATATCTTAACCGACGAGCCTTCGTCGGCTATGATTTCGTCGGGAAAGAGTCGTCGACGATGACTTTAGCCGACGAAACTAGAAGACGTCGTCGGCTATTGTCCCAGAATTAAGCCGACGAATATCTTAAATGTTTCGTCGACCGTAGTTTGAGACATTAGCCGACAAAACCTTTAAGATATTCGTCGGCTAACGTATGTAATAAAAAAATTAAAAAAATAACTATAGCTGACGAAATATAATCTGTTTCGTCGGCTTTAGATGGGTTTAGCCGACGAAACATGTCAAATTTTGTCGGCTAAACCTTATAAAAAAATTAAAAATACTATAGCCGACAAATATCTTACATGTTTCGTCGGCTATAAGTCCATTTCAGTAAAAAAAAAACCCGAAATTTCTAAATTACCATTCCAAGCAACCTGCAAAATACACCAAAACAATTCCATATAACCAACAACAAGCACATAAAACTATATAATTGATCAACTACACAAAATCTAGATTGTCTAAATCAATATTCGATTTTAAGGGCTGCTGCGGTGGAGGTTGCAGCGGTTGAGGTAGCGGTATAGGCGTAGGCATGGGCGGAGCCGGAAGTCCCTGAAGCTGGGCAGCTGTAAACTCCTGTAAGTATTTGAACATCTACTGCTGCTGGGCCTGCTAGGGGGCATATATCGCGGCAGTATAGGCTGTCTGGGCGGCATGAGCGGCAGCCTGAGCAGTTTGCTGTTCCCGTAGTCTCTCAACTTCCGACTCTAGTTGAGTCGTCTTGCTGCTGGTCGAGGTTGCCTTTCATTGAAATCCTAGAGTGGTCTTCAGGACCCCCTCGCCCTTTTTTTCCTAGACCTCGGCAGTAGAAGTTGTTTCCTCGCGGTGGGAAGGCTGTGGCCATGATCCTTGCCCCAACCCTCGGATCCGAAGTGTCGATCTGGGACATGGCTTCAGACATCTCTTCCTCCTGCGTGTCCGGCCATGCCTCCCTCACTATAGCACTCATCACCTCGTCACTAGCATCCCTCACCTTCGCCTAATTGGATAGGAAAAAAATGATTAATTAACATTTTGACATATATATAAGTAAAATTAAAAATTTAAAAATGTAAGATGACTTACAATATCCTCCTGGGCGTCAGGATATGTCTTCTCGTACGTATAGACGTACCGGTTGAATTCTGGATGTTCCCTAACCGCCTCGTTCATGAAGACAGCGAACGGTCTAGAACCGGCATGATGGTTCTTTGTGTTGCGTTGCCGGTTCTAAGCGTTCGCCCAGGAAACTCCCTTCAAAGAAAAAAATAAACTATTAGTAAAATATGTGAGGGACATCTCTTCCTCCTGCCTCTGCACCGTCTCCAGAAGGGTCGCACGTCTGGCTGTCATGGAGCCCCAAAATGACGTTTAAGGGTTGCTAGAGGTTCCCTCAGACAATTTGGACCTTTGGCCCTTCGAACCCTTCGTCGATCTAAAATTATGCTCATCCTGTTTAAAATATTAATTTGAATCAAGGCTGAGCAGTGGCGGAGCCAGGATAGAAATGTCACCTGGGCTAATTGTATACACGAGAAAATTTGGGTGACACGATCTAGCCTTTTGACATAATCAATTTATTCATCAAACATTCTGTGTAATACAACAACTTCACTTTAATATTACATATAATAAGATCAAATGCACATCCATATCCAAGTTAAGACAAGAGCTTTCAAATTAAGACTATGAGATCAGTACAAATTAATATAGGATTATAAGATAACATATGTGGACAATCATCAAAGATTTCTGGTATCGAACTCAGTTATTATAGAAGATCAACATCTTAAGGTTCAGCTTCAAGAACAATTTAGACTGAACTAGTTTAAGACTAATATGAATTCGACTGAACTAGTTAAGGCTAATATGAGCATACAGATTTTGATTGTGTTGATGTGTATTTATTCGTAAGGATGTAAGGTCATATAACAAATCCTAATATGAGTAGTAAATATCCTAATACATATTACGTAACAACAAATCCTAATCAAGGTAATATTCTATATCAACAAATCCTAATCAAGTTAATATTCTATATCAACAAATCAACATTGAAGACGAAGCAAAGCTGAAACTCTAAAACTAACAAATCAACAAATCAACAAATCCTAAGACAGAAACTCTAAAATTGAAACTCTAGTTATAGACGACGCAAAGCAACATTGAAGAATATGAATATGATGGCTTTTGAATTGAAGCCTGCTATGTCCATGATCAGATTATAAGCAATCCGATTGAGCCATACCTTGGGAAGTAGCCAAGTCAGAACTGGCCGACTCGGGATGTGGGCTACGGGCAACGGTGCGGGCTATGGAAACGACGACCTCTCTGGCGACAACGATGGGCGACGGACGCAATAGAGTGAGTTGTGAGTTGTGACTGAGATTGAGAAGAAGTAAACAGAGAAATAACCTGCACTCAATGGGTGGAAGTGAAAACGAAGATGAGGAAGATAGTGAGGACGGTGAATAGGAGGAGGGATCGGGGCTGGAGCAGAACGAAGATGGCTCGAGGAGGAGGCTCGAGGAGGCTGTGGAGGGCTCGAGGAGGCGGTGAAGGCTGTGGAGCACGGTGAGGGCTCGAGGAGGCGGTGGTGGGTTTTTTAGGGTTTTTTGGAGCGCTGTGGAGGCTGTCAAGCGCTGGGTTTAATTATATACCCTATACCTTTAGCCGACGATATTTTTATTTCATCGGCTAAACATGTGAAATTCGTTGGCTAAACGGTGAATCTCGTCGGCTAAAGTAATGAAATTCGTTGGCTATAGTACTTTTTATTTAATATTTTCAATTTTTTTATTTTATTTTATTTTATTAACTATAGCCGACGAATTTTCAATAATGTCGTCAGCTATAGTACTTTTTATACATTCGGCACATTGTGATTGTGAGGATCAAACTTGAGAAACGAAAATCCGACAGTCAGATCTGACCATCATGATAAAATACATATATGGGAAAAAATTTAACTTGATCCGACAAGGTTAAGGGCTCGATCCGGACGGTCAATACCGTAAGTCAAATCCCTAAACGAATGGAAAAGGTCATTGGACCGTCTAAATTACGTATTTTTGCCAGACCTTCAACTGAAAATAGTCTCAAATCAATGAGACGCAACAAGTCGTATAAAAATTTTACGGAAAATAACCACCGAAGATAGGGCTACCCATAGGGAGAAAGAATAGAAAATTGTATTGACCGCAACTATCGGCACCGAGACTTTACCGGAATACCGTGATTTTTCAATCGTAGACGGATTTCACCATTCTGGTCATATCTTATTTCACGACTTTTTTGCGTTTGAAGGTCCTACGTATAGTTTGTTTTTGAAACGGAACATTTACGTAACACTCGGTAAACAAGTTATACAACATTAGTAGGCATGTTGTGATTGTGATGATCAAACTTGAGAAACGAAAATCCGACCGGCAGATCTGACCATCATGATAAAATACATCTATGGGAAAAAATTTAACTTGATCCGACAAGGTTAAGGGTTCGATCCGGACGGTCAATCGCGTAAGTCAAATCCCTAAACGAACGAAAAAGGTCATTGGACCGTCTAAATTACGTATTTTTGCCGGACCTTCAACTGAAAATAGTCTCAAATCGATGAGACGCAACAATTCATATAAAAATTTTACGAAAAATAACCACCGAAGATAGGGCTACCCATAGGGAGAAAGAATAGAAAATTGCATTGACCGCAACTATTGGCACCGAGAATTTACCGGAATACCGTGATTTTTCAATCGTAGACGTATTTCACCATTCTGGTCATATCTTATTTCACGAGATTTTTACGTTTGAAGGTTCTACGTATAGTTTGTTTTTGAAACGGAACATTTACGTTACACTCGGTAAACGAGTTATACAACATTAATAGGCATGTTGTGATTGTACAGATCAAACTTGAGAAACTAAAATCCGACCGTCAGATCTTACTATAATAATAAAATACATGTATGGAAAAAAATTCAACTTGATCCGATCAGGTTAAGGGCTCGATCCAGACGGTCAATCCCGTAAGTCAAATCCCTAAACGCATGGAAAAGGTCATTGGACCATCTAAATTACGTATTTTGGCTGGACCTTCAACTGAAAATAGTCTCAAATCGATGAGACGCAAAAACTCGTATAAAAATTTTACGGAAAATAACCACCGAAGATAGGGATACCCATAGGGAGAAAGAATACATAATTGTATTGACCGCAACTATCGGCACCGAGACTTTACCGGAATACCGTGATTTTTCAACCGTAGACGAATTTCACCATTCTGATCATATCTTATTTCACGACTTTTTGCGTTTGAAGGTTCTACGTATAGTTTGTTTTTGAAACGGAACATTTACTTAACACTGGGTAAACAAGTTATACAACATTAGTAAGCATGTTGTGATTGTGATGATCAAACTTGAGAAACGAAAATCCGACCGTCAGATCTGACCATCATGATAAAATACATGTATGGGAAAAAAATTCAACTTGATCCGACAAGGTTAAGGGCTCGATCCGGACGGTCAATCTTGTAAGTCAAACCCCTAAACACACTGAAAAGGTCATTGGACCATCTAAATTACGTATTTTGGCCGGACCTTCAACTGAAAAAAGTGTCAAATCGTTGAGACGCAACAAGTCGTATATTAGGGTATTCGTCGGCTAAGGTTTAGGGTTTAACCGACGAAATATTAGGGTATTCTTCGGCTAACCGCATCTTAGCCGACGAGTTATGACTTGTTTTCGTTCAAATAAGATGGTTTTAGCCGACAAATATACTATAATTCGTCGGCTAAAATCGATCAACTCAAATAAAACTCAAAATCAACATATATACACATATACGTATCTATATATAGCTCCACAAACTAATTATGGACAGATTTCGACAACACCCAAACCTTTTCTCCTGTTTTTTTTTCCCAGATGAGCTGCTGTCCAGATCTGCAAATATAAGGCACTTTAGCCGACGAAATTATATATTTCGTTGGCTAAACTTTTATATAGACGTCGGCTAAAGTTCACATACTATAGCTGACGACAAAATTTCTTTAGCCGACAAAATTTTGATTTCGTCGGCTACAGTTGACCATAGCTGTCGAAAATTTTAATTAGTCGACGAAGGAAAATTTCGTCGACTAACGTGGACTTTAGTCGACGAAAAAATAATTCGTCGGCCTGGTTTTTTTATTTTCGTCGGCTAAAGCCTTTCTTCTGGTAGTGGAGTGTTGAACGATTGCCCACGCATCAAGACACATAACTTTTTCTCTGATAAGAACTTAGTGGCAGCCGATACATGAAAACAAAAGACTTTACATTTTCAAAAGTAAGTTAAAATCTTATCAAGATAAGATTCCTCATGTTGTCCACTTAGTTTTAGATAAGTTTTAATTTCAGTTTGGAGTCTGCTCCCTATATAAAGAGCCTTAGTCGTCAATAGAAAGACATCAGAAACTTGAGATAGAAGTTCTCTCAACCTTTCTCATGAAGTAAGATAACAAGTATACAATCATTCTAGTACAGTCAAAATAAGAGTGTGCTTATTGTGTGGTGTTCTGTAATCATCTAGTGTGGAGTGCTTTTTTGCAAGAGTGTGCTTACTATGTTTCAGTTTACCCCCTCAAACTTTGAGGGTAAAATTTGGTCCCTGAACTTTTTTTTTAATCATGATGGTCCTTGAACTTTCAATTTCCATCAAACGTCTCTAAATTTCGAGTTTGACTTTAAACATGACGTCACATGCTGAGTTGTCCCCGACATGATTCAGATTTTCAATATCTTAGCAGGGTATAATGGACATTTACTGATGAAACCCTAAAATTAATTTTAGCAAATAATAAAGAATAAACCCCATATTATATCTCAAAAAATTAGAATTTTTCCTCTCTCTTTCTTTGAACCTCTTTCTATTATCATTTTTCCCAACATCTCTCTTCTCCTCTATGTATCATTCGCAATCTTACAGCCCATCTCACCCTTATGCCCATCTCTATTGTAACACCCAGAACCTAATTTTACCAATTTAACTGGTTTTCTACGATGTACTGAGGAATTTAATCGTGCTCGGTAACCTAGTCAGTTAACATTTGAGTTTATTTTCGAGTTTTTCTCAAAATGTTAAATTCTTCTCTTAAGGCCCCGATGTCGTAGTACGCGCTGACACGAGTTCACCGATGTCTTCGGATTATTTTTCAAAGGTTTAAGCTATTTTCTACGATTTATCGAAGTTTGGTAAAAAGAAATTAATTTTCTAAAATTAGAAAATAGCTCATTTAATCTTGGCCGTCGAATCAGTTAGGGTTTTGATCTTGGTCGTTAGATTAAATGTAAAAGGATGAGAGGTGGTTGACTTTGGTCAAAAACCCAATTCGGGCATTGACCGTCTCTCTCTCTCTCTTTCCTCCTCTGTTCTCCCTCCGCTGCCACCATCTTCTTCGACCAATGTAGCCGAATCTGGCCACTCCAGACGACGAGACCACCACCATTCTCCTCCTCTTCTTCTCTTCTCCCTGATTTTGTCCTTAAAAATCTCGTGCAAGCATGTTTGATACATATCGGTTGAGGAGGAGGACGACTGTCCTCGAAGAAATCCAGCGAGCCGGACGGTGGTTCAAGTTTAGAAGGGTAGGTTTTTGCCTGTCTTCTCCTTACTTTCCTTTCTGGGTTGCTTATTCTTCAAATCAAGCTCTAATGTTAAAATTCCTTTTTCTCTGCACGTCACCATTTTCTGGTGAAACTCGTTGCTACGATCATCAATCCTCCCAGCCATGGTGAGTCTTCTGTTCCTCTCTTCCTCCTCTTCAATTTTGTGGCCTTGCGTGTTCGAATCGAGCCCTAATTCTAAACTCCCTCTTTTCTGTGTTTTCTGGTTTTTGAGTTCCTACCTCCGGCAACGTGCGTGTTTTGGGTTTCTGGCGAGTGTTCGATCTCTGGCGAGTGTTATGGTTCCCTGGCGGAGCCCAGACGAAGCATTGAAAAGTTTTAGGGAGCAATTGGTACTTTTCTGATCGAGACATGGGTTAGCATTTACTTTCCGGTGAGGGTAGAGTTTGTGTTCTTTTGCTGGTTCTTCGATTTGGGTAAGGCTGAGGTAAACTCTGAGTTTTAGCTATTATGTTGCTCCTGTGTTGATCGTACTTGGTTGTTTGTGTTTAAGAGTATTGAATACGAGAGAAAAGGTCTGCTCATTCATTGATAGATTGGCCTTTATATAGGCATTCCATAGAGAATCCCTGTAAATCAGGGATAGATATCTAAGAGATATTCTAGTCTAATAAGGAGAAGATTCAGTCAAGACACATCATCAAGAATAGGAATGTAAATTCCTTCAACACTCCCCTTGTGTCGCATACCAAAATCACATGGCGCATGAACGTTGCCTCGGTAAAAACCTTGCTAAGTAAAACAAAAACCTCTTGGGTAAAAAAACAAAAGACTTGGTCGAAGGGAAAAAGAGCACAACGCGCCAACTACAACTTGAATGCAAAACATGTGACGTAGACTCCCCCTGATGTCTACACAATCAACTCCCCCTGATAATTAAATCATTTATGGAGTTTAGATAAGCGACGCATACCAATACTTTTCACATGCTTCTCAAGAGTAGATTTGGGTAGAGACTTGGTAAACAAATCTGCTACATTATCCTCGGAACTCACTTGGTTCACCTGGATATTCAAAAGTTGTTGTTGGTGTTGATTGTAGAAGAACTTAGGTGAGATATGCTTAGTATTATCACCCTTGATGAATCCCAACTTCATTTGTTCAATGCATGCCGCATTGTCTTCATAGATGCAAGTTGGTGCTATGGTAGATCGAGAATACACTGAACTTCTAAATCATTGTCAGAAGTGCGGAGATCATAATGAGACATAGTCGGGTCAGACCACGTTAATTCTTGGCATCAGTTGGAACGGAAACTGTCATGTCTCCCCCTAACGGCGGGAAGAATGTCTCATCAAAGCGACAATCTACGAATCTCGCCGTAAAGAGATCTCATGTCAAAGGTTCTAAATAGCGGACAATCATAGGATGTTGATAACCAACATAAATACCTAATCGTCTTTAAGGACCCATCTTAGTATGCAGTGGAGGCGTAATAGGCACATAAAACGCATAACCAAATATGCGTAAGTGTGAATGTCAGGCTCATATCTAGTTACCAACTGGTACGCACTAAATGGTTGGGTTGCAATGGGTCTAAAACGAATAAGTACAGCTGCATGCAAAATTGCATAACCCCAGGCAGAAACAAGCAAGTTGGTGCACATCACCAAGGCCCGTGCAATCAATTGTAAGCGCTTAATTGTAGCTTCTGCAAGACCATTTTGTGAATGCACATGAGGTACGGGATGTTCTACTTCACTCCAGATAGACATGCAATAGTCGTCAAAAGATTTAGATATAAACTCTCCAACATTGTCCAATCGAATAGACTTGATTGGATGATCAGGGTGGTGAGCCCGGAGCTTAATAATCTGAGCTAGGAGTTTAGCAAATGCAACATTTCTTGTGGATAGCAAAGCAACGTGTGACCAACGCATTGATGCATCAACCAAACTATGAAATATCTAAATAGCCCGCACTCTGGTTTGATAGGTCCATAAATATCACCTTGAATTCTTTGTAGGAATGGAATGTTTTGTTTAGAATCACTAGCAAAAGATGGTCTTGCATTCAATTTGGCTAGTGAACAAGCTTTGCAAAATGAGCAGTGAGCATTCGAGATAGCCATAGAGGCATTTGGAGTCTCGGCAATGGCCTTGGAGGCTGAGCCTATGGCAGGTGCATCATGCATGGCCGCATCACCTATTTCTGTGGAAGGACGAGCTCCAACACGCTAAGTGCTCGGAAAAATGGATGTCCATGTGAATTCTTGAGAATTCGGATCATCATGTCGCGTCCGGGATGTCCCAAACGGTCATGCTAAAGCTTGTAAGAGTCAGAGTCGCAAAAACTGCGAGAAATAGCATAGGATTCAATAATCCTGATGGTTATCAGATACAACCCACTTCATTGACTCTTGAGCTTCTCTAAGATGCGTTTATGGCCGCAGTCATTAGAGGTAATAAACAAAAACTCTTGTCCATTCTCTTTGAACGTTTCCAGGTGAAATCCGTTGGCACGTATGTCCCTAAATGATAGCAAGGTTCGATTAGCCTAAGGCGCGTAAAGCGCGTCAGTGACATGTATCATTGTGCCATTTGGAAACAAGAACCGCGCATTGCCTCTGCCTTGAATTACAAGCGAGGAACCAATCATGGTTGTCACTTAGGATACGTGAGGCACGAAGTCCGTAAATAACAGCCTATTCCTCAGAATAGTGTGGGTAGTCCCACTGTCAGCTAGACACTCAATTTCGCCACGAGACATCTACACAAATATGTGAAATTAATTAGTCTTGAATCAAGACAAGGCGAACACTCTAATTAAACATAGAGAGGTTGATCAGGAATTTAAACCAAGTTGGAACCCGAATGAGTGCAATTACATGGCATGAAAATCATTTTCATGAAGTCATAGCATATGGCCGACCTAGAGGCTCGGCAGCAACACCAAAAATGCGCTGGACGTGCGCTTACAGCGCTGACAGAAGGCAGAAGCCCGCTAGGGGCTCACAGGGGCTCGGCTGGGCGCGGCCGAGGGCCTGTCAGCGCGCGGAGACGCGCAGGGGTGCGGGAGTGCGAGGCGGTAGGCAGGGGCGCGTTAAAGGCTCATCCGGGGCGCGGTCTGTGCGCTGCAGCGCGCAAGGGCGCAACAGGGGCACGACAGGGCGTTACCCGGGCACAGCGACGTGCGGCAGCACCCAGCAGCGCGCAGGGGGGCGGCAAGGCGCGGCCGGGGCACAGCGACGCACAACAGCACCCAGCAGTGCAGCATGGCGCGACCGGGGCGCATCAAGGCGCCTGGGCATGTCAGGATCTACCCCGGATTTCCCCTTGAAATCCGGAATAAACCTTGCGGGACCCACCTCAAGGGAAATTCTACCAAAATTTTGGCATAACTTCCATTGAAAATGAGTAACCCTACCTGGAAGAAAAAATCACCAAAACCCAAACACTTCTAAAACAATTCAATCCACGTCTTCTGGAGCCATCCGCTCCCCCAAATAAACATCCACCACCTCAACCAACATAATAAATCGAAATAATTTCATGAATTTAATCCCTCATATAACATGTCAAATAAACCTTTTTCAACACTCATAGGTGGAGTCATAAGCTCTTAACTCGCAACATTAACAACAACAACAACACTTAAAACATCCTAAAGTTATCAGAGCAACTACTAGGAAAGAAGAAAATACATAGGTAGGTTAACTAGTAACCTATGAGAGAAAACTGGATGAGGTGGGAAATATGACTCGCCTCCTACCCTCGCCGAACAGAACTCTGCACACTGGGCATTTAAAACGAAAGGCCCAGGGGAAAGCATTTAAAACGTTAGAGTGAGTGGACAAAATAAATAATAAAAATACGGACTTAATGATAGAGCATTGAAATCAATTTAACGCTTTTCCCATATTTTCCATTGAGAAAATATTTATTTTATGCATGCCATTCTTGGAAATCTTTCCGAAAATAATTATAGACAAAACTAATGAACCAATCCCATTGGTTCCCAATAAATCAATAAAAATAGGGAAAATGTTTCACCATAATAATGAGCTCCCAGGCTATAAATAGCGTCCCACGCTAAGCGCTCTACTCACATAGGATGAGGACCGCTTAAAAAAGTTATAATAGCGTCCCACGCTAAGCGCTCAACTCTCATATGATGAGGACCGCTAAAATAATGGCTAGCTAACAATAAATATATATATATATATACCGATCGGTTGCCTCCCAGGCTATAATAGCGTCCCACGCTAAGCGCTCTACTCACATATGATGAGAACCGCTAATAAGACTATAATAGCGACTCACATATGATGAGGACCGCTAATAAGGTTAGCTAGCAATAATCTATATATAAACCCTTTTATGGTGAAGTACAATATTAAAATATAAAGATCCACACTTCCCCAAATAAATTATAATAAACTCATAACGCACAGTACAGTTCCCAACTGTACATGGAAATAATATAAAACACTTGACACGTCCCACGTGTCAACTAAAATTAGCAAGAGAGTTCCGGAAAAAAATAAGTGGAACTCGATAATCCAACAAATTATTATATCTCCAAATGCCTTTGAAATTAAATAACTTTAGCGCATGCATGATATTAAAATCAAAGGTCCACTCACAGTGCTCGGCTATGCTTGCCGACGGCCCGAGGCTTCCTCCAAATGATCCTCCTCACGTCCTGAACAATAAATAATCATTAAGCCTCCAAACCAGGACAAAACTTTAATAAAATTCCCGAAATAAAAAGGAAGCCTATAATTTCATTTCTCTTGCCCAACTTCTCCAAATTTTACCTAATAAGGTTCACATTACTCCGCACTTACCGAAAGCCTTAATTTAACATTTTTAGACTTTAAAACCTACTAAACCAACTGACGGATTTCCATTCGAATAACCGCCCAAATCCTTAATCATAGATAAATCCTAAACCTTATCAAATCTCCTCCAAAAATTCCAAACTATACTTCATTAAACTCCTCTCATTAAAACAAACCCAAAAAGCATGAAAAACTGCCCCTAAGGGGCGGTGGCGACCGGCAGCCGTTTTCCGGCGACCTCTAATGCTTCTCAAATTTTCACAGAATATTCCTCTCATCATGCTCAACAACATTCAAAACTAGCACTTAGTCCATTTCTAAGGCTAACTAGGGCAAACGAATCAAAACTTCCATAAATCCCTAAAAACTTCAATTATACATTTCTCCATAACAACAACGAAATAGACTAATTCCTTTTGAGGGAATACTCACCTTGATGAGGGCTACAAGATGAGCCAAAGATTCCGACCTATGGTGGCCAGAGGTGGGATTTCCGGCAAAAAGCTTCCCGGCGTCTCCGGCGAGTTTTCTCCTCTTCCGGCGGGCTAACGGCTCGACTAGGCCGGGGAGAGAGAGGAGGTGATGGGGGTCAAAACTAGGGTGGGCTAGCAGCTAGTGGCTGGCCGGACGGTGGCAGACCACGCTGAAAAAAAACCAGCAAAAAAGAGGGCTAGGGAACTCACGGGAGAAAAGAGAGAGCAGGAAGAGGAGAAGAGAGAAATGGAGGAGGGGGGGGGGTCGTTGGGCTACTCCTCAGCTGGCCCAGCAATAACCCAACTGAAAAAAATTACACCCACTACATTTTTTTACCACATTTTTACCATCTCCAAAAATTACTCTTTTAAATCATAACTTTTTCATGCTAATTCCGATTTTAACACATAACATGTCTACGAACTCGTAATAACGTCCTCTACGACTTTTATGAAGAAAGTTTTCCCAAATTCCAAACACAAGAAAAAGTCAACTCTAGGGTCCTTAAGTGATAAACGGTTACTTAACACGGTAAAAGACCAAAATAATACCAAAGTAAATAACCGTAAAATAACTTAAGAACCGGGGTGTGACAGGGCACGCACCCTTTGCTCCGGCAGGGCGCCATCCTCGCACCTTGAGGTGAGGCAAGGGTACCTAGGCACGCACTCTCGGGTGCGGCAGGTGCCTAGGAGCGCACGCTCAGGCGTGGCGGGGTGCTTGGGCGGTGCCAAAACACGACAGTTTGCTGCCTTAGTGTTTTTTTTTTTTTCACCGTTTTTCGCAATTTTTGCATATGTTTTGTCATTCTTTATGCCATAACCAATTGTAAGACCACAAAAACATGTGGATTTAGAATATTTGCCATGTAATGAAGCTTATAGCTTTGTGCAATTTGAACCATTCATAAGGGAATAAATTCTCAATCCATTCAACACATTTGAACATAAAGGAGAGATTTTATTAATGCCAACTGAAAAATACAACAAAGGATGTCTAATTCCATAAAAACTAACTGAAAAGTCGAAAAATAACTGTGGCTAAACAAGTGCCAAACAGAAAATAGCAGAGAAAAAACATCTAATCAAAAGAGTTTAATCAAAATCCGCAGCATCCAAATGCACAGGACTAGCTCGCTTCTTAGCTTCGAAATCTACTATGGTGAGATTGGTGGAAGGCTCAGCACCAATGTCATCTCCCCCATTAAAGTTAGCTTCTTGAGCCAAGTATTGCTTGTGTCTTCTGTAGGTATCTCTAGCATCCTCGCTGGCACGACAATCTTCGTGCATATGGGCATTGGAGCCACAATGAAAGCAAGGAAGACCATTGAGCTGAGTTGAATGCAATAGAGGTTGGCGGATGGTTTGCCATCCTACGGGCAACGCTGGAAATTGTACATCATGTACGTAATCAAAGCGGAGCTTCAAGTCGTCCCACAGTTCTTTAGGATCCATTATCATCAGATATTGCATCTTCAATTCCTTATGGATATGACGCCTCAGGAACATGAGGGCTTGGGCTTTGATCATCTCACTGGGAACTGCATCTGGGCCATCAGGAGGAAAAATAGTGTAAGTAAATCCTTTTCTGACGAACAATCGTGTAACATCGGATGCCCATTGAAGGTAATTATTGCCTCGTACATCGAGGATCTCAAACTCAGGCCTTGGAGGCGCAGTCATCTACAAAAGACAAGGGGATTGGAATTAGTGAACCAATGATGTGGTCATAAAATTGATACAAATGAACACAGGTGACGCATAATCCCAACAATCGATTCTTCCCTTGTAGGCAACGCTCACAGTTGTCGCAACGACAGGTAATCGCAGTCGTACCCTATAACCCCCCTCCCCCCCCCCCCCCCCCCCTCCCCCAAAACCCAATCCCGTCATAGAGAGGGGATAGAAGGATGAAGGCTTCTAAGCCCGAAAAATTTAAATTTTGAAAGCAACAACTTTAATTTAAAGTTACCTCTGATGAGTTGAGGTCAGTTGTGGGTGTCGGCCGAGGAGTAGGAGCCCTTCTGGACTTGCTTGGAAGGCGAGCAATCTTGGAATTTTCAGATTCTACAGGCTGTTGAGAGGAGAAACAAATTTTCGCCTACTTTTGCTTCCAGTTTGGGGCTGACAATTTGACAGGAGGAGCAGCTCTGGATGGGGAAGCTGCTGTCAAAAATTCAGGTTGATCGAAGGACGGAAGGCGGTGAACCGGTGGTCGGTAGTAGCGGCGGTCTGGAATCTTCCGGTGGCCGGTTCGAAGACTTTCTGGCCGGTTCTTGGGGTGAG
Organism: Fragaria vesca subsp. vesca; assembly: GCF_000184155.1. Classification (NCBI taxonomy): domain Eukaryota; kingdom Viridiplantae; phylum Streptophyta; class Magnoliopsida; order Rosales; family Rosaceae; genus Fragaria; species Fragaria vesca. The sequence continues at coordinate 18,103,655 of NC_020496.1, read as the reverse complement.
GCCGACGGCAATGGATCTGGGACGGAGAGAGCTTTCTGGGGATATAAAATTCCGGCCGAGGGCAGTCAAAATTTTGGTGGGAAATCAGGAAAAACAAAGCTGCCCGATCTTAGGGTTTTGGGTTTTTAAGGTTTTTTTTTTTTTTTTTTTTTTTATGGAGGGGCTATTAGTAAAGCTTGGTAAGAGCACCAAGTCTGATAACATGTTTAAGAGTATGTGAATACGAGAGAAAATATCTCCTCATTCATTGATAGATTGGCCTTTATATAAGCATTACATCGAGAATCCCTGTAAATCATGGATAGATATCTAAGCGATATTCTAGTCTAATAAGGAAAAGATTCGGTCAAGACACATCATCAAGGATAGGAATGTAAATTCCTTCAATAGTTTGAGATTTAACTGAACTAAAATGGTGTGGTTGTTTGTATGTCGATAACTTAGAGTTTGGGCTATACGAGGAAGCTATGGTGAAATTCCGGCAAATCGCCGAAATTCGACGGGTTTCCGACGAGTCAATAGTTCCGGCAGAATCCGTAAAGGTAACTTGTTGACTTTCCTTTTCATTTAAATTGTAGTTTACGATTTAAGAAAACCTGCCATATTCGGAAAGTTTCTATTTTAGGAAACTTCCCTATTAGGAAGCTTTCCAATTATGGAAATGTAGTAAACTGGTCAACCTTAGGCAAATAATTGTCAATCCTGGTCAACCTAGGAAATCCTAATCAAACCAGGAAGAAGTCAAGTCGATGATTATTACAGAGTCCGGTCTGACCGATTTATTCTTCTGTTTATCTTCAGAAGTGGGATTGACTAGTGAATGTGAATAATTGGAGGCAGCGCTCGAGGAGTATTCCAAGCATTGGAAGGCTTAGGCTTAACCTGTGAGTGGATGTTTGTTTGCATGCAATGATTCTACATTTAATGGTTGATTTTATTTTTTTGAATTAGTAATTGTGGAATTATTTTTCCTCTCGTGAGTTATATTCTGCGAAGTTATTTTCAGAAGTAAATATTCTTGTTTTATTTGTTAACTTCGCTATTTTGAGAATTATCGAAAATGAGATTTTCGGTGGAGTCGTTTACATATTGCTTCTTTTATAATTGGTAATTTTCTTTAATTTGGAGAGTTATCGAAAATAGGATTTTCGGTGGAGATATATATTTATGTTTATAAAAAGTACGTATATAATTGCTAGTTATCTATACGTGTCTGTCCGCCATAATGGTGTAGCGATTAGCCACCATTATGTTGTGACGTGAGCGTGGGACACAAGCGTCGTAGCTTTATATGAATGTATAAATTCTTATAGGGGGTAGGGGCACGTATATACACCGGTCTGTCCGTCTTAATGGCGCAGCGAATAACCGCCACCATTATGGTGTGACGTGAGCATGGAACGCGAGCGTCGTAGCCCTATATTAATTTTTAAATTCATATAGGAGGTATGGACGTGTGTAAATACATACTTATATAATAGAGCCTGTGAGGCTGAATATCATAGAGTATTGGAGACTAGCGGGGCTAGTCGCGTACTTCAGTATTGCCAATTTCTAGGTTAATTTATTGCATGCAACGCAGTTTTCCTAAAGGGATAAATTTGGGAAAGCATAAAGACTTTTATAATTACTTTTCTTTTAAACTTTATTTTTGTCCACTCACTCTACCGTTTTTCAAATTGCTTCTCCACTGGGCCCTTCGGTTTTAAATGCCCAGTTTGCAGGTTAGCATAGTTGAGGTCAGGCGTACCTAGAGTCGAGGCATAGTCAATAGTATAGCTTCCGCTCATTTGTATAATTTTTGTTTCCTCCCTTCACTATTAGAATTTCTCTGAACCTATGAATTGTTAGTTATGGATTTACTATTAGATTAGTAAATAAATTGAGAGGTGTTGTGAATTTGGGAAGCACGAAGGCTCCAAGAATTTAATTATAAGGTTGGAGTTGGAATTTATACAAGTGTTGATCTGGATTTTTCAGGTTCGGGATCTTCATTTTCAAGGGAGGTTATGCCGAATTTTCGGTAAAACTTTCCTTGGAGGTGGACCCGCAAGATTTACTTTGGGTTTCAGGGTGAAATTCGGAGTGGGTCCTGACATCTGTTCCTCTTCATCTTTTATGGGTTTGGTGGCGACGGCTACTCTAGCTAAGTTTGGTGGCGGAGGCTACTCTCTGTGTTGGGGTGTGGGGGGAGTACTTGCTAACAAAAAAGATGAAGAGGAAGGGGCCAGCAACAAGGGAGAGGGTACTATCGTGAATTTCACCAAAATGACATCCTTTTCACCACTTCAATTCTAGGTTCTAATATGTCGTGAAGATCATTTGTATCTCTCTCTGTGTGTTCATATATATATGAACGCGTTGGCTGCTTCAATATTTTGATATTTGTTTTGCTTTATGAGATCCGTTTTGCGGCTTAGGTTGGTCTGATCAATATGATTCTAACAATTTTTGTTTTTTCTGAAAGTAGTTTCTAACACTTATGTTCTAGATGTCTGGGATCTTGTAAGTGAAGATATGGTGAGAAGAGTGAGGTTGCCCTCATGATCGAGGTTGAGCATAGCAATGAAGAGATCTGAGTTTTAGGGATAGAGTTTATGAGCGGAGGGTTGTTTAGACATTGTGTCTAAGTTGTAGGCCCCAGTCAAAAAGATGGGGGGCCAACTCAGCCTGTGATGTCATGTTTAGACTCGAAATTTAGAGAAGATCAATGAAAATTGAAAGTTTAAGGACCATCATGATTAACAAAAAATTTCATGGACCAAACTGAATTTAGCCTTAAAGTTTAAAGGGGTAAACTGAATTTAATCCCTAGAGTGAGACTCTGGGTTTTGTATTTGTACTTGAGTTTATGTTGGAATAAATAAATTCTATCTTGTGCCCATCATTTTGTCACAAAAAAATTTAGTTAATTTATGCATATTTAAGTTTGCTTTGTGTTTTTATTTTATAAATACTTTGCTTCTAAGAACTAAGATTTTCTAATGCTAAGACAGTAGTGATTCCGCCAAATTAGTAACCATCTAGACATGAAGTCGTTAGATGAAATAGTGGCATGTTGAAGGCTAGTTCCTAGGATGGTAAGTTTTAGTCTTCTTGAGTAAAGTGTGTGTGTGTGTGTCTATATATATAGAGTAAAAGACATTTTTACCCTTTTTTGTTAACCGAATAGTTAAAAAATTTAACGAAAGTACTATCTTGAGAGCGAAAATGAAGTTCAGGTACTACATTGGTATGAATGAAAGTTGGGGTTCACATTGGTATGTACACTATAATTAACGGACAATTGGTGAAGAAAACTCTTTCGAAAATCAATGCTAGTCTAATTTACTAAGAAACCAACATATGACATGCAGGTAGTAGAGATACAACAGTATTCTTTACGAACCAACTATTAAAATTCCTCATGCATTCTCCAGTTTATTGAGTTACCAGTCGCTCGACATCACACAACAGCCTGGACCGGTTTTGTTTTAAGCATATAGTTTATTTTCCTGTTACACTATTGCATCTCACTGGCTCCCCTAAGAAATTACATTCTGAAATAGAACATTTTCTTTACAGAACTATAATGGTCTATCAACCTCATACATGATTCCAATTTATTGAAACATACCAATCACCCGACACCACAACAATGGCCTGGATTGGCATCATTATTTTTTTTTATCAGGTAAATTACAACTGCGTGAGTTGAACTCACAACCTCCCACTTACATACCAATCACCCGACATCACAACAATGGCCTGGACTGGCATCATCATTACCATATCATTTTTCCTTGCTTTTTTTGCTTTTTTTTATCTCGTGGTACACACCATCTAACAAAAGCTAATCTGACTAACCAAAATAGTCATTTTAAAGAAACCTCAGATGTACAAGTACTGATAGGGAGATCAGTTGGTGTGCATACCAGAGCCCTTTGCTGTAAATGTCTCAAGCTCTGTTCCATGCTAACTTGAACCATCTCGGCTAGCATCTTCTTTGCTTTGCCTGACTGATCATCACCATCAATTTGAGAGATAATGTTGCACACAATATTCTCCAGTGTGTCTGGTTCAAGCTCAGATCGTGGGTATGGGGACTCCCTCAGTAACCGCAAAAGTGTCTGTGCTTTTGACTGGGACTTGGCTGTTCCTTGAACAGTGAGCTCAAGAAGTCCAGGGATTACCCCTTCTTTAAGAAGTGCCTCTCTATATTTGGATCGGTCACTTTGACACATTGTTAAAAGAGCACCAACAGCGTGCTCTCGACTTTGAAGTGATCCACTTTCAAGCACCTCAATAACTGAAAGCACTCCACCTTCTTCGGATGTCAAGGCAGTTCTGCCCTCATCAAAGGCCACTAAAGATTCTATCAGAGCACAGCATTTTTCAGCTGTCTTTGAAGATTTTTTGCAGGTTTTTAACAAAGTAACTATACAAGGGAATAGTTTCGCTTCAAGAATGATACTAAGGTTGATTGGGTAGGTTGAAAGATTGGAAAGAGCCATAACAGAATCAACTTTGGCTTGTGGGCTTCCATGTCTAAGGATTTCAACAAGAAGAGGAATGGAACCAGAGGCACCAATGAAAGGCTTGTTGGAGGCAGAAGCTGATAAGGTGAGCAGAGATGCAGTAGCATACTCCTGCAGATTGGAATCTTCTGAGTGAAGGAAAGTAATAATGGGTTCTAAAGCACCAGCTTCCACAATCTTTATTTTGTTCCTGTAAGATCAAATAACATAATTAGAAATACATCAAGAACGCTACATAATTATTACCCCCATAAGAAAAACAATGCAACTAAAAATTAATCTCAAGCAAAACAAAGGAACAGAGAAAGTAAATTTATCATTTTCACTTGAACCCATTGCGATAAGTATTGGTCCCGTTGATACTCAGCTTACAACGATATCAAGATATCCAACTTACGAATTATCTAGTTGGTTATGGTCATTTTACAACAGACTAAACAGAGGCACCAAAAGGAGCAAGACAGCATTAGTACACAACTATGCACTTGAACACAAAGAACTAATCTTCTCCGGACTAGAATAAATTACCGTAAAAATTCATGTAGCAGCTACAAAGTAAGACCAGCACTGTTAAGTTTTACAGACAAGCAACAAATATGATGAGTTTGTGATGAGGCAATGAGAAAGTCAATGTGATGAGTTTGTTGCCATAAAATTTCCAGCCACAAGGCACAGGTCCAATGGGAAAGTCAATGTAAAGAGTCTTAAACTACATGTGGCCTGATATAACTTGATAATCTCATGGCAAAATTTTCATCCCAATTACTTTGAAGGATAACCCTATTTTCAGATTGAATGGATCGCATTTGGTTGTTAAAGAAGAATAGAAAAATAATTATCAATTTTTGAATTACATAAAATATTAAGTAAGCGGGTAAAGCTATGGTGTGTTAATACTTAATACATGACATGCATCAACTTTATTGTAAAATGAGTCCTCAAAATTGTAACATAAGTGCTTACAATTGTAAAAAGCATTAGTTATAACATTAGTCCTCAAAGTGGTAAAGTGTGTGCTTAAAGTAGTAATTGAGTCCTCAAAGTGATAAAAAAAAATAATAATAATAAAAGTTGATGCAAATTTGAGGATTCAACAATCAACTACCACTTTAAGAACTCATTTTACCACTTGAGGACTAATGTTGACTCACATTACAACTTCGAGGACTAAGATTATTACTTTGAGGACATCATTATACAAATTTAGGATAGGGTTGATGCATATCATGTATTAAAGTATTGTAGAATTTCCCTAAGTAACAAATACACATGCAGAAAAGAAGAAAAAAAATCAAGAAACGTTTAGAAAAAAGAAGAGGACCCCAGATGATGTTCTTTGCAATTCTGTTAGGTACCTCTTCCTCAGTCCTCACCAAACAAAATTGCTTCATTTTAATATGATAACTTGACAGGCAAGATTGAAAGAAAAAAGGAAAAAGATGGAGTAAGAAACCCAAAAAAGGGCAACCACCCTCAAATCCTATGGGCATCCAATTCCTTTCTAAACAAGTCTATCACAAGAAAAATTCTTATGTAAGCAAGCATCCTGTATCTCCCTTCCACTCGTCCCTTAATGCCTTTTGCTAGTAATACAAAAGGAATTTTCATTAATTTAACTTTAGTCTTTGGCAGGCGCCAAATATTTGTCATAGGAAGACCAATATACACTTCCTAGCATATTCTAGGCGTATACGTGTATCGAACTATAGATAATATATATATATATATATATATACATATTTTCTACGCAATTAAATATACACTAGGACAAACCTGAGAATTATAATCTCGATAAGTACCAAATAACCATAACTAAAGTTATATTTCGTTCCATTTCTTTTCTGATCAGATCTTGAGCCAATCTATCAAATATATTTTCTGGCAGAAAATCAACGTTATTGAGCTGCTAATCTAACCCGCTACTGGTTCTAAACGAAATCGGAGCGAAGTTGCTTTGCTACCATTTGTCTCAGCAACCCAAAGAAATACAAAAGTGAAAATAAATAATTTGATTCCTGGGAATTTCATTCATTGACAAATTCCCAGGAAGAAAATATCAATTGGTCACCAATTTCCGAGAAATTAAAGACAATGAAAAAAAACACGTACGTCTCATCTTTGACGGCGAGGTTGAGGAGAGCGAGGAGGGCAGACTGATGAGACTGAGGCGAGTCGTGAACTCGGAGCATGGAGACGAGTGAGCCCACCGAGCCGGAAAGTTGGCGCCGACACCTCTGCGAGGTCTTGGTGAGGCGTCGAATTTCCTGGGCGCCCTGCAGCTTCAGAGCTTGGTCGTCGGATTGGATTAGTTGCAAAGCCCGACGGACGCTTAGACCACCGTCGGATGAAGATGATGAGTGGGCTTCCATTAGCTTGTTGCGAGAGGAAGGAAGGGAAGATTTAAGAGAGACAAGAGAATAATCTGTGAGGGGAAGAGGAGTAGGGTTGGCGTTAAGCAACAGTTAGAAAGGTTTTGTTGGATAGCAACTTGTCCTCTACACAGGCTTGTCCACCCATCATAGGCTCTCTCTCTCTAGACTCTATTCACCACACCAACATAAAATATCCACTAGACTCCCTTCTGCGACCAATCAAACAGAAAAGCGAACTACTACAGTTTACACATACTAAAACCGTCGGTAACCAAGTAAGCTACTTTATGGTGGTTCTAGTTACATCTCTATTTTTGCTAAACACACCTCAACATCCAATTTGTTCTCATGAACTGTTAATTTTGCCCCTTTGATAATCGTTAGTTTCTTTGTTTCACCGTTTCCTACATCATATTTTTGAGTACAAGTTCATCTCACCGTTTCCCACATAATATTCATTTCAAAGTAAAAACAGATATAATCAAACTACATGTTGATCATCATCTTCTTCTGAGTCACTTTGTCTCCGTTTTCATTCACGTATTAAAGCCTAGCATGTTATATATACATGCTCCACCTCCACGTTTTTTGGGTAAGGAGTTGAAACGGATTTGAAAGCAATTAGGGCTTTTAGTTGATTTGGGATTTTAGGATTTAAAGGGTTTTGAAGGATTTTAGGTGGTGCGATGCGACACCAACTTCCCATGATTTTTTTTTTTTTAACTTTTCATCTAAGAGTGTGGTTATTGAGACTTTCAAATTTGTTTACTATACCTCTCATTCTCTCTACACCTCCCTTTTACTTTTTAATATAAGAATTTTCTCACTAAACCTCATTTCAAATTCCTAACATAACCTTAGTTATTTATTGACATATATTTCAATCAATTAATTACCTTTTATTCACTCAATAGACCTCTCATTCTTTGTTTTTTTTTCCCTTTTTGTTTTTCAACATCCATTATGTAGCTTTATTTTTTG
>NC_020496.1:18093195-18094509 GCF_000184155.1 Fragaria vesca subsp. vesca | reverse complement strand
CCTGCGAGGCATTATAGGCAGCCTGAGCAGCTTGCTGTTCTCGTAGTCTCTGAACTTCCGACTCTAGCTGAGTCGTCCTGGTGGTCGTGGACGTGGTCCTGCTGCTGGTCGAGGACTAGACCTTTCGTTGAAATCCTGGAGTGGTCTTTAGGACCCCCTCGCCTTTCTTTCCTAGACCCCGGCAGTAGAAGTTGTTTGCTCTAGATAGGAAGGCTGTGCCCATGATCCTCGCCCCAATCGTCGGATCCGAAATGTCGATCCAGGACATAGCTTCGGACATCTCTTCCTCTTGCGTGTCCGGCCATGTCTCTCTCACTATAGCACTCATCACCTCGTCACTAGCCTCCCTCATCTTCGCCTATATGGATAGGAAAAAAATTATTAATTAACATTTTGACATATATATAAGTCAATTTAAAAATTTAAAAACGTAAGATGACTTACAATATCCTCCTGGGCGTCAGGATATGTCTTCTCGTACGTATAGACGTACCGGTTAACTTCTGGATGTTCCTTGGCCGCCTCGTCCATGAAGACAGCGAACGGTCTAGAACCGCCATGATGGTTCCTTGTGTTACGTTGCCGGTTCTGAGAGTTCGCTCGGGAAACGGCATTCAAAGAAAAAATAAATTATTAGTAAAATATTTAAAAACGGACGTACTTAATGACAAATTAACTAATTAATTTTTTTAAATACATGTTTACGAGGGTTGTTGAATTCTGATGTCAGAAGCCGACGCCACTCGTACTCCCTGTACTGGAACTCAGCAGGGGTACCAGAACGTGCGTTCCGGTGCGTAGTCCAGTGGGTCCGCAACTCGTTCTTCCACTCCTTGTACCTACAGATACAACAAAAATATTAGAAATATTATTAATATCACATACAATTTTGTTTTTCATTAACTTCCCAACGTACCTTCCCCCATGCACAACGTCGGCCCAGCTGTCCTTCAGGTGCTCGGGAATCTCAAACCACACCTGCATTTAACCGTTTATTGGTTTAGTTTTTCGAGAAATCAACAATGTAATACATAATATTATTTTGTAAACTCACCGACATCTCGTTGTGGACCATGTTCTTAACCTCCTGCGGGACCTCGCCCCAGTCTGACCACAACATAGGGACTCTATCCCTAATGAGCGCTCCCACGCAGCTGGAGTACGTCCTCGACTTCCCGCCCGATACTATGTGGCCATCCCCGTCAGTATTGATGACTATCCTCCCCACGGTACCCACGATCTTCTCGAGAGCCTTCCCTGTGACGGGGCCTCTCTTCTTCTTTGTCGGCTTCGCTCCGACGGTGCCTATCACAT
>NC_020496.1:18059174-18091178 GCF_000184155.1 Fragaria vesca subsp. vesca | reverse complement strand
TGATATAAATGATGTCCTCTTGCATTTCCCGGAGGTTAGATTTTTCACTTCCCGTGTGCATAACTTCTGGAAGAATCTTGCCAACGCTACTAACGGCTCCACCACCTGACGGGGAAGAGACGTTGTAGCAGGATATGACAGTCATGACTCTTCAACCCGTACATCTTATTGTCCCGGAAGTTCACACACCGGGCTATATTTCCTGCATAGCCTGAAGGATACTTCACACAACTCATCCACCTGAAAATTACGTTCTTCTAGTCAGGCTTCACGGTGTAAGGAGCTTGAGGCATTTTTTTCTTCACTTCTTTCAACCACAGATGTCTTCTTAATTGCATTTTTTTTAGATCAATGCGTGCCTTAGGACCGTCTTTCGTCTTCCCATCCAAGTTCAGCACTGTGCCCAACACACTGTCGCAAACATTCTTTTCTATGTGCATCACATCTAGGTAGTGCCTGATCAACAACTTACTCCAGTATGGGAGTTCCCAGAATATGCTCTTATGTGTCCAGAATTTGTACCTGTCGGGTCTTTCAGGTATTGCCGCCACAATGTTGGGATGATTGCTGAGCTGCCCAAAATCGTACTCATTAAGCACTGCTAAAATTTCTTCCCCCGTCCATCTTCTGGGAGCCACACCGTGTTCTACGGTCCCATCAAATGCCTTTTCATCAAACCGCCATTCATGATTATATGGAAGGAAAGCACGGTGACCCAATCTGCATATCTTGTTGCAATGACTACTGCTCCCCTCATCGCTAAGGCACTCTAGACAAGCCTTGTATCCCCTAACAACGTTGCCCGACAACATCCCACGGGCAGAAAAATCACTGATGGTACCAACAACCATGACATGCATCTGGAACATCTCGTGCATGTACTTGTCATAAGTGGGATGACCAACGTCCCACAAAAATTTAAGCTCTTCAATCAAAGGTCTCAAATACACATCGAGACACTTCCCTGGATAACCGGGCCCCGGGATCAACAAACTCAACATATTGTATTCCTTCTTTATGCACATCCATGGAGGAAGGTTGTACGGTACCAAAATCACCGGCCATACACTGTATTGAAGACTCATGTTGCCAAAAGGGTTGAACCCGTCGGATGAGAGCCCGAGCCTCACATTTCGGACCTCTGACGCAAAATGAGGAAACTCCCTGTCTATATGCTTCCAAGCCTCCCCGTCAGCAGGGTGTATAAGGGTATCTTCGTCATGCAATTCCCTATCAGTGTGCCATCTCATAGCTTCGGCCGTGTGTGAAGACATGTACAACTGCTCCAACCTATCCCTCAAAGGGAAATACCGAAGTACCTTTACAGGTTTCCTGTTGCCTGCAGGAGTCAGCTTATACCTGTCAGTGTGACATACTGGACACGCGTCAAGGCCACCAAGGTCATTCCCTTCTGGATCTTTACCCCAAAAGAGAACGCAGTCATATCTGCATGCATGGATCTTGATGTAGGAAAGCCCAAGATCTTTCAGGATACATCGGACCTTATGATGAGTGGTATGAAGACGATGACCGTGAGGCAGCATCGAAGCAGTGTACTGTAGATAATCATGAACAGCTTTCACAGTTGATTTTGTCTCAACTTTAATCTTCATTACCTCCATCACACTTTCAAGAACGGTCTTCTGACAACCGGGGTACACAGGGGTCTGTTGGAAAGCAAGCAGTTTGTTGTACTTGTCAATACCAGCAGTGTTGACAGCTCTAGGGAAGGGCTGCACCGGGTCAGACATATACTGTCGTTGAGCGCATACACCGCTCTCATAAAGAAACATGTCGTTGATGAAGACCGTTGTTGGATCGTTGGATGTACTGCCCGTCTCAGAAAATTGGCCATGATCATGCGGACCCCCAGATGATGTTTCACCGTGATATAACCAACATGTGTACTTCTCCCAAAACCCGTTACTCTTCAGGTGCTACCATACTTTGTCAATCGCAAATCGATGCATATCGTTGCGACATTGACATTTCGTGCACGGGCAATAGAAAATTGTATTCCCGTTAACATTAGCCAACGCATATTCCAGAAAACTCATAATTCCTTTACCATATCTTTTGTCCCATTTTGGAAGCAAAATCCAACTCTTATCCATATCCTGAAAATATAACAAAATATATATGTATAACGCTAGCTAATTATTAATGAAATTCTATGCCATATATAAAATTTCAATTCATTTATATATATTCTACGTACTACAACTAATTGATAACAAATTAATTTACACACACACATATATATATAGATATACTTAATTAATAATTACATAACAATATTATATATATCAACATCATCACAAAATCATCATCAACAACTTCATACCATCAACACAATATTATAAATTAATTAACATATATATATATATATATATATCTACTACTTATTAACTAACAACTTCATATATATTATCAATCATCAACCAAATACGATCAACACACATATATATATATATATATACATCCAACGTACTCAAAATTGATCAACTCATAACAATATTATATATCAACATCATCACAAATCATCATCAACTCATATCATCAACAACTTCATACCATCAACACAATATTATAAATTAATTAACATATATATATATCTACTACTTATTAACAACAACTTCATATATATTATCAAATCATCAACCAAATCGATCAACACACATATATATATATATATATACATCCAACGTACTCAAAATCTATCAATTCAATCACACTCAAAATCGATAAACTCAAATAAAACTCAAAATCAACATATATACACATGTACGTACCTATATATATCTCCACTTCTTAATTATGGACAGATTTCAACAACACCCAAACTTTTTCTCCCGTTTTTTCTTCTCCCGTTTTTTTTTCTCAGATGAGCTGCTGTACAGATCTGCGAATATAAAGAACTTTAGCCGACGAAAATATAAATTAGCCGACGAAGGAAAATTTCGTCGGCTAAAATCTGCTTTAGTCGACGAAAAATTGATTCGTCGGCCTGGTTTTTTTTTTTTCGTCGGCTAAAGTCTTTCTTCTGGTAGTGACATGATCGATATTGATTATTTTTTTAGCTCTTATAAACTATATATATGCTTTAATAAAAAGAAATTAGAAAACAAAAATATATAAGGAAAATAATAAAGAATAGAATCAATTATTATTGAATTGGAAATTCTAAAGAGAATAAATATAATATTTCCTTTTGTATAATTATTGTCCTTAATAGTCATTGTGTATGAAGATGTATATGTCATTTAATAATTCGCAATAGAATGAGGTCTACTGAGCAAATTTGAAGGTCTTAATAGCCGCATTCTTCATCCAAGTATGAGCCATCTTTTCTTTACTCCCCATTTCGCTCCATGTCTGCAAAAGTTTTACTCATTTAATTATAAATATTCATTGAGATTCATGAATTGAAGATCAAATCAAAAAGGAAATATGTCATTAATTTTTTTTAAGTTTTCTTGAGCACAAAAAAAATGTCTACGTTCTTTTGGGACAGGAAATAAGGAGAAGGGAGACGAGAGACTATTCCAGTTATTTTTGTTAGAAGGGTAAGAAAGGGATTTTTCACAAAAATTATGAGAGGTTCAAATAGCAAATCTGGAGCTGCAACTAGAACCTACAGTATACTGGATAGAAAAAAAAAAAAAAGAGCTAATGACCATTCCAACAAAAACATGAAAGTCAATACCCAATTCAACCAAAACAAACCTCTTGTAGTGTCTATTTTAACAAATTTAAGGAAAAAAGATGATTTCACCCAAACCTAAGTTCTCACAACCTAGGTTCTCCGAGCATCTCCAGAAGTAGTATTGCTAAAACTGAAATTTGTTAATTTTTTAGGTAAGTTGATGCTCTAACAGAATACATAAATCATTGCTCAATTTGATAATTGCTAAATAAAATTGACAAATTTGTCGCACTTACACGTATTTAGGTGTGCAGTTTTTGTGCGAATTGCACCACCACAACATACCAAAATTGGTCCTCAACAAAGGACGGGTATATATGTTGGTCATGAATCTTCATCCATTATACACTTTTTAGAGCCCTTGCCTTACCGCTGGATTTGCGGTTTATTACTTTGATGTGACAGTCTTCTCGACATTAAGGGGAGATAAGATCGATAATGTTCCCAATGAATGATGTGAATTGATGTGGAATGTCCTCACTCTATCTCATCCCGAACCGTACAATGTGATGGTAAAGTGCAGAGAATTTTAGATCTACAAAGTGTAGCCCAGAATATGCCAGATGCTTTCCATGATCTAGCTAGAGTGACGATATCACATATACCTGCTGTAAATGTGCTTACAAGGATAGATGTCCCAGCAGGATGCGTCGGCCCAGATGGACGAGGTACAGCCATGGCGACTAACCAGTCATATGTCTCTACCCAAATATGAGGACGACCATCAGGTTCGAAAGATTCTTATCCTTGAAAAAGGGTAAACTCGATACAAACGAATTCACTTCACATCGCCATCTCAACTGATCCATCGCGCGAGACGATTCCGGATTATGGATTCGTTATAGAAGAAACAGCGTTAGGGGACGCTCCAACGTTGGAACCCACTCCCATGATTTTCAACAAAACTATAATTAGTGATGACATCTAACCTCACTCCGTTGATGAATGTTAACGTAGAGACGACTGACTAAAATGGAAATAAGCAATTCAGGTCGAATTAGATTCCTTGACAAAGAGAAAGGTGTTTGGACCTGCCGCTCCCATACCTCCCAATGTTAAACCTGTAGGATTTAAATTGGTATTTATAAGCAAACGTAATGAGATAAATGAGATTGTGAGATACAAGGCCCGTTTTGCGCAAGGATTTTTTTCATCGCCCTGGGATTGATTACAACGAAACGTATTCCCCGTAATGGACGATATAACGTTCCGCTACCTCATCGATTTGGTAGTTTACAAAAAACTGAGTATGCAGCTAATGGATGTGGTCACAACTTATCTGTACGTATGAGGATCTTGATATAGAGATTTACATGAAAATTCCTGAAAGACTTAAGATATACCTGATGAGAATAGTTCTAGGCCACGAAACACGCTCTCAGTTCGTTTGAAGTGTACACTTTATGGATTGAAACATTCTGAACAGATGTGATATAACCGTCTAAGTGAATATTTGATCAAGTTGGGAAATCCGGAAATGTAAAATAATGAACTATGTCCATGCGTGTTTATCAAGAAAACAAGTTCTGGATTTGCAATTGTGGTAGTCTATGTCGATGACATGAACCTAATTGGTACTCCAGAAGAGATCGAGGAAACCGCCAAGCATCTGAAGTCCGAATGCAAGATGAAAGATCTTGGGAGAACAAATTATTGCCTCAGGTTAGAGCTCGAGCACCGTGCTGATAGGATTTTGCTTCATCAATCAAACTACATCTAGAAGATGTTAAGACGCTTTAATGAGGATAAATGACGCCCATGTTTGTCCAAAGTCTGTACGTTTTAATGATAACGAAGAGATATTGGCTCCATAAGTACCATACTTAAGTGCAATAGGTGCATTGTTGTACTTGTTCCAATGCACTAGACCAGACATCTCTTTTACTATGAACTTGCTAGCTCGATATAGCTGTGAGCCAACATGTCACCATTGGAATGGCATAAAAGATGTTTTTTTGCTACCTTAAAGGTACAACAAATATCCCTACGCATCAAGGAATGGATCAATAATTACGTGTATTAAGTATTGGATACTTAAATCCTAACTTCTAGAGCCCTTCACCTTTGGTTCATGTTTTAGTAGCCTTAATCTAGCTCATGAACTATAAAGTTCATATTTGCGTTAATCGGAAATGTGAATACCCTTGAGAAAGTTTGGCTTAGTGGCTCTATTTCCTTTTACCCATGGATTGTGGTTAGCCACTAATCTCCGTGGTACAATACTTTGGGCAAAATATTTCTCACTTCTTTAATGACCGTGTTATTATTGCACGTTAGTTGCATCAATTGCATCAAATTAATCAAGTCCTCTTGATCCTCAGTATGATGCTCGCCTTGTTAAATATGTTAATGCTGGCTATCTATCAGACCTGCACAAGTTGCGTTCTCAAACTGGTTAGGAATACTGCAATTTATTGGAGGTCTACGAAACAGACCCTTGTTGCTAGCTACCTCTTTGAATGATTCTGAGATCATAGCACTTTATGAAACAATACATGAATGTGTATGGTTAAGAGCCATCACAAAACATGTTCGAAGCGCATGTGCACTGCATTCCACCTTTGATGAACCAACCACTATCCACGTGCATCGAGAAAATAAAGACGGGATTCATCAAAGAAGACCAAACACATTTCACAGAATTTCTTCTTCAATGAGCAACAACCGGAGCATCAGAAGATTGAAGTCAAACAAATTCAATATGAAGACAATCGTGCATACCTCTTCACCAAGTCATTACCAAAGTCTACATTCTAGAAGCATATACAGGGTAGTGGTCTACATTAATCATCTGAACTACATGGAGAGGGGGGCGGCCGCGCGGGCCCGGGGGGTGTAAAAATCGGAGGAAGTATCCTGAAGCATACTTATTTGAGCATCGTGTACTTTCTTGTCTCTCTTGTAAGTTTATTTTGTCTCACTGATCGAGTTTTGTTTCTTGGGAAGGTTTCAATGATGCACATCTTTGGCTTGGTCACCCCACTTAGTACATCGTGAAGGTGCTTTGATTCAACAATATACACAGTTGCTCATCTTTTTCTTTTGACCACTTGTTTTTCCCACTGGGTTTACCCTGGCAAGATTTTGATGTAGTAACCTTGGTGCATTCCTCTCGTAGATATTGTACCTACTTGTAAATTCTAAATGGGAATACTTCATCTATCTCCAAGCTTTTTACATGGCAACTTAGGAGTGCAAAGCAAGGCCAACACATTGATATGGAATATCCGATAAAAGTGTTGTAAATATGGCTATTCATGTCACGTCCTACTTATTTGATCAAACAGTAGTTAGCTTTGTTAAAATAAATAATAAGATCTTGCTTTAAGTTTGAGTTGCATTCCTCCACGTTTGATCACGGCCGTCTATTTTATTAGATAAAAAGAGAAAAGAAGAAGATATGAGGGAGGAAGGTCTAGGCGGGAGAACGACCTCTCTCTTTCTTTTCTAATTCCTCTGAACTGAATCAAACCGTTAGGAATTCCCTAACACAAACTGATATTTCATTTGTATTCGAGATGTCATGCAAGTTCTTCCCTTTTGAATCATTAAAGTATCAAGACTCGAGACCGGATCGCATAAATCGGCTACACCGGCCTGGCATCTTCTTTTTCGTTTGAACCACCTAGATGGCCACCTCGGATCATCATATGGTGGCTATTGAACAACCTAGATGGCGCGGGTTGGGCTGTGGCTATTGTTTGATCGGTCAACGACAAAAGCCGAGGTAAAGAGGCTCTGAAGTTCTAACTTTCTGGCGTCTTTTTACAGTTTCCGGCAACTAGCTTATCAACATGCATGTGGTATGATAGTGAACCTCTATTTTGAACTCTATAAGCTAGTGCAATTTGTTTCTGAATTGGATTGAGTTCTAACGATTTGTGAATGTTGGATTTGACAATTCATGTCACAACCATTAATGTGCATGAGTCATGCCATTTAGTAATTATTAGTGTAAGACAATAATGGTAACTGGTTGTCTTTGTAACCAATTACTATTGAATACTTACCTTTTGTATACATGAGGTAGAGTACTTATATATAAACGTTATGTGAGATGAACAGAAAGACACACCTCTCTCAAATCCATTTCACTTTTATCTTTTTTTTATAAAGTAAACAACTCAAATATTAGAACTTCGTGAGTTAAACTCACAATCTCCTACTTTATAAGGGGAGACTATGCTGGGCATTTCACTTTCATCTTAGAATAGTAATTTGTTATTTTATCAATTAAAAAATCTACAAATCAATGCATCAAAGTCGTTTGTCTCGCCAAATGTACTCTCTTGTCAGCACACCACCTCTCCTCAGTTACACTCTAGTAGTCTTGTCACATCCCAACCCTTAAATTTTTACCTTATTTACTAGCTTGATTATAATAAGAATTTTACCGTCTCCGTTATTGAGTTAATAGTTTAATTGGTCCCTAGAGGGGTTTCGGGGACGATTATGTGCGGAGGATTATTCGTAGGAGGAAAATATGACGATGGTAAAAATAGTAAATTTTAGCTAGTAAAAGGTAATTTTTATTCGGGTATTATTTTTTCGGGGTGTTTTATTTTGGAGTGGGTTGATATATGATTATTGGACCGGTTTGGAGAGGCCCAAACCCATCTCCCTCTTTTTCTCTTCTCCCTCTCTCTCGGTTTTCCTCCCGAGCCCCTCCCCCTGCTGGAAACTTCTGGTCGTTCGCCCGCCGCCGTTCGGCCACCATCTGCCGCAGCACCGGTCACGTTCAATCGGTCACCAACCCAGTATCCTCCCTGGCCCGGTGACAGCTCCCCTAGCGCCGCCGTGAGTGAGGAACGACGCCCGAAGCCGTTGGGAGCCGTGGTGGTTCCCACGCCGGAGCTCCCTCCTCCGGCCACCAAAACCGGCGATCCTTAGCTCGTTTTGTAGCCCTCCTCCCCTGCAGCAACCCCTCCAAAGAGCTCACCCTCTCTTGAGATAGGTAAGGAGAAATGTGGAGTTGAAATTTCTAGGGCTTTTAGGATGTTTTTAGTTGATTACCCTAGTTAGGCTTGGAATTGGTGTTTGTGCTAGTTAAGAGAGTTGTAGAGCATGATGAGAGGATTATTCTGTCAAAATTTCATAGGCATTGGAGGTCGCCGGAATCAGCCTCCGGCCGTCGTTGCCCGCGGAGCCGGCGCCGGCGCCGGAGCTGTTTGAGAGATTTTAATGTTTTTAAATTTGGAATATTAAAGGGAGTTTATTGGAGTGAGTTATGGAATTTTTGGATGAGTTTTGGATAGGTTTGTGAATTTCTTAAGTTTGGTATTTTGGCGGTGATTTAATGTAGAATCCGGCCGTTGGATTAAAGTTGTTTAAACTGTGGGAAGGTGTAGTTACGGCTGCTGGTTCTAGGGTTGAAATGTGGACCATTTCGAAGTTAGGCAATGACTAGCGTGTTTATGGCTCTCGGTTAATTTTGCCTATTTTGCGTAAATATTGGAATTTCGGACTAGGAAATTAATATTATTTTTGGATCAGGTCGTGAGGAGGCTCGAGCTGACGAGGCCCCAGATCGACATCAGGCTTAGGCCTAATTTGTGAGTGGACTTTTATTTTAAATAATGTGCATGCGAAATAATTTATGTGGTTAGAAAATAACCGAAATTGAGAATTTCGGTGAGTATGTATATATATCCATATTTGGATGATTATGAGAATAATATGTATATGAGGGAATGCTAGCTAGCTATACGTGCTTTTCCACCATACTGAGGTAAAATTCCATTATGGTGCGACGTGAGCGTTAGACGCAATCGTCGTAACCCTATATAGATATAATAATTTATATAGGGGATATGCGCGTATATATATATTTATACACCATAATGAGGTAAAATGCCATTATTTTATGTTAGCCTGAGAGGCTCTTATTTTTGAAGTGTTGGTGACTAGCGCGGCTAATCACGTTTCGGTAAATTCGGTAAATTTTTAAAAGCTTTTGAGCTTGTTGCATGCAAACTTCTAAAAGGCCCCGCCTAGGACCGCCTAGTCCCCACCTAGGCTCTAGGCTGCAACAAGCCGCCTCGCTTTTCTTCCAGGCCTTTGTGCCAAGCTGTGGGCGATTAGGCGGCAGCCTAGCTCGCCTAAATGCCGCCTAGCCCGTCTAGATGCCGCCTTGCCCGCCTAGGCTGCTAAGCTCTACGGCTATTTTTGTTTTCTTTTTGTGTGGGATTGTTATATTGTGGGGAGTATGAGAGTATAAGAGTTAATTGTGTGTTTAAAATTAGAAGTGTATATGTTTATTGCTGTTGTTGCTCACTTTTACAGGAAGTTATGCTAAATTTTAGTTATAATTTATTTTATAAATGAGTATGACTAGATTATGTTGAATAATTTATCTATATTTGACCGTTTTCAAATATTAAATTGCATAAAATATATATTTTTAATTAATAAATCTTAAAAAATAAAAATCGCCTAGTCCCCGCCTAATCCTCGCCTAGGATGTCCAGGCTCTAGGCTGTGGGTTACTGCCCGCCTAGCGCCTAGCGCCTTTTAGAACATTGGTTGCATGCTGTTAATTATTTTTTCTGAGAAGTTAATTTGGGAAGCATAAAGATTATTTTCTTTTAAAATTTATTTTTGTCCACTCACTCTAACGTGTTTCAAATGTCTTCCCCTGGGCTCTTTGTTTTAAAATGCCCAGTCTGCAGAGTTCGGGTTGGATCTAGTAGGAGACGAGGCATAGTCACCAGTTTTTCCGCCAGTTTTCATCAGTAGGTTACCTGTTTAACCTACTAGTGTTTTCTTGCTTCCGCTAGTGTCTAGTAGCTCTGAATACTTTGGGATTATTGTATATTATTTCGGTAGTGTGCTCGGTCGGTTGACTTCATGTTTAGAATTTCTGAAGGATAAGATTTGTTGTTTTTAGCTGGATAAGTATGTGACGTTTGGACGTGCTATAATAAGAGTAAATTTGAATTTTTCGAGTTAGGGTTGTCCATTTTCAAGGGAGGTTTTATCAATTTTTACGGTAAATTTTCCTTGGAGGTGGTCCCCTCATGACTTACTCCGGGTTTAAAGGTGAAATTCGGGGTGGGTCGTGTCAAGTCTAGTATGGTTACCTACTACTTCTCAACTACAAATGCACCGGTAATAATAGTAAAATTCCTCGCACAAGAGACACTGTAATACGAATGATTAAAGCTAGCTTGCTTTACCAATGGTGATCTGATCAAACATTTGAACCATATTACCTTGATCCCCAAGGTAGAAAATCCCTCTAAGGTAAATGATTTTAGACCAATTAGCCTTTGCAATGTCTCTTACAAAATCATTACCAAAATTTTAATGAAAAGATTAAGACCACTTTTAGGAAAATGTATCTCGAAAAACCAAGGTGCTTTTGCACCAGAAATGGCTATACAAGATAACGTCCTGATTGCACATGAAATTTTCTTAGATTTATAGAGAAGATCAAGAAGGAATGGAGCCATGGCAGTCAAACTAGACCTTGAAAAAGCTTATGATTTACTTGATTGGTCTTATATTAAAGCTTGTCTTTTGAGATTTGGTTTTCACTCTGATTGGATTGAGTTAGTTATGCATTGCATTAAATCTGTTTCTTTCTCTATTATTCTCAATGGCTCTCCTCAAGGCTGGTTTCAACCTTCAAGAGGTATAAGACAAGGTGACCCCTTGTCACCTTATATTTTTATTTTAGTAATGGAACCTTTAATCAGACGTTTTAACTCTTTAGCAGTGAACAGTAAAGCCCAGGTGGGAATTCTTTTTCCCCTCTTAGTTTCAGAATCTCAAACTTGATGTTTGCTGATGTTTTTTTAATTTATACAAAGGCCACAAGAAAGGCTACCAAGAACATATGCGAAGTTTTGGATACTTTCTCTGCTGCTTTAGGTCAGAAGATGAACTTCCATAAATCTTTACTTTTCTTTTCCTCAAAAGTTAACTGCAACATTAGGAATGAAATTACGAATATTATTAATATCCAACAGAAAAGAACTATTGGTAAATATTTAGCCATTCACAATGTTGTATGGTGGAATGACCCTAGTTTGTTAATGCCAAGGAACTCTTGCAGAGAATTTCTAATAAACTCTCAAGGTGGAAACAAAGCACCGTCTCGAGGGCAGGTAAACTTACCCATATCAAAGCAAATATTTTTGGTATGCCAAAACATGTCATGTCCTGTTTCTGGTGCCCCAAGAACTTGACCAATGAAATTGACAAACAAGGAAGAAATTTCTTGTGGGGTTCATATATGAAACAAGCTCCTGTGGCTTGGAAAGAAATCTGTAAACCTAAAGCTCTAGGTGGTCTAGGTGTTAGACCAGCTAATTTCATTAATAAGGCTGCAATTGTAAAACTTGCCTGGAAAGTAATTACTAATAAAAACAAGGATTAAATTCAGTTTGCTTCCTCATACTTTAGTTCAATAATCAGTTTGGTCCCATATTTTTTTTTTAATAACGTTGGTTCTTGAAGTTTTATTTTACATCAGTTTTGTCCAATTTTTGAATTGCCCTCTTTACCATAACGTCATGCGTTGAGTTATCCGCGACACAAGGGCCCAATTTCTGACTTTGTCCCGAGAGTTTGGATAAAATGACCAAATTAGCCCTCCTTACAGTTTAGACCCCTTTAATACTGCACCAGCCGCTCTCTCTCTCGTTCTCAACCACTCTCTCATTCTCGAAAAAGAGAGCGAAACCCAAAAACTTTCTCGTCCATCATAGAACCCTAAACCACCCATCATAGGTCGCGTAAGAGCATGGCTACGCCTCCGATTGATGAGTGGATACCCCGAATCGAAGGCGGCAAAGCCGTCTGGCCAGAAATTCCCAATTATGGTGAGTTAGGGTTTTCAATTTTATTTGATTCTATTGATTTTGGGTTGTTTGGTTTATAGATTTAGGGTTTGGAAGCTTCGAATTTAGGGTTGTTATGGTTGGGTTTGGAAGTTTATGGACTTTGGTGTTCAATTTATGTTTTTTGGTTTGTTCTATATGAATATTGATTGTTCAATCAATAAATGTTGTTGGGTTGGTAAAATAGGGATTTAACAAAGGGTAAGGGTTTAAAAGTGGTCCTACTGGAGAACTGAATATGTTTTCTATTTTGTTTATAGCGGTTAGAACGATTACTTTTAGGACCTTGTTTGTACTGGAGAATTGAATATATTTGGTTTATAGTAGTTGGACCATTTGGTGGGGTTTAATTGCTGGATTTAATATTGTATGATGTTCATGTGTTGTAGTACAACCTGACTATTTTAAAATCAAAGTGTTTCACGGGGGATATGTGCATCACGTAGAGGCCAAGTACATCGGTGACAGCATTAGCTACTACAATTATGTGGACAAAGACCGAATGTCATTGACTGAGGTGGATAATATGGTAAGAGGGATTAATCCTGCATATGTTGGAACACGTATTGATTACTGGTATAGCATAGGCAATGAGGAAGACACAATGAGCAAGCTGACTAATGATACTGATGTGATGAGTATGTGTTGCTTGGTGTCTGAGATAAGATTGGTCATTCTTTACCTAGACCACTTAGAGCTTGAACCCTGCTTACAATGGAGAAGCTGAGATGGAGATGTTTGAACAACATATATCTGATTGGGGATTTAGTCAAGCTAGATCAAGTGGGGTGGTGATAGAAGAGATTCCTGATTCACCACTGAGGACAAGTGTTATAGTAGAGGAGATCTCTAATCCACCTAGGGAAGAACAATCTACTAAGGTGGCAAATGCAAGTACACCAAGGACCCAAAGCTTTAAAAGGTGTGCAAAGAAGAGGAAAGCTGAGAAAGGTGTGTTGATTAGAGAACATGTAGAGGTTGCAACCCAAGCTAGCAGGGCTCCAACAATTGACCCCAAAGATAAAGGCAAGAATAAGTTAGAGTTTGAGGTACCTGAGGATGATGATGATAGTGAAGATGATGGTTGCGTGGCAGCTGAAGATGTTGTACAAGAAGATGGTTCAGAGGATGATGACTCTAAAGATGATGATTACAACCCTGCAAAGGATGATGACGAGTGTGCAGATTATGGAGTGGATGATGATTTTCTTTTCGACTGGTTAACAAAGGCTGAATTGGTGAGAACTGATGGTATGGGCACTTCAGAAGTTGCAGCTGGAGAAGGAGTTCTTTTTAGAAATACAGACGTTGGCTTTTATGATGATGGTGACTTGGAAGATAATGAAGAAATGGCTGGGGCAGTAGACTTAGATGAGGAAGAAATCGGCCAAGGAGTACTTTCTAATGAAGATGGTAATGATAAGAAGTGGCCAGAGTTCAACCCTAAAACTGATATGGAGAATCCTAGGTTTACCTTGGGGATGCTCTTTGCTACGCCAAAAATTATGAGAGCAGCTATCAGGGAGAGGGCCATTCAAAATGGTTGGGTTCCAATTTTTGACAGAAATGATAGGGATCGAGTGAGAGTGATATGCCAGGCCGCTAAGTGTGAGTTTGATCTCTATGCATCGAAGATGCAGCATGATGGCACACTGTAGATCAAGAGATACTTTCCCAAGCATTCTTTTGCAAGGGTCCATGAGAATCCTGCTGTCAAAACCCCCTACCTTATTAGAAAGTTTGCTGACATTATTAGGCTCAATCCAACTATTACCACAAGTACTACACTATTTTTAGTTAGTTACAGTTTAATTATTCTAGTTTTTTTTTTTAACTTTATTTGTCTGATGGTGGTTGTGTTACTTATATGCTACTTATATTATAATTTTCTAGACTCTCTTATGGAAACCAATGGCAGCTGGTGTGAAATCGAAAGTCTCGTTTCAACAAGCTTATAGAACCAAGGTGGCTGCTTTGGAGTTGCTTGAGAAGAGCATGCAGGAGCAATATGCAAGGGTCCAAGACTATGCTGCTGAATTGAGGAGAGTTGATCCAAACACCACAGTAGACATTAAGTGTGATTTTAACAATCCTGGTCAACTCCTAGTGTTTAAGAGGATGTACATTTGTCTTGGTACATTAAAGATGGGTTTTAGAGCTGGATGCAGACCTGCGTTAGGGTTAGATGGTTGTCATTTAAAAAGTGCTTATGGAGGTCAGCTTTTATCACCAGTAGGGCTTGATCCAAACAACAGTACTTGGGTGGTCGCTTATGCTATGGTGGAGCAAGAGAACAAAGACTCATGGATTGGTTTCTAAGGTTGTTGGTGAATGATTTGGAGATAACTAGAAGCGACAATGGATGGACATTCATATCAGACAAACAGAAAGGAATAGAGAGAGCTTGTGAGGATGTGGTTCCACTTGCAGAACAAAGATTCTATGTTAGGCATATGTGGACCAATTTCAATAAGTTATATCGGGGGAAGGCGTTGAAGGATCAATTGTGGGCAATAGCTAAGTCTACAACCATTCCCTACTACAACAAAGAGATGATTACGATGAAGGAAATGGAGCCTTTAGTTCATGACTAGTTAACAGGTATTTCATGATGCAGTTGTACATCCTTGTTTAAATACTAGTTCAGTGGCTTAAATCTAATTTGATTTTTTTTTTTTTTTTTTTTTTTTACTAGATCCCTTATGACCACCAAAGACCTGGTGTCGGGCACACTTTAGTACCCATCTGAAATGTGATGTTCTTCTCAATAATTTATGTGAAAGTTTTAATGCTTTCATTTTACCTGCTAGATCCAAAGCTGTGATTTCTTGCGTTGAGGAGATTAGGGTAAGGATGATGAGAAGGATTGTAATGAGAAGAGACAAGATGAGCAAAGTGGAGGACCCTATCTGCCCCAAGCCAAGGGAACTTTTGGAGAAAAACAAAGTTAAATCTGCCACAGACTGTATTCCTTATGCCACTGCTAGCCCTCGAATTGAGATAGAGAGCTTTGGAGGAAGTAGGCATGTGGTTGATTTGCAAATAAGAAGTTGTGCATGTAGGAGGTGGGATCTCACTGGCATTCCATGCAAACATGCCATATCGGCAATCAACTTTATGCGGCAAAGTCCGGAAGACTATATAGATCCTTGTTACCTTACGAGGACTTATATGGTTGTTTACTCTAACACAATCAAGCCAGTGAATGGAATGGACTTGTGGATCCCTTGTGGTGAACCTGCTATCCTCCCCCCAGAGTATAATAGGCAGCCAGGGAGATCAAGGAATAAAAGATTCAAAGATGCACCTGAACTAAATTTAGAGGGTACAAAGCTTGAGAGGGTGCAAAAGAGTTTGAAGTGTGGCAACTGTGGGGTTCTAGGTCACAACAAAAAGACTTGCCACAGACATCTTCTTCCCAAAGACAAGACAGTTGCAGCAAAGAAGAGAAAGCTGAACACAGATGTGGGTTCATCTGGTTCTAAGGTATTTTAACATTTATGTTCAATGATTATGGTTTGAAATTTTTTAATTATTATAAGCTAATATTTTCATAACCTTATATTGATTATATTTGTTGCAGCCTAAGGGTACCAAACCACCCCTAAAGACAAAAGATGAGCTTAGAGCGAAGACAGTTAGATGAGCTGCACAACAGAAGGTAAATTGATCCGCAATTAACTATTCTTTATTAATTAGATGTTCATTATTTTGGTTAGTAATTGTTCTGATTCATTTGTTTTAATGAAATTAACTGTAGGAAGCTAGAGATGCAAAGAAAACAGCAGCTAGGGGAACAACAACACCTGCAAGAAGAGGGAGACCACCAAAACCTACTTCAAGCAATGCAAATGCATCTTCTGCACCATAAGCTTCACAAGCTTCATCAAGGGTGTCTGTGAGAATCCAACAAAAAGTAAGGAATGCTAGAAAATAGCTGCTAGGGATTGTGGGATTAGCAACCAAGGTTAGGATTTAGAGATGCATGTTGTAATTTTTTGTGCAACTTTCTTATGTTGTAACATATGGTTGCTAAGTCTAATCTTTTGTGGAGATGATTAGATTTATGATGTTATGCAACTCGACAAAAACTGTAATTTTTTGGTTAGTTCTGATGTAAAACACATTGATGCATCTATTTGGTTGCTAAGTTAATGGTAATTTGACATCTTTTGTATTGGTTTTGATGGTTTTGGTAATGTGTTCTACTTTGTTACTGTCATTTCGATGGTTTTGGTAATGTTTTTTACAGTGAAGTTTTTTTTTTTCTTTCAATGAGGTTAATACACCTTTGATTATTTTTGGTTGGCAGGTTTATATGCACCAGTGTTGCTCTCAAAATCATGTGTTTTAATTTTGAATTATTTGAAGACCATAATATGATAAAATGACTATTCTGCCCTTATAAGTCTGATTGTGGGCCCTTATGTCGAAGACAACTCAGCGCATGACATCATGGTAAGGAGGGCAATTCAAAAATTGGACCAAACTGATGTGAAATAGAACTCAAGGACCAACGTTATTAAAAAAAAGATATGAGACCAAACTGATTATTGACCTAAAGTTTGAGGGGGAAACTGAACTTAATCCTAAAAACAATTGGTGGGTGTAGGTCATGCAGAAGAAATATCTCATGAAATGTTATTTCTTCCAAGTGAAAAAGAAGCAAAGAAACTCAATGACTTGGAATGGTATTCTAGACACAAGGGACCTAATTATTAAAAGTATGAGATGGATTGTAGGTGATGGTAAGTCAATTAAGTTTTAGAGTTTTAATTGGGTCTTTGATCATCCTCTTATCGAACTGATTCTTACCCATGTTAGGAATAATATTAACTTAGATGAGCTAGTGAGCGATTACTTAAACGAAAATGGCTGGAACACTGTAAAGCTGAGGAGTGTTCTTGATGAGAACATTGTAAAGGAAATACTTGGGGTGCCTATTCCCACTAATCCCTCTGCAGATAAGTGCATTTGGGGTCATGCTCAGCATGGGAAGTTTACTATAAAATCGGCTACTTAGCTATAACTACAAGATTGTTAAAAACATAAACAGATCGAGATGATCAAAAAGCTTTGGGCCCTGAACCTCCTGCCAAAAATTAAATTCTTTGGCTGGCTTCTCCTTAGAAGAAGACTGAAAACTCGAGATAGACTTTCTCGGTTTGGTATGATGCAGGATAATTCTTGTGTTTTTTATGCAATGAGGATAATAAAACTATTGATCATAAGTTTAGATATTGCAGGTTCACAAAAGATCTTTGGACCAACTCCAACATGCCAACCCCTATTAGCTGGAATGATGGATTTTTTAACGTTATTCATAACTGGTTCATTGAAAATCGTCAAAATCCTTATGACTCAAGTTTATTTGAGAAATTAATCACTATCTGTTGGCAGATTTGGAAAACCAGGAATGAGACCATTTTTCGGGGCAAACAACCTAATCCTAGATTGACTTTTGCTACTGCAATGAACCACCTCTAGAATATGGTCAATCTTTGCATAGTTGGGAGTACTGAATCAAACAATGAAATGATCAGATGATCAGGTGGTCTCTACCCCCTAATGATAGTGTTAAGATAAATTTCGATGGATCCATGAAGAGTAACCCTGCGGCAGGCGGTTTCATTTTCAGAAACCCTAGCCTCTTGGAAGCCCCCTTGTTGCAGCTGCTTTCAACTTTGTTCAACGATTGTTCCTGTAGCTGAAGTCGTAGCCCTCCGTAACGGCCTCATTGATGCAAAAAGAAGAGGCTTTAAAAAGGTGGAGGTTGAAGGCGACTCCAGCCTCGTGATCGATGTCATTAATGGCGTCTTTGCGCCCCCGTGGAGATTGCTCAAGCTTTGTCAAGATATTAAATCCCTTCGAAGCTCGTTTGAGTTCATCAGCTTCAAACATGTTTTTAGAGAAGCGAACTTTGTGGCTAACGCCATTGCAAACTTTGGTCATCTGTTAGATATTTCGTGTGCTTGGGAGGAGTGTGTTCCTCCAGATGTCGTCTTAGCCTTAACCTTTGACTCTATAAACTCTAGGTGCACTAGAGACACCTCTATTTAGTGCTTATTTCTTTTTCTATCAAAAAATAAGAAAGAAAAAAAAAGTAAAAGTCCTCACACCTGAGTCTTCTGTCTCACTCCATGCTATAATTCCAAATACAGACGGGAAATATTGTGTGTGCGGTACCCGTAGAAATACGATCTACGGCATCATCCTCTACTGTTGATAAATTACTAGTGATCGATACAAGGCATAGATGGCCATGCATAACATTTGGCTTGCCTATCTATTTGAAAATCAGAAGTGATGAGAGCAATCAAGATCCTAGGCAACATTATTATGAGGTCATGAAACAAGTCATTTGACCTCCAGCAGCGTCAAACCCATACACATTGACGCAGGGAATTTGGAACCGGAATTTGAAACCTAGACGTAAAAGAAAATTTGTTGCTTTGATTGAAGAAACTGATGAGTTGCGAGGAGCATTCAATTCTGATCTTTGGGCTTCTAGACCTTGGAGTTATTGAACGATAAATATCTACCTTTAATTTCAAATGTAATTAATTAGACTTCTCGTTTTCTCTTCTTTATCTTATAAAATAAAACTTTTTTTCATTTGTAAGGAGACTTCAATCTTGTTTTTCATGAGAATTATAATCTAAGTTGGAGAAAAAGTTCCCTAAGTTGGAGAAAAAGTACCCAATTTCTATCAAACTCTTATCTCTAGGTGGATTCTTAAGAGTGGCGAGTTTTGCTCGTCTTCTTCATGTCCTATCAATTTATTTTCGCGCAGCAAATCCCAGTATCACACATCCTGGACAAAGACTGACAGTCTCCCGCCTAGTCGCTCACCAATTCCACACTCATAAGCGTATTGACTGGATTCTTTTTTAAATTTCTAGCTACAGAGAGCTACCCAACAGTTGCAAGAAGTACAAGCTCAATTGTTCACAAGCAACCTTGAATGACCACAACTTTAGTTCATTAATACCCATAAAATAGACGTCAAACATATGTCATCTTTGTATGTGCTTGATATAAAAACAGCCAACCTTCTTAAATCTGATATAAAGCAAGATCAAATTTTGACTGGGATTATTTCTTCTTATACATTTGTGGATTATTTTATCTACCTTACATTTACTATTAACATATTAATTCATATGTTTCAGCTAGAAGAGATAGAGGAAGAATCAGCGCCAGTCGTGAGATGGCTTGGTTCCACTAACAAATCAATTGAAGTGAACGAATGTGCAGAAAGTCCAACATCCATCTCCTCACCAGCGTTTTCAAGTAGACCCAAGTTCGGTATGACCTGTACATAATAAATACCAAGTTAAATCATATAGGATGGAAAAAGTAAATGTTATATATTGTATTGTTTGTTGATTAGTGTCCTAGCACTAATGCTAACATTTCTTAAAATAATTTTATATAATTTTTGGCCGTGGAATGACTAATATCTAACTCACATATGATACTAAATTCTGTAATCACCATTATTCTATTATATATAAAGTACGTGGAAATTCGTCAAAAAAAAAAAAAAAAAAACAGGATACAACACAAAGAATCTCATATATAAAATTAACAAGTTTAAAGTTAAATGTAATTAAGTGAACATTCATTCCCAACTTTACCTTCTTTGGCTCATCAAATGAGTTCTCATCCATCACATTTTTAGATGTGAGCACAGTCTTCGTTGATCCAGACATACTAACAGAATTTGGCTCCAACCCATCAACACGGATCCTCAAATTCACTATGTTGCTTCCAAAGTTCACAATCTGAGAAATAAATCACAAGAGTTATAAATGTCATGGAACACAAAATACACCATATCAAACTAATATAGGGATTCAAACACCTAACAGTAATCATATACACCAATAACAAAGACCAATCAATGGCTTTCGTAGAGATGATTTGTATACTACTTCAGTCAAAATGTAATATGAACACGAAACTCTTACTATTGGATTTGAAAGACACGTAAATTACACTGCGTTCTTCCCATTGAATTTGAAAGTAGAAAATATTTGGTGCAATATAAGAGCACAAGGTTCTTACAATTGAAGAACATAGTAACAGCAGGTAGATAGTAACCAATGCAGAAATTTGACCGTCCACAAGAGTACATTTTCATCAATAGTCAAAAAGATTAAGGAACCGAACAGAGATGGAAAACAGAATAAATCTGGCATCAAGTTTTAAATCTGACTAAAACATTGATTTTCTATTAGGACTCCCGATTCGGTCATACGAAAGCAGTAAAATACTTCAGTGAAGTTTTATACTGATACAATAAATCTACAATGTAAATGTCGCTTCCATATAATTTGGGAAAACTCTATGCATAGATGCACACAATTGCAGATTCCATATCAAGGTAGCAAGAACCAGATAATCTTGAAGACTGAAAATTTGGGAATGAAGATCTGACTCAGCAGTCAACACAAACAATAAAATCTGGGAATGAAGATTTGACTCAGCAGTCAACCCAAACAATAAAAAGACCATAAATACAGATCCTAATGCAGAGATTGAGATCTGAACTAAAAGAGCTAAGCAATGCATGCAGGTGGCAAAGCAGTCCCACTAGCATTACCCAGGTCCAACTGTTTCTCAACCCAGAACCGGCCAAAGAGAAGCCCAGCTGGATGAAGATTGGCATCTGATCAGCAAACAGTTGCACCGGAGTAATTACCTGGCCCTCCAACTCAGCTGGACAGACCTGTCAGCAACCCTGATTGACCAACATCCCCTAGCTCACATATCCAAGCCAAAGACACAAGCGCGGCTGAGATACAACTCCCAGGCCCTCAACTACAGAGCCTTCACCTTCCTCATTGGATCCACCCCACGGCTAACCATACAAAACCTGAATCCATCCTGATAATCCAAAAACAACACTTGCAAAGACGAAGCCACCAAACCATTCACCGCTAACCTTCAAAACTCAAATTACAGCTACTCCCCTCAAGAACAAGGATTTGTTGCTCTCAACACTAGGAAACTTTTTCCATGACAGCATTCACCCAGCTCCCAACGATAGGAAACTGTTTCCGCTAGAATATTCACAAGGAGCCAACTTCTTCTCTCAGACCCTAAAGTTCTCTTATAACTTTTTTCTCTTTGATGATATAAACAGATAAAGCGAGAACACTTGATCCAAGGCTCTACTGTTCTCAATAATAAGCAAGACTTTGAAAATTAGATCAAACCGATTGAGAATCTCATCATCCTTAAACATATAAGGAAACTCTAAAGTGGGAAGAGAGAAAAGTATTACAGAAAATACAAGCACAACAAGTGCAAACCATTGCCTTAGACGAGACAAAATAAAAAAATTCAACGTTGGAAGAGAATATGAGGAATACAGTTTGAAGGAAAATGGAGTGTGTTTGTGCGTGGGTGGAAAAGGACAAATGGTGTACAGCTTGTAACAATAGTGGACTATCCGACTATGTGGAGGCCATAAAAACATTACAAAAAATATAGCTAAAAAATATACTAGGAAAAAAAAAATTAGTTGGAACGCAAACCAATTTGAATTCAGCAACATGAAGCATAGAACTCACTCGGATCACAATATCAGCATAACCAACATACCTTAATTCTTAGGTATGTTTTCTGATCTTCAGAACTTTTCCACAAGATTGCAGATGCAAGAAGAGAAGTAGAAGATTCTGTTTGGAGTGTTGCATTGAAAATAGTTGCTCCACTTGATTCACTAAAAAAACATTGCACCCAGTAGCTAGGAGTTCCATACAGCTGTGAGGAGTTAAACACGATTGCATCTGGGCTCCACCTTCATGACAAAAGTTTTAAATTTTAATTCACTAAACAAAAATATGATCCTCTTACAAAAATTAAAAGAAATTAAAGATTATTCGGGAGATAAATAATAAGATAATTAAGTTACCGCTTGTTATTGGCATTCACAAAGAGTGGCGCATAACTTGCCATCTCAACAACATCGCTGCAATTAATAGAGGGGGAGGAACACAGTGGAAGTACTCAGTAGCTGCCCATCTTTACAATTAAAAATAGTTATACATGGGATTAGGTTTATAGATGCTCAGCCCAGAAACACAATATGCTGTACAAATATATGACAATAGCGGCAATAATTTCTGCCATAGTAATCCTTGATCAATATAATTTTGTTAGAGCGAAATACTAGGGTAACGATAAGATTATTTTATTTTATAGTAGAAATACTATTTCTGTCAGAATTTTGACATTAAAGAAATATAAGAAATATGTATCTGTGAAGAAGTTGGAACATGTATTGTGTAGAACAGTGAAGAAGTTTACAAACTTGGTGTAGACTTTACTTGATGGAACAAAAAAACAGATTGGAAAAAAGAACAAGGACAGGAGAAGAAATACCCTCGAGTAAATTTCACATGCATGACACGAAACCAGACGGAGTTAACGATTTATTCAAGATTGGCAGGAAAGAAAAATAAAAGATAAAAAATAAAATGCTGTGGTATCTCTGTTATGTGAAAGCCGTGGACCAGTCTACCCTTCACATTTCCGATGAATGTGTGTATAATGTTTTATGAGCTTTCCAAGGGATTTGTTGCATGCCGCCGGAAAACATATGCATTTTTTTGCAAAAGAAAATTTTTATATTTGAAATGATACAAGAGAGTATATCGATCTTCAATTTTGCATGCTCTTTTATGAGAGACATGGTCCGGAGCCATGCAATGGACCTTGTCATGTCGAAATTGCCAATAACTATAACTGTCCTGCTGGAACTTTTGAGAAGGATTTATTGCTTATATATAATATCATCAAATCAATAAGTCATATAGTTGTAAAGCTACAAAACCTGTTTTTCTCAAGCCCGATCAGAAATCCGGCTTCTGCCAATGCTGCAAGAAGACTTCCTCCTCCAGCATCTTTTCCAGTCACAGCATACTCGCTCACAAAAGCCTGGAATGTGTTGAACACTCAGAGAAGTAATAGTTACCAATCCAGGAATCAGCGAATCATAACAAAGCTCATCACTATACCTTTGGACCCTTACGTGGTGTACGATCAAACTGATGAGCCATCGAAAACATGTTGCTCGCAGAAGTATAAACCTAAACAAAAACCAGAGGGTAAGAACCGTAATGGAAACCTTTTCTAAGACGATGACGCCACAGATTGTACTGTAACAGAAATCCATTATAAACTGGATCTTATACAAGTTCTGGTACGAAGAACATTACGTGAAAATCATATAAATCTGCAGGATGATCCAAAGGATGAGAAGAGCCATCACAGTTAGAAATGATTTGGATGTCCGGATAGGCACGCTTTATAGCGCTATAGAATTTGAGGTAATTTCCTGGTCAACAGAAAATGAAAAATCAAGTCATGTCAATATACGAATTCCCACAACTAGTACACATTCTAATCTAAGCCTTGCATGGAACCTAATGTCTCTCCAACTATTGCCAACAATTTCTGGTAGTGCACTGTTCTTTAACACTATATCAGAAACAATATAATTCATCCATAGGTTCTGCTCAATTTCACTACGCCTCCTAGATGGCTAGATTAATATAATTGATCCACTTGATTTTCTCAGTCAAACCACATGCTCAGCTTCACATTTAAACAATATTTCAGAAAGTGGTCCAAAAGATAGTTAATTTGCTTTATCTCTGTCTCCATGCAGATTGAAAAGGCATTCAGACAAAGTTGCTGGATATCCTTAGGAGCTTCAACACAAGGTTGCTTACCAACATTTGTCCCTGCTCAGTAGTTCTTAAGTCTTGTAATACAACCCACATACCCCCTACACCCACACACACACAGAGTTTATTACAAAATGCACACCAAGTAAAATTTTTCCCTTTCATTTTTACTCTTTGGCAAATAAATGGATGGGGAAAAAAAAAGCGCCACTGGGGAAAAAAAATGAATTACTAAGATGGGGTTGCTGCCAAGTGCATAGATCGGGGATGGGTCTTCCTGGGTTGCTGCCTATCTCGATTGAAGCCCTCTCTCATATTTAGGGCTAGGCTCGCTCCAGGCCGGTCCCAAAAGATGTGGAAACCAAGACGGAACCGAAAAAGTTTGGATTCAGTTCAGGTTTGTCAATTTCTAGTTTCAAAACCAAGAAAAACATGAACCGATTGTCAGTTCCAGTCTCTCCCATATTAATTCCCATTAATCATTGCAAGAATCTTTAAAAATGATGGATCTTTTGAAATCTGATTTGTGTTTGGAATTCAATACATGGGTCTCAAAATTAGATCTGACTTTGATAATCTGATCACTGGCTGCCCCCATCGTTGAAACGTATTGATTTTCCCAACAATCCAGGTCACATTCCGGTCCAGAATTATAAGAGAAAATAACATTTTTATGCATGTGATGAAAAGGAGGAAGGAGAAAAAAAATTTAAAAAATAAGACAATTGCAGCAACAAACAAATTGCTTCTGACTCTACACCATGCTCACTGAATGTTCATAAAACAAATTTAGTATAGGATTACTTTGAAATTAATGACGCACATGTTCCCAGGAACTGAAAAAATCGTTCGGTGCACAAAGAATCAGTAATCCCTTTGTTTTATGGAGAAAGGGTTGCAGATCGAGCATGAAGTAGTCTGCAAAACTCAGATCATTATCTGACTATAGTATTCTCCAAATTTGGAAGCTTATCACTATCTAGAAAGCCAACCATATATTTAAGAACATTCATACCAGCAAGTAGCATTTATGTGATGCATGTGAAATCAATCTGTGCTTGCATATGCCAAAGAATCATTTTGTTCTATCTATATAAACATTAATTTAAATGAAATTATGACATACAAAATATCCAAACCTCGGTAATTCTTTTTTCCACAATCCTCATTCCCAACAGCAACATATCTTAGATCGAAGGGTTCTGGGTGTCCCATTGCGGCACGGATAGAACCCCATGTAGAATCAGGACTGCCCGTAGCAAACTCAATACCATCAAGAGCTTCCTGTAAAACAGAATATGTCATTGGAATTTGAAACTGAAAGTAACTATAGAAAGATGTCAATAATACAAGTACCACTAGCACTATGTAAAAACAAATATAACCAGCACAGACCACAAAACAAAAACGACATAAACAACTTTGATCTACTAAATCATATCTTGTAAAATCTGATGTTTCTTCAACCAATGCACATAATCAGCTGTACTACTCATGATTTATGTGAATATAATACAGTGTCAATCAACCAGCACTATATCGCAGATTAGCTAATAAGAAATGCTCAGAGTTCAAGCTTACCTGTACAAAGGGTAAGATATTGGAAGTATCAACTTGATCATTGTGGCTGATTCCTATAGTTATATGGTAATATAATTATGATAAAGCCACGAACCAACATCATAAAAAAAGAAAGGAAAACATTAAACAAATGTGAAGTACCATTGTTGAACACCCATATTGGCTGTGTACCAAGGTCCTCTGCTAGCTAGAAAAAAAATAGTTTGTATTATTTATATAGCCCCATGTGATGCACGTGGAAGTCTATTTCTCATCATCTTCTTTCAATTTGTTACGTTTCTGATAGGACAATCCTTTTAAGTGATTATTTTTAATATGAAGGGTAATGTAGGCAATCCACAATTTGGTGAAGCATTTTTGGCTTGGCCTTACAGTAGTAGAGAGATAGTTCAGCCACTATTTTATTTAACAATCAAGCATCCCTGAGCATTTAGCAAGATTCATACTTGAAGAAACTCAAAGTAACCAAGTCCATCATCAGTCCAGTACATCCAAACATCACCAAAGTGCCCAGGTCTCTCTTCCCATTGTCCAATTGTTTCTTTCCAACGGAATGCATTTCTTAACCATTCACCTTCAACAAAACAGCCACCTAAAGAAACATAAATAAAGAGCACATCAATTCTTTGGAACAATGACACTGAAACTTATATATCAGCAACTTCCAGCACTGCAGAAAAGCAAAATCAGACTGTTTTCTTTCCCATAAGGACAGAAATCCTAAACGAATAAAAACAACAATCGCGATATCTTCTTCGTGAATCAATTAATTAATTATCTATTGTTCTGAAATTTAGATAGAAGCTGCTATCAATTTCTTTGTTCGGTTCAATTTTTTTTCTTTAGTGCAGAAATCTGGGTAAGGGTAGGTCTAGACTTAGATCTCAAGAAAATATTGGTCTATAGTCCATCTTGAAAGAGAACTTAGGGGAATCAATCTTCATTTAAGATGAATTCAGAAACTAAGTCACTTTTAATTAGCTATGTAGTTTCTAAGAATGAAACATAGAATGTATTTAGAAACATAAATATAGTCATTCTATCCCTTCCCAGTTAAATGCACACTCACCGGATATCTAACTTCTCCACTATCAAACAACCAGAAAATTGATTTAAGGAATGAAAGAACAACCAGGAGGAGCTTTGAAGTTCCTAGGATGTACATTAAAAGTTTGTCGGAGGTGGAGGTGGATACATCTCTTAGATATTTGTTAACTCTGTAAGTTTTTGTGAATTTTGGGTATTCTTTCATAAAAGTTTTGTTCAACTCGACCCCTCACCTCCATGTGCCAGTGAAATTCAAACCCATGACCTCCAAAGTGTTGGTTTTTAAAATAGCCAACAGGTTTCAGTTCACCAACAGGTCCAGACGGTATTGGCCTTGGAAGGTTTTGTAGTTGGGTTATCAATTTAATTGAACCATAAAGTTTACCCAAACAGAAATTATGAAATATATAGTTGATGATAGAAAGGGATAATTAGATATGATCTCATTTTAGATTAGTTCCTGGATCTTGACTCATGTCCAACTTACTCACGAGAGTTTACCTGGAAATCTAAGAAATTGGGGTTTCATATCTGCCAACATGTCGACAAGGTCCTTCCTAAATCCATGTCCCTGGGCCAAATAAAAATATACATTATGGATGCAATGCATGTGATATTAAGTAGGCTCCCAAGTCCTAGTAAAATTAGACCAAAATTAAATAATAATAATAATAATAATAATAATAATAATAATAATAATAACAATAATAATAATATTACAAATAAGTCATATCATATTACAGTTTGAAAGTTGGGAACTCAATAATGGTAGATCTAACCATGAGATTCAACTTCTGACTTTATCAGAACATGGCCACCATTTCACTTTACTACCAGATGCTAAATTCCTATGAGTTAATAATTATATGAAAACCCACAGAAGAAGCTTAAGTTATGATGAACATGAATGAATTTGTAGAGGAAAATAGAACCTTGTACGTGTCCAAAGGCATGGCTGACACTTGATCAAACCATATCAACCCTTTTCTGGTGGTTGTCAATTGCAATCTTGAACTAGGATTTGTTCCTTTGGCTACCAACAGAACATTGAATTTGGTCCAGTTTGAAACTTCTGAAACAGAGGCCCTGAAAAGGTAATGGAAATTTAATCTATGATGGCTAATGCAGAAAACAATTGGTATAGCAATAAAGTCCTGATCACAAAGTCTGCATAAAGTTTATGCTCACATAATATTTTCAGCAGCAAGAGTCTGCAATCCGTTGGAGCTCGTCAAAGATACAGATACATTGATTGCTCCAGATGAACGTACATAAAGAGTTACACTGTAGGTCTTCCCTTTTTCGACATTCTGAAAATGAAAAAGAATAAGAATAGGAGCATGGCAGCGAGTCAGAAAAATGTCAAAAATAGACATAAAATATAGGCTCCAGTAAGGTTAACCATATGGAGACGAACTGTTTATTTATATATAATAATAT
The DNA here is from genome assembly GCF_000184155.1 of Fragaria vesca subsp. vesca. NCBI lineage: Eukaryota > Viridiplantae > Streptophyta > Magnoliopsida > Rosales > Rosaceae > Fragaria > Fragaria vesca. Next base: position 18,062,859 of record NC_020496.1, on the reverse strand, counting down.
AAACACTTGTAAATTGTACAAGGATTTCACCAAGGCCAGTAATGGGATTGTAACTTAAACTAGTAAACTGAGAACTCGAAAATACATGAGTTAACGTAGCAATATGTGGAACAGAACAAATAGAGATTAGTTAAACAGTCTTTACCATGCCCCAGAACCCAGGGTTGTAAATTCCAACACCCCCAGCAGGACAGATATTGGCACCTTGGCTGTCACATAGCACCTCCATTCGAAGCGCAACTTTATTGCGCTCGAAGCATGATGACCGGTCTGTCGATACCAGCAAAGATGACTCACTCCCAATTATTGACCAGGGATCAATGTTGGAAGGAGTGTTAGGGCCTCCAGCTTCGAAACCTGAGGGAAAAATTATTATAGAGCCCATTGCTAAAACATACCAAATCAAATAACACATGGTAGTGATATTTAGCTAAACCATAGAATCCAGAGTGATTAATAATAATTTTAACAGAAAGGTTTTGCATCCAGAGTGATCCCTAAGCAAATTATGTGGATTCGGAGCACAGTCATCTCTAAGTTGAACCGGAAGATAGAGAAGGACCTCTGTTGTTAACAAGCTCAGCCCACAAGCCACCGGCGCCAGCATGGTTAATCTCCTGCATTTGACTAAGGGAGTGAGGAAGGACATACCCAGACACAGAATAAGCAGAAACCTCAAGCAAAGCAGACGAACCTCGAAAAAAAGTCCAAAGAGTGTTGGAGAAATGGGTCGCCCGGATGCCTGAGAAGCATCAACAATCAGCTGTGCTGTTTGGGCTTCAACAGCGAAACATGGCAACACCAAGCAGCAGCAGCAGCAGAGCAACACATCGAGAACGCCCATGCCTCGATCAATCGATAATTGCAAGAGATGGACTCAAGAGGGTGGAATCGGTCTGTGTGTATATATTATATAATATTATATTATATTATATATATACAGTGGACTGGGTTTGCCTTGCTTTCACGTAGAGTGGATATATGGATTACAAGCAAAGGAAAGCAAAGCAAAGATTTCGGGTTTCACTTCCAACTGATCCATCACTCTTATTGCGTGACTGCGTCTTGCTGCCGTCCGCACGCCACACCGCCACATCTCTCTACATACATCATCCACACTCCCACTCAAACTCCCCCCGCTCTAGGATCAACGAAAGCCATGTTGGCAAACTTGATTGGATACAGGGGCATTACACATCCGCCAAACAGTTTGCTTCTCGGAAAAAAAAAAAAAAAAAAAGGAAAAATTGTTTAACCAGTATCTCACCTTTTAAACAAACAAAACTTTGGTATCTCATATTTAGAAAACTTCAAAACAATATCTCACGTTCTTATCTCGACTGAAGTTGGTATCTAGAACCGTTAGCTCTATTAAAAAGACTGATGACAACCATTTGTATTCATAAAATGACCTATTTACCCTTAAGTTTTTATTTTTGTTATTTATTTTATATAATAAAAAGAGAAATTTGTCATAACGATATCTCATCTTTTCTTGCTTATAAACTTTGGTACTTCAAGTTTTAAAACATCAAAATGGTACCTCAAGTTTTTACCCAGACCCAATTTTAGTACTTTTACTCGTAACCTCCGATAGAGGTAACTGTCAGCTGGCCATTTTTCATGGGTATTTTTCGTCTCTTCATATTTCAATTTATTATTTTTTCTCTAAATATATATTTCATCTTTGTAATAATAAAAATAAATAAAAAATTTTTTGTAGAGGGAAAATTGTTATCTTCTTCTTTCCTCTATCTTTAGGAAATTAGGAGCTTCACAGTCTTCACGAAAAGAGCTGGATTGAATAGAATTGAAAAAGTGATATTGTTTTTCTAAACTACAGCTGAAGAGAAAGATGTTTGAATCTTTTATTAAGTGAGTTGTACAAAATATTTACTATTGAATGCTTATGATGTTATGACAAGCAACATACGAAATGAAAAAAATAAAAACTCATGAATCTTTATTTTTGTTTATGGATTTCATCAATTGCAAACTCATAAAAACAATAACTCATGAATCTTTGTTTTTGTTTCTAAAGTAAAAAAATTAATGAAGACATGAAAAGACGAAAATAGCCTTTAAAACTTGCCACCTAGCAACCACTGTAGCGCAGCTAACGGTTAAAAGTACTAAAATTAGGTCGGAGTGAAAACTTGAGGTACTGTTTTGATGTTATCAAAACTTGAAGTACCAAAGTTTATAAGGAAGAAAAGATGAGGTATCGTTACGACGAATTTCTCTTTTTATTATATAAAAAGAATAACAAAACAAAAACTCAAGGGTATATTGGTCATTTCATGAATAAAAATGGCTGTCATTAGTTTTTTTTAACGGAGCTAATGGTTCTAGATACCAAACTTTAGTCGAGGTAAGAACGTGAGATACTGTTTTGAAGTTTTCTGAAAGTGAGATACCAAAGCTTTGCTTCTTCAAAAGGTGAGACACTGTTTGAACCATTTTTCCAAAAAAAAACTATCTTGAAAATTAAAATCTTTGAATTTGAGAATGTTTCTTAGAGCATCTCTAACAGCTTCCCCATTTTCTTGAAATTCTTAATTTTAGGGAATATAGAGCTATTTTTAGGTCCAACAACTTCCCCATCCCATTCCCCAAAATAGGAATGAAGAAGAAAAGGAAGCCTTCATTCCCCAAATTTACAGCAAAGTCTTCCTTCCCCAAAATTAAATTCTTCACGTGCTCCAACTAATTTAAGGCAACAATAAAATATTTTATTGGGTAGTTTATTGTTACAATGATTAATGATAATATATTATATTTTATTATTGTATTAAATGCTGAAATCTCCAAAATGGAGAAGGTGCTGGATTTTGATCATAATTTTTTTTGAGATTTTAGCTTTTGCTTCCCCATTTTAAAGAAATTTTGAGGAAGCTGTTGGAGATGCTCTTACTCCACCAAGTCACTATGTCAATTTTGTCTTCAGGGTGACGGGCAGTGCCTCACAACCACATTTTAAACAAAAAATTGAATTTCTGGTTCACATACACTAAATTCTTTCCAAACACTACTCGCATTTCAAAATCAATGTCGGCCAATGAGTCATTCACTTGTTAGAATTCTTGAACTACGAGTAGTTTTATCCCTCTCCAACATAGGCAACTCGTTTAAATATCCAGGTGCAGCCGTAAAAACAAACAAATATATCTCTCATCCACATTTTAGTTTCTTCCAATGTTCTAAAAGGCTCTGCCTAGGCTCTAGGGTTCAACAAGCCGTCTCGCTTTTCATCTAGGGCTTTCTGTTAGGCTGTGAGAAATTAGGCGGCCGCCTAGACGCCTAAGATGCTAAGCTCTTCGCCTGATTAGTTTTTTCTTTTGATTGTGGGGTTGCCTTTTGTGGAGAGCATGAGAGTATAACAGTTATTGGTGTGTTTAGAATTACAAGTATATATGTTTATTGTTGATGTTGCTTATTTTATAGAAAGTTAGCTAAATTTTAGATATAATATATTCTATAAATGTTTTTCACAAGATTTATGCTGAGTAACAAAGAGATGACATGTCAACATCTTAATTAACAAGTCCCTTAATACTGGCATGGCTCCTCTCCTCTCTTCTCTCTTCTTAACCCTAGTCGCCCTCGACTTCTTTGTTGACGACGGCGGAGGGTTTTGGGATGGTAGTGGTGGTGGGCCCGGTGTGGTCCGTTATGGTTGGCCTTC
>NC_020496.1:18042706-18059154 GCF_000184155.1 Fragaria vesca subsp. vesca | reverse complement strand
GGGGGGGGGGGGTTCAAGACCCTTCTTTTTCTCTCTCCTTTCATCTTCCCCTGTGGTGTTGGAGAGGAGGATCAACCCTCTCTATGGCCATCAATTTGGCGCAAGAGAGGATGGTGGATGGTGGTTGGTGGTAGGCAATGGTTTAAAAGGCGCTACGCAGTAGGTGGGTGGCGACCCATAGCCTAGCGCCTGAACAACCTAGGCGGCGGGAATTAGGCGATTTACTTTTTTCATATTTAATTAATAAATATAATATTTAAAACTAGTTTTTTAAAATATAAACAAATTTAAAATTTTGGTTTAATTAATAGTGATACACAAAGAAAAAACAATAGTTTAATTAATAATGTTTATTTTATTAGATAAGTATTAGTATTGAAATCTGGAATGAACCCTGCGGGGACTATCTTCAAATGAGATGCTACCGGAAATTCTCGGCATAACCTCTCTTGAAAATGGACAACCCTACCTGTCAAATCCAAATATACTTTTATAATTAAAATAATCCAACCACAACACCTAGAGCCACCCTGCTCCCAACTCCACATCAACCATCAACACCTAAAACACAACAAGCCTTAATCAACTAGTAACAATCCCAAATGGTCATCAGTGCAAATCTAATAACAAAGGAAAAACATAGCTAAGAGAGCAAGCGAAAGCGGTGTTACTGACTATGCCTCAACTCCTTGTATGCCCAACCTCTTCTTAGCTAACCTGGAATCTGGGCATTTGAAACTGAAAGGCCCAGGGGAAAGTAATTTTATGCCTCAACTCCTTGTATGCCCAACCTCTTCTAAGCTAACCTGCAATCTGGGCATTTGAAACTGAAAGGCCCAGGGGAAAGTAATTTTAAAACGTTAGAGTGAGTAGACAAAAATAAATGGAATAATTTAACAAAAATGTAACTTACATACTTTCCCACATTTTAAACTTTAAAAACCTCGATGCATGCAACTTTGATATAACATTTAGCTTAACGTCTAGAAATCTCGTAAGAATAGACAAACCAGCCCCGTTGGTTAATCAAATACATTAATGAGAAAATAAAACAAGGGGAAAAGATATCACCATGTAGGAGGAGCCTCCCATGCTCTAGTAATGTCACACGCTAAGCGCTCAGCTCACCTATGGAGAGGACCGCATATAAAGGCTAGCTAGCAATGAATAAGAACGACCCTAGTATGGTGACTAAAAACATACGAAAACACTTAAAGCCATAAAACTTCCCCAAGATCGTGCGAATGCAGTCATGAATACAATCCCCCAACCGAACTTGAAAATTATCATAAGAAAATAAAGTAAAACTCAATGACGTGTATCACACATCAAAATATTCTCAAATCTATAATTATAAGTGAGATTTAATTATCAAGTATAAATCGTATAGATAATATCTCAACCCGAAATATTCGGTAAAACATTCTCAATGTCAAGATCGATAATCCAAAAATAAACGAGAAAATTATAAATAGAGAACTACTGAAAATCTTATTTCGGTAATCTTTTATAAGTCTCAAAGTCAACAAATAAAAACGATAATAATTAAATCTGAAATCATCTCAAAACATAAACCATTGAAACACAACTTATAACGTAAGTCCCATTAAGAAACCAAAATCGCATTTGCAAAACCAATCAAGAAGAATGATCCCATGTCAACTCCGAAATCATAGAAATGATAAACAAAACTAAAATCAAAATTACTTTCTTGAGAACGATAATTATAGAAAAGATATTTATTAATTAATTGTCGCATGCAATTTATTCAAAATAAAAGTCCACTCACAGGTTAAGCCTAAGTCTTCCAATGCTTGGAATACTCCTCGAGCGCTGCCTCCAACTATTCAAATTCTCAAGTCAACCTTGCGTTTGACGATAAACTGTAGAACAAATCAGTTAAATTAAACTCCATAATAATCATCAACCTGACTTCTTTCTATTTTGAATAGGACTTCCTAGGTTGACCAGGGATGGTCATGTTTCCATAAATAGATGGTTTCCAATAAGAAGAAAGTTTCCCAAAATAGAAACTTTCCAAATATGGAAAGTTTTCTTAAGTCGCAACTATTACTTTCCTAAAAAGGAAAGTACAACACTAATCTAAGAGGAACTTGAAAACTACCTCAACGGTCTCTGCTAGATTCTACCCTCGGCCACCAGAATCTCTCACTGGATTCCGGCGACTTGCCGGAATTTCACCATAACCTCCCGGTAAACTCCGAATCACCAAGTTCTCGACATGCAACAATAAATCACCACAATTTCAGCCACAAATCATCAACACAGACTTCACAATCCAACACAAAAGCTCCAAAAACTAAGCTTACCTTAAATCTACTTGAGACCAAAAACCCAGTTACTCATCATCCTCCTTCTAGTCGTATTTTCACTTCTGTTCGTCCAAATACCAACCTAGAAGTTCCCCGGCCGAGAAACCAATCTTTGCCTCGGCTCAACATCACAACAGTTGCTTCTAATTCCTCTCGAGAAGCGTCTGGCTCCAAAGGAACATTGCAAGGCTTGTCAGAGTTGTAGATGATCACTGAAGTACAAAGAACGCTGGTTGCCGAAGAACGAACTCGAAACCCAAAAAGGCAGAGAAAAGGGGGTTTTCGAATTAGGGCACAAATTAAACATACAAGGATATAATAGAAGAGGAGGGAAAGGAGAACAAGATACTACCAGTTGCCACTGGAGGAGACACTGGATTTCGTCGGAAATCGGTAAACTTAGTGGAGCACCCTTGATTTCGATCTCCATGAATTCGAGGTTGTTTGTGGAATTTGAGTACTGGGTTTCGAAGAGAAGAGGAAGAGGATCGTTTTGGTGGTGGTCTTGTCATCTGAGGTAGCTGAAATCGGCGCCGCTCCGGCGCGGAGACGACAAAGAAGATGAGAGAGAGGAGAGAGAGGCTGGAGCTCGGGTCAACCCCCGTGACACGACCCACCCCGAAATTTCACCCTGAAACCCGGAGTAAGTCATGAGGGGACCACCTCCAAGGAAAATTTACTGAAAAGATTGATAAAATCTCCCTTGAAAATGGACAACCCTAACTCGAAAATTCCAAATTACACTCTTAATGCAACACAACCAAACATCACATAATTATCCTTCAGAAATTCTAAACATAATATACAATAATCCCAAAGTATTCAGAGCTACTAGACACTAGCGGAAGCAAGAAAACACGAGTAGGTTAAACATGTAACCTACTGATGAAAACTGGCGGAAAAGCGGGTAACTATGCCTCGTTTCCTACTAGGTCCAACCTGAACTCTACAGACTGGGCAATTTAAAACGAAGAGCCCAGAGGAAAACATGTGGAACAGTTAGAGTGAGTGGACAAAATAAATTAATTAAAAATATTTCTTTATGTTTCCCCAATTTAATTTCCAAATAAAATAATACTGCATGCAATCGCTCAAAAGCGCTCAACTCAAAAACTGGCAACTTCACGACCAGCACCGGCTAGTCTCCAAAACTTAATAAAATACAGCCTCTCAGGCTAAATTATATATAAACATATATAAGTGTATGTATTTACACTGGTCAGACTCCTTGTATGAATTCTAAGAACAAATTAGAAAAATAGAAATTCATACAAGGCTACTACGCTTGCGCTAACGCTCACGTCACACCATAATGGAATTGTACCTCAGTATGGCAGAAAAAGCACGAGTGTATATACATGTGGACTCCCTATATGAAAACCTAAATAAACCAAATAAGAAAATAGTTTTCATATAAGGCTACTACGCTTGTGTCTAACACTCACGTCACACCATAATGGTATTTTACCTCATTATGGCGGATCAAACACGTATGGCTAGCTAGCATTTACATATACATACTATCATCATAAACATCCAATAAACATATCCACCGAAAATTTCATTTTCGGGATCTCTCCAAAGGAGGAAAATTGCCAAATATCCGAGAAATAAATAAATCTCAGGAAAAGAAATAAAAGATCAACAGATAATTCATCGCATGCTTTTTAATTAAAATAAAGGTCCACTCACTAATTAGGCCTAAGCCTGATGATGCTCCGAGGCTTCCTCTGCTTGGGCCTCCTCTTATCCTGTTCCAAATATATAATTAATTTCCCACCAAAAATCCAATATTTAAACAAAATGGGCAAAATTAAACGTGAGCCTCCCACACACTCATCATTGCCCAAATTCGCCATTCTTAACTCAATACGGCTCAAACTTCGCCGAACATACCGGCAGCCGTAAAAACAACTTCCCACATAATACGACTTAAATCCTACGGCCAGATTCTACATTAATTAACCGCCAAAAATATCAAACTTCGGAAAATCACAAACCTATCCAAAACTCATCCAAAAATTCCATAACTCACTTCAATAAACTCCCCTTAATATTCCCAATCTAAAAACATTAAAATCTCCCAAACAGCTCCGGCGCCGGCGCCGGCTCCGCGGGCAGCGGCGGCCGGAGGCCGATTCCGGTGACCTCCAATTCCTATGAAATTTTAACAGCATCTTTCTCTCATCATGATCTACAACTTTCCTAACTAGCACAAACCCAAAATCCAAGCCTAGCTATGCCAATCGAACAAAAACATAAAAAACGCTCTAGTGCTTCCACCTCAAATTTCTCCTTACCTGAAGCAAACCGGAGTGAGTCCTTTTAGGGCAAGGCAGCTGGGTTGGAGACCTACAAAACCATACCAAGCTTGCCCGGATTGGTGGCCGGAGGAGGGAGTTCCGGCGAAAAGCTTCCCGGCGTTTCCGGCGGGTTTTCTCCTCTTCCGGCGGGTTAGAGGCTCGGGGGCTAGGCCGAAGAGGGAGAGGAGGAGATGGGGGTTTGAATTGGCCTGGAGCAGTGGCCGGACGCTGGACGGACGGCGGCAGCTGGTGGCTGGGAGCTTCCGGCGGAGAGAGAGCACGGGAGGGAGAAGGAAGAGAAAAGAGAGAAGAAGAGAAAGAGAGGAAATGGGTTGGGCCTCTCCAACCGGTCTAACCTTATATCAACCCAACTCAAAAATAAAACACCCCGAAAAAATAATACCCGAATAAAAATTACCTTTTACTAGCTAAAATTTACCATTTTTACCGTCGTCATAAATTCTCCTACGAATAATCCTCCGCATATAATCGTCCCGAAACCCCTCTAGGGACCAATTAAACTATTAACTCAATGAGGGAGACGGTGAAATTCTTATTATAAACAAGCTAGTAAATAAGGTAAAAAATATAAAAGTCGGGATGTGACAATTCTCCCCTCATAAAAATTTCGTTCTCGAAATTTGCATACCTGTCATCCGAAGAGATAGGGATACAGCTGCATCATTTGCTCCTCTAATTCCCAAGTAGCTTCTTCTACTTGATGACTTCTCCAAAGCACCTTGACAAGTGGGATTGTCTTATTCCTAAGCACTTGCTCCTTTCGGTCGAGAATCTGAACCGGTTTCTCTTCATAGGTCAAATCTCTCGTCAAACTGATCGGCTGCTCTTGCAGCACATGAGAAGGATCAGCAATATACTTGCGAAGCATGGATACATGAAACACATTATGTATCCTAGCTAACTTTGGACGCAAAAGTAGCCGATAAGCAAGTGAGCCAACTCGCTCTATAATCTCATAAGGGCCAATATACCTCGGACTAAGCTTCCCACGCTTACCGAAACGCACAACACTTTCCAAGGAGATAATTTTAGGAACACCCAATCACCCACTTGAAATTCAAGATCTCTCCTACGGACATCTGCATAACTCTTCTGCCTACTTTGAGCAGTCTTGAGTCTATCTCTAACCACTTTAATCTTCTCATTCGTAACATGGATTAACTCTGGGCTGCAAAGCTCTTTTTCCCCTACTTCATTCCAACACAAAGACGTGCGACACTGCCTCCCATAAAGAGCCTATTATTATAGGCAAATTCCATCAAAGATAGGTTTTTATCCCAACTTCCTCTGAACTGCAAGACACAAGCCCTCAACATATCCTCCAACGTCTGAATAGTCCTCTCGGACTGCCCATCAGTCTGAGGATGAAAAGCAGTGCTGAAGAGTAATTGGGTACCTAAAGCTGCCTGAAGAGCTCCCCAGAATTTAGAAGCAAATCGAGGATCCCGATCTGACACTATTGATTTAGGAACACCATGAAGCCTCACAATTTCATTCACATAAAGCTCCGCCAATTTTTCCAATTTATATTTCTTTCCCACTGGCAAGAAATGTGCAGACTTGGTGAGTCGATCCACAATCACCCAAATACCGTCATGCCCTTCACAGGTACGAGGTAAACTGAAAACAAAATCCATGGTGATGTGGTCCCACTTCCACACTGGAATAGGTAACGGCTCAAGCAATCCAGAAGGCTTTTGCCTTTCAGCTTTTACTTGCTGACAAACTAGACATCTACTCACATAAGCTGCAATTTTCCTCTTCATGTTTGGCCACCAATAATAATCCTTCAAAATCCGATACATTTTTGTGCTACCCGGATGAGCAGCATATGCAGAGCTATGAGCTTCCTCCATAATCTCACTCTTCAACTCTTCATTTCTTTTTGGAACACATAGCCGATTCTTAAACAATAGAGTCCCATCTCTTCTAACTGAAAAATGATCGGCTGCGGCTCCATTCGAAGCTCTTTCCATCAATCGAACTATGGAAGGATCATTATACTGTGCTTCCCGCACTCTATCAACCAAAACTGGCCTCACATGAAAACTGGCTATCAAAGCACCAACCTCATCTACTGATAAATCCACTCCTGTAGCTCGCAACTCACAAAGAAGCGGAACACGAACCATCTTTATATGAGATAAAGATATGGAGGGATTTCGACTAAGAGCATCCACTACCACATTAGCTTTTCCAAGGTAATACTCAATAGTGCAATCATAATCATTGATTAACTCCATCCACCTTCTCTGTCTCATATTTAGCTCTCTTTGAGTGAATACATACCGAAGACTCTTGTGATCGGTAAATATCTGACACTTGGCTCCATAAAGATAGTGTCTCCACAACTTGAGAGCAAAAACTACCGCTGCAAGCTCCAGATCATGAGTAGGATAATTCCCCTCATGCGGCTTTAATTGCCTAGAAGCGTAGGCAATAACTCGATAATGCTGCATCAAAACTCCACCTAGACCACGTCTAGAACCATCACAAAAGACCACACACTCTCCACTATCATCCGGAAGTGCCAAAACAGGAGCACTTGTTAAGCAATTCTTCAATTCTTGGAAACTTTGCTCACATTGATCTGACCATTCAAACTTAACCCCCTTCCTGGTCAATCTTGTGAGAGGAGCAGCAATCTTTGAAAAATCTTTCACAAAGCCCCGATAATAACCTGCTAATCCCAAGAAACTACGAATCTCCTAACAGTGGTGGGTCTTCTCCAATTCGACACTGCTTCCACCTTTTGGGGATCCACACTAACTCCTTCTGCCGAAATCACATGACCCAAGAATCCCACTTTATCTAGCCAAAACTCACACTTGCTAAACTTAGCAAATAACTGCGAATTTTCCAAAGTCCGCAATATTATTCTTAGATGCTTGGCATGCTCCTTCTCACTTCTTGAGTAAACCAAGATATCATCTATGAATACGATCACGAAACGATCAAGATATGGACTAAACACCCTATTCATGAGATCCATGAACGCCGCGGGTGCATTAGTAAGCCCAAAAGGCATCACCACAAATTTATAATGACCATAACGTGATCGGAAAACAGTCTTGGCTATGTCACCCTCTCGGATCCGCAACTGATGATACCCCGATCTCAAATCAATCTTGGAGAAAACAGAAGCACCCCTCAACTGATCAAACAAATCATCGATCCAAGGCAACGGATATTTATTCTTCACTGTGACCTGATTCAACTTCCTATAATCAATGCATAATCTCATGGTGTCATCTTTCTTCTTAACAAACAACACCGGATCACCCCATGGAGACATGCTAGGCCGAATAAAACCCTTATCTACTAATTCCTGCAATTGAGTCTTCAACTCTTTCAATTCCGCTGGAGCCATTCTGTAAGGTGCCTGAGAAATAGGCATAGTTCCAAGAAGTAATTCTATAGAGAAGTCTATCTCCCTTACAGGAGGCAAACCAGGCAACTCCTCAAGAAAAACATCCGGAAACTCCCTTACTACTGGAATATCTTCTAATCCCACAACTCCCATACTTGTATCCACCACATGAGCTAAAAATGCCTGGCAGCCTTTACTCAACAATTTCTTTGCAGCAACAGCGGAAATTATGCAACTAGAAATAACATCTCTTTCCCCTTGGAAAGCAACCTCAAAACCATCTGGACTTCTAAGCAATCTACCATAGCTCTATATGCTTCCAAAAAGTCCATTCCCAAGATCACATCAAACTCCACTATATCTAAAGGAATTAAATCAGCCTCGAAATTAACTCCTTCCACTAAAACTTCACAACCACTAAATACCCAATCTATTCTCATCACCTCACCGGAGGGTAGAGACACATGCCACTCGCCTGGAAGAGACGATGATGGCACATTGGCATGGAGGGCAAATCTACTAGACATGAATGAATGCGTGGCTCCGGGATCAATTAAAGTAAAAGCAGGCTGACCGAAAATTAATAACGTACCAATGATGACATCTGGAGAAGTACGACCCTCCTGCTGGGTCATAGCATGTAGTCTAGTGTGAGTCATGGGACGTCCACGCTGACCACCACCCCGCTGAGAGCCACCTCTGACCGATGCACTGCCCTGGGCACCACTACTGGAGCCTCCAGCTGAAGACTGACCAACTGGCTGAGTAGGGGTGGGGGTGGTCCTCTAAGCCAACAATGGACAATCTCTCCTGAAGTGGTCTTGACCACCACACTCAAAGCACCCAGAAAACTGCTGCTGCCCATAAGAAAAAGTCTGGCTACCGGATGACCCACCATGGAAACTACCACTAGAACCATACTGCCCAGACTGCTGCCTACCCAAATGACTCCGAGAAGGTCTCCTGAAACGTCCTCTAGTCCTGTTTCGAGCACCAGAGCTCGATCCCCCACTACTACCACTACCAGCAGAAGACCCAGAAGCGGATGATGAAGCATCCTTCTTGGATGGACCTTGACTAGGGCCACCGTAATCACGAGGCCGAACACCATATGTCCCCCTAAACTCAATGGCCATGGATGCATCAAAAGTTGGGTAAATTACCCCTATCATCTTGTCCGCATACACTCCACCAAGTGCCCCAATGAACATCTCAATCATGGTCCTCTTATCAGGAACCAGATATGACACATGGTAGCTCAGGGAAGTGAACCTTTCCTGGAACTCTAAGATACCCTCATCATCCCTCTTTGACATATGTAGGAAATCCGACTGAGTTCTGCTGCGGTGGGCATGATTGAAATACTGCCCCAAGAATAGAGTCTTAAACTGCTTCCACGACATATTCAGCGCATCCTCAATATTCCTGCTGGCAAGCGACCACCAGTGATGTGCTGAATTATCCAGAAAAGTCACTGCTATCTTCACATTTCTTTCTTCTGGCAGCTCAATGCTCGCAAAAGCCTTTTCCATCTTATCCACCCAATTGTGAGCATCAAGAGGTCCCTTGGCACCCTTGAACTCTCTGGCTCCAGCATCAAAAACTTCTCTCCTTTTCACAACAGGGGGGCGTGGAGCTCGATCCATGACATCCCTCAGCATATTTCCAATATCATAAACCAGTCCCCTGACCTCATTGCCCTCATCGGCATTGGTCGAAGTGGCCACACAGGGTTGCCGTGGGCGCCTAGGAGGCATAGTACCTGAGGAAGAAGAAATTTAGTAGTCCATAAACAAGACTAACACAACAATCACACATACCCAATAACATATAACATCAAAAGCATAAAATGCCAATGAATCTGCCGCGGTCGAATCATCACTCTAGAGACACTACATGCTACTTAGGCAAATATGATAGTGACAAGGAAGCAGGAAAAGCAAACATATAGCTCTGATACCAATTGACATGACCCACCCCGAAATTTCACCCTGAAACCCGGAGTAAGTCGTACGGGGACCACCTCCAAGAAAAATTTACTGAAAAGATTAATAAAATCTCCCTTGAAAATAAATAACCCTAACTCGAAAATTCCAAATTACACTCTTAATGCAACACAACCAAACATCACATAATTATCCTTCAGAAATTCTAAACATAATATAGAATAATCCCAAAGCATTCAGAGCTACTAGACACTAGCGGAAGCAAGAAAACACGAGTAGGTTAAACATGTAACCTACTGATGAAAACTGGCGGAAAAGCTGGTAACTATGTCTCGTCTCCTACTAGGTCCAACCTGAACTCTGCAGACTGGGCAATTTAAAACGAAGAGCCCAGGAGAAAACATGTGGAACAGTTAGAGTGAGTGGACAAAATAAATTAATTAAAAATATTTCTTTATGTTTCCCCAATTTAATTTCCAAATAAAATAATACTGCATGCAATCGCTCAAAAACGCTCAACTTAAAAACTGGCAACTTCACGACCAGCACCGGCTAGTCTCCAAAACTTAATAAAATACAGCCTCTCAGGCTAAATTATATATAAACATATATAAGTGTATGTATTTACACTGGTCAGACTCTTTGTATGAATTCTAAGAACAAATTAGAAAAATAGAAATTCATACAAGGCTACTACTCTTGCGTCTAACGCTCACGTCACACCATAATGGAATTGTACCTCAGTATGGCGGAAAAAGCACGAGTGTATATACGTGTGGACTCCCTATATGAAAACCTAAATAAACCAAATAAGAAAATAGTTTTCATATAGGGCTACTACGCTTGTGTCTAACACTCACGTCACACCATAATGGTATTTTACCTCATTATGGCGGATCAAACACGTATGGCTAGCTGTGGACTCCCTATATGAAAACCTAAATAAACCAAATAAGAAAATAGTTTTCATATAGGGCTACTACGCTTGTGTCTAACACTCACGTCACACCATAATGGTATTTTACCTCATTATGGCGGATCAAACACGTATGGTTAGCTAGCATTTACATATACATACTATCATCATAAACATCCAATAAACATATCCACCGAAAATTTCATTTTCGGGATCTCTCCAAAGGAGGAAAATTGCCAAATATCCGAGAAATAAATAAATCTCAGGAAAAGAAATAAAAGATCAACAGATAATTCATCGCATGCTTTTTAATTAAAATAAAGGTCCACTCACTAATTAGGCCTAAGCCTGATGACGCTCCGAGGCTTCCTCTGCTCGGGCCTCCTCTCGTCCTGTTCCAAATATATAATTAATTTCCCACCAAAAATCCAATATTTAAACAAAATGGGCAAAATTAAACGTGAGCCTCCCACACACTCATCATTGCTCAAATTCGCCATTCTTAACTCAATACGGCTCAAACTTCGCCGAACATACCGGCAGCCGTAAAAACAACTTCCCACATAATACGACTTAAATCCTACGGCCGGATTCTACATTAATTAACCGCCAAAAATACCAAACTTCGGAAAATCACAAACCTATCCAAAACTCATCCAAAAATTCCATAACTCACTTCAATAAACTCCCCTTAATATTCCCAATCTAAAAACATTAAAATCTCCCAAACAGCTCTGGCGCCGGCGCCGGCTCCGCCGGCAGCGGCGGCCGGAGGCCGATTCCGGCGACCTCCAATTCCTATGAAATTTTAACAGCATCTTCCTCTCATCATGATCTACAACTTTCCTAACTAGCACAAACCCAAAATCCAAGCCTAGCTATGCCAATCGAACAAAAACATCAAAAACGCCCTAGAGCTTCCACCTCAAATTTCTCCTTACCTGAAGCAAACCGGAGTGAGTCCTTTTAGGGCAAGGCAGCTGGGTTGGAGACCTACAAAACCATACCAAGCTTGCCCGGATTGGTGGCCGGAGGAGGGAGTTCTGGCGAAAAGCTTCCCGGCGTTTCCGGCGGGTTTTCTCCTCTTCCGGCGGGTTAGAGGCTCGGGGGCTAGGCCGGGGAGGGAGAGGAGAAGATGGGGGTTTGAATTGGGCTGGAGTAGTGGCCGGACGCTGGACGGACGGCGGCAGCTGGTGGCTGGGAGCTTCCGGCGGAGAGAGAGCACGGGAGGGAGAAGGAAGAGAAAAGAGAGAAGAAGAGAAAGAGAGGAAATGGGTTGGGCCTCTCCAACCAGTCCAACCTTATATCAACCCAACTCAAAAATAAAACACCCCGAAAAAATAATACCCGAATAAAAATTACTTTTTACTAGCTAAAATTTACCATTTTTACCGTCGTCATAAATTCTCCTACGAATAATCCTCCGCATATAATCGTCCCCGAAACCCCTCTAGGGACCAATTAAACTATTAACTCAATGACGGAGACGGTGAAATTCTTATTATAAACAAGCTAGTAAATAAGGTAAAAAATATTAAAGTCGGGATGTGACAGCCCGAGTTTAGGTTCTTGACCGAGTCAACCCTCTCTTTTCCTTTTAAACCCAAACCAACGGCCAAGATCAAAACCTTAATTGATCTGACGGCCCAGATTAAATGAACTATTTTCTAATTTCAGAAAATTAATTTCTTTTTTCCAAACTTCGATAAATCGTAGAAAATAGCTCGAAGCTTCGCAAAATAATCTAAAGACATCGGTGTACTCATGTCGACGCATACTACGACATCGGGTCTTTAAAAGAAGAATTTGACTTTTTGAGAGAAATTCGAAAATGAACTTGAACGTTAACTTACTAAATTACCGAGCACGGTTAAATTCCTCAGTAAATCGTAGAAAACCTGGTAAATAGGTAAAGTTAGATACGGGGTGTTACAGATGGAATTTTTAGCAATGTCTTGTGGCTTAAGATTCTTGACAACGACGACTATGGCGGTAGTTTGCAGGCTTGGCCGATTGGTGGGTCTAGCAGGTGGAAGAGATTGATGTCGATTTGGGTTTCCAGGCGACGTATGTTGTTTGACGGTTGGCTTGGCGTCGACAAGGTCCTATGCATGCTGTAAGGCTTTAGGCCTGGTTGGCTAGGGTTTCCAAGTTGGTGTTGGGCTTTAGGCTTGTTGTTACTTTTTGGGCCAGTATGGATTGGATATGCACATTTGTGTCTTAAGGCCTCTTTAGGTAGGTTGGACCCTGGGGATACCCTCTCTATGTAGGGTGGTCCTGGGGATTTTGAATAAGTTAGGGTGATTAGGGTTGGCTCCTGCATCCTAACATGTCATTGGTTCTGGTTCCTTTTATGTCGATCTCGCATATAGTTTATGGCATTAAATTTGCTTAGGGTGTTTAGGTTTTAGGTTTAAGTTTTTTTGGCATGGTTCAATTGTTTTGTGCCCATGAGGGAGGATCGTGTTTTATGTTGTACGTACTCTTACTTTCAGTATATTAATGGAGTGACATCCCTTTTTTAAAAAAAAAAATTTATGTTGAGTAATTCATTCATATATGACTATTTTCAAATATTATAATACATAAAATATATATCTATAATTAATAAATCTAAAAAAACAAATCACGTACCTAGTCCCTACCTAGGCTGTCTAGGCACTAAGTTGCAAGTTACCGCCCGCCTACCGCCTAGCGTATTTTAAAACATTGATTTCTTCCTAAATGGAATCAAAGAGTGTTTCCTTATATGGAGTGAATATAATTAAGATACACATTCTATCTTAAATCGGTCAAACCCTAAATAATTAAAACTTTATTCACAAAATGAATACAAGTGAAATTTTGTTGGGTGAGATTTTCGCTCACAATTTTTACTCAACATAATTTTTGGCACGCCTGGTGGGACCCTGTTGTCGAGTTTCTCACTTGGGTATACTGAACAAAGTTGGGGATTTGTTCTAGTTAACTTGTTTTTTTTTTTTGAACAGGGTTCTAGTTAACTTGTTCAAAAAGTAAAATTGGTTATTATTATGATTTCCGAAAATGGAGTTGTATTTGATCTGGATTTACGTAAACGTTGGGTTGTTTATTAATCAGTGAATAAAGGAAGCAAGTGTGAATTGTGAAGTTGTTTTGTGGTTTAGTTTAATTGGAAGTCATTTAAATAGAGTCTTGGAAACATTGTCTTGGATATCTCGATTTGTGGATTATCGACTCATAAAGTGTAAACGAATTGGTTAAGTGGAGTTATGGGTGTTCTTAGTAATTGGATGAAGTATTAAGTGGCACCTCGAATGTGTTTAAGAAACATAAAATTGGAAGTATCAATGAAGGAACTCGCACATACTTCAGTTTTGAGTCGGTAATTGGGAATTGAGTTAGGCCCAGTTTGGTATTGAGTTTTGGGAATTAAAATCATTTATAATCACCATTTTGAATAGATTTTTTATTTGGTAAAATCTTAAAACGTGCTTATCTAAAACTTTTTAGTTCAAATAACCATGATTTTAAAAAGCAGGTTAGAGGTTGCTTATTTAAAATTGAGTTTTTAAACCACAATACCAAACTAAGGCTTAATATGTCATAATAACGTAAAAAGTGTGTTTGCGTCAAACATGGTCAACGTAAGAAGCAGAGTTGGTCAACCATTGGTCAACTCCTAGTCAAATAAGGAAAGTTTTAGTCAAAACGTTCGTTCAATAGTATTTTTTTTACTAAATGGTTGACTCGTAATTTCTTTGTTGGGGGTTAGGGTTGTGTTCCCTAGCCCAAATTTGATGTAATAGATGCTTATTTTAGTTTATATATGCAATTTGGTAATATCTGCATGCTTGTGTTATGCTTGGATGAAAATTGTCTAGAATGCATGTTTAGGAATTGTCAACCCTTGGGTATGTGTTTTGATATTTCTAGATTAAAATTTAGGGGATGACATCCTTAGGTTTTAGAGGTAGATCTCGATTTAGTAATCATGATAACACAAGGATGGTTCACTTCATGATTAGCTTGACCGCGGTCATGATGAGCTTGGTAGCCTAATTTCGTGACCTCTAAACCGCTTGACATGAGTTAGTGACCCTTGAACCGGCTCTAGCTAATGTCAAGTGAGTTTCTTCGACCCTTGAACCGGAGTAGGAATACTGTAAAAGGGAATTACGACCCTTGAGCCTTGAAAAGCCTTGGGTACGGCTTCTACCATCTTTAGTAAATTGCATGTCGATTAAGTTAGCATCTAGAGCATTGAATTAGGGTTAGGATCCATCCGTAGCTACAAATCCCCGTCTTATTTTTATTTCTTAGTTTTCCTTCATTTATCTAGTGTAGTTATAGTAGTTAAAAAGTTTCTTGCATTTAGTAATACAATTTCAAAATCAATTATCGGTGACAATTTCTACTCATTGTAAATAGTCATCACTAGGCATTAGTAATATTGATTAGGCTTTGGTATGAACCGATGCCAAGCATTGCTAAGGCTTGGTGCCTTAGGGTAGAAATTTTACTTTATTTTCTTTTCTTTTTCTTTGATTACATTAATGACTGTATTGCCGATTACCCAAGGATTGTGGTTAGCCACTAATCCCCGTGGTACGATATCTTCGGCATAAATACTTGTCACTTCTTTAATGACTGTGCTATTATTGCACGTAAGTTGCATTAAAAACATCAAATTACTAAGCGCCACCTTGACGGGCTTGGCGGCCTTGTTTCAAAAAATTGGAATAAAGCTATGCTAGCTAAGGGAAGCTGGAGACTAACCAAAGAAGATCATGGTTTGTGGTGTAGGATTCTGAGAGCTAAATACCTTAGAAGTGAATCAATTTTACAGTAGAATTATCATAAACCAAAAAACTACTCTAGTGCTTGATCTAGAATTGTGTATGGTGATTGCACTAGAGAATTGATAATGGTGCCTCTACTAAGTTTTGGTACGATCTTTGGTCTCAATGTGGTATTCTTAGTCCATTTTGCTAATATTCCTACTCACATGTACAACAATGCTGTTGTTAGAGACTTTTGGCACAATAATGAGTGAGATAGAAATTTGTTAGCAAGTTGTCTCCGTGATGATATTATATGAAAGATTACCAATATCCCTATATCACACACTTCAAGTCTTCAGACAAGCTTATTTGGAGAGGTACATCTTCAAAAATCATCTCAATCAAATTTGCTTACCGAATCCTGTGAGGAACGTATCAATACTAATCCTATGTGGAAAATGATTTGAAAACTTAGCATACCCAAATATGAGGTCACCTTCGGTGCGTTAACGCATCCATGCGTTAACCACATGACATGTTGCTTCCGGTTTCTCGCCCCACAGTGACCTTTTGCTTCCGGTTTCCAAGCCACGTGATGACCTTCTCTACCCGGTTGGTCACAATTCAAATCCCAATGTCAAAGCACTGTTCCGCTCCCTCTCTCTCTCCCTCTCTGCCCCTTCTCTCGACCCAAAACCCTAATTCCCAATTCCCAAATTGAAATTCCCCTAAACTACTAGAAACCAACCCCTAAACCCTCTCTCTCAGGCCATTCTCTCTCTCTCTCTCTAGAAAA
>NC_020496.1:18041777-18042686 GCF_000184155.1 Fragaria vesca subsp. vesca | reverse complement strand
CCAATGATGTGGAGAATGTGATGGGTTTGAAGAATGGCGGATCCCCGATTGTCTTTGAGGGGCATGTGAAAGATTATACGGAGTTGGAGGCCACTGCAAATGAGATGGCAGGGCCTGACCACAAGATCCAACTCGCCAAGGTTGAGGCGTACTTGAAGGAGACGCAATTGGTGGATGACAAATTCAAGCGACTGTTTATTTTGTTCACCATGAGCACCATCATTTCCCCAACCGCTAGCCTTTCTATTCCCAAGAAGTGGCTGCTTTGTGCGAGAAACCCCGTGGACTGTGCTTCGAAGAATTGGGCTGAGTATGTTTTCGATTCGCTGATGGCCGGCATTTCTGAATTTCAGCAAAGGGAAAACGGTGCAAAGACAAGTGGGAAATTTTGCAGCGGCTGCCTATTGTTTCTTGAGCTCTTCCATTTTGATTGTGTCGGTCATGAGAAACACTTTGTCGATAGGTCTTTGTACCCAATTGAGGCATGGGGGGACAAAGAAGTAGGCAGAGTATTGAAATACATCAATCAGTTGGGGGGTATGCTTGACTCGCGGGTTGGTTGGAAGAAGGTTGGGGGGCGTGTGCGCACGGACGATGTTGCACCCGGGGTTAGTAGGCAGGAGTTCGATTTGGCGATGGGTAGAGTCGGTCGATTGGAAGACCAAGTGCGCAACATAGGGGCAGAAATGGGGCAAGGTTTGCTGCCATCATTAGTAGGCTCGACTCCATGGGTGCAGCAGGTCCATCAAAGGCAAAAGGGAGAGGGAAGAAGAAAGAGGTATGACATGGTAGAGAGGCTGTAAAGGATGGCTCTGGTTTTCTGTTTTTCATTTCTTTTACAAATTATTGCTCTTTTATGGACCCCCTCTTTTATTCCTTTGTGTAATTAGTGTAATGTGTTGGAACAAT
>NC_020496.1:18037526-18041757 GCF_000184155.1 Fragaria vesca subsp. vesca | reverse complement strand
CATCCTCTCGGACTCGACATCGATTGTGAGCCCCGAGAAAAAGATATCCCCAAATCTAATCCCTTTGAGGGGAAGAATAGAAGGATTAATATTGGCTCATTTCGTGTCTATGGTGACGGAGATGTGATTGACAAAGGCGTAGTTACAAACGTATGCGACCCATGCTCGGCCCAAGAACTTGTCGAGAAGATTGTGCTCAGCACAACCGGCGACATATGGGCTACTAGAAAACATATTAAGACACTACAACCAAACCAATGGGTTGTGGATGATAGTCATCAACATGTTTTTCGAACTATCTTAACCAAGAACAAAATGAGAGAGATAAAACTCCGAGGTCACACTTCTTGGATACTTGCTTTGCTCAAAAGATACAAAGTCATTTGGAGGGGGTAAGCAAAGGTCTTCTTACGGGTTTTCCATCGAAAAGGAGTTTGGGTATGAGATCCCTCCAGAAAACAATTGTACAATGTGACAAGGTAATTCTTACCACCTATCCTGTTCGTTTATCAAATTAAGTTATTCATTACAAAAGTGTCTGACGTTCTTTAACGGCCCCTTCTTTAACATTCACTCTTACGTAAGAGGTGTAGACCTTCTACTCAATTTGAAAAAGTATCTACATCTCTTATATTCTTCCTTCCGTTATCAATGTCTGCTTCTCTTACAAACATTTTATTGCGAGAAGTGTAGCCTTTCTGAAAAAACAAAACACTCCTTGGATTCCTTGGATTCTTACATGTGTGTCCCCATATGTGTCACCCTCCACGCAGTTGTTCATACCAGTAAATTACAACCAAAGCCACTGGTTCCTATTGCTGTTGCGTCTTGATCTTGGAAGGGCCGAAATATGGGATAGCCTCCCACATAGATTCCACACTCGTTCGGAAATATGCAAAACTATTGTGAGTATTGAACTTTGCTGAACTTTGTACGCCCCCTCTCAAGTTTTCAGTTTTTCTGTGCCTTTGTAATAGATTGATTGTGCAGCTTCAAGTATTGGACTTTGCTGCCGGGGATATGGAATTCAAGTTCAAGAAGGGGCTCTTTGCACAATTTGAACTTCACGACCCGCCTCACCGTCCAATACAAGTAAATGGTGATGATTGCGGTATATATGTGATCATGCACATGAAACACTTCAGATTAGTATGGTGGACTGGGGTAGGTTTGCTTTCTTAGATGATTCTTATTTTTCTGGTCGACGTATCACTAATGGTAATCTCTGTTGTTAAATGCAGTATGACTCACACACTATTCGCATGAAGTTGATGATTGAGTTGGTGAGGAACAAATATAACCAATTATGGCCCACAATTGAGAGTAAAGTCAAGAAACAACTTTCTTCCCCACCGAAGAAGAGCAGTGTCAAGAACCCAGCTCGCCGATTGTCCATGAAGAGGCGTCCATCAGATGTTCGTCGCAGTGGTTAGAACAGGTAGGACAAGGTTGTACGTTTTTTTTTGGGGCATCATGAGATTATGTCATTTAGGGCAACACATTTCCCTGAATATAGGTCATTTTGTGGGAACAACACTCATCTGAATGTAGAGTGTAGTCTTAGAATTAGGTCAGCAAGCTTGGGCAGGACTTTGAAAAAATGTAAGGATGTTTATCATGAAGCCTATGGACAAATTTGACAAGACAATGAAAAATATTCAGAGGTCTACTATTCTGTTAAAGCTTCTCTATACTTCGACGGTAGGATTTTCTAGAAAAATATAGATGTTCTGGACTTAGCTTTCTGTCTACTTGACAAGAATAGACATCTACTAAAATGAAGAAGGAGGTCTACATCTATAAAAGTGGGATCTTGATAATTCCGCAATCATAAAATTTCGTCAGAAAATCTACACTCCGCACGGCAGGGTTGATATGTTGCTCCTGAAGCCTCGCCGCTGCCGTAGACTTTCTGGAAAATGTGATGAAGCAGATCTACTACAAGCCCAAGTTGCTACACATTCTTTACACAAAACAACTACCCACATGACGAAGAAAAGTCTGCTTGGAGTGTAGACTCTCTCGATAGATGCCTACTCCGTTCGCAACACCCACGTGATTTTTAAGTATAAATCATTTCACATGGTAAAACCCACCGTGATACCAAGTAAAATGCCGGTTTTGAAATATTTGACCAAGGAGTATCGGAATTTGAACAGTAGGTCAACTATGTTACGACATCATGTCTACGAGATTCGCTTAGACAGCCTCGTCGCTGTCGTAGACCTTCTAGAAAAATGTGATGAACGAGGTTTACGTTTCCCGCGACGAAAGGGTTAAATGCTTTACGACAAACGTCTACGACTCTCCCGTTAGTAGTGTAAACTTTCTGGAAAATAGATTAATTCATAGGGCAGGTGGCAACCAAGCCCACCTGTCCCCACTCTGGACTCACCCCAAACCGCCACGTGTTAACCGAACGAGGTCTACTTTATGCGCGACCATGGGGCTACATTTGTTACAACCCCGGTCTACATGCATTACATTATATTGTCCGTGCACAACGTGGGCTTTCTGGAAAATAGGTTCTGCCACAAAATTGGTAGCTTAACCCCGCCGGTCCCCACATTGGAACTCCCCCCAAACCGCCACGTGTTCCAATGACGATGGTTTGTCCCCTGGCTTGTCTACATTGTGAGGCCCAAATAACCCCACTAATCCTCATTTTGGAAGGCCCAAACTCGTTCATCAATGAAATGCGCGTTTTAAAGGAATGGGTTCGCCAAACAATAAGTGAACAATTATACGGCATTGGGTCTACGGTTCTTTCATACTCTCTGTTGTTCGAAGGGTAGATGTCCTGGAAAAATGCGATGAAATAAGTCTACTATTGTTGTTGTTCTGCCTACGTTGTTGTCAACTACTGCCTACTTTTTTTACACATATCTTTCCGTTTTGAGTGTAGGCTTTCTGGGGAAGTGGTTTTCATTACTCTACATTGTTCTCAAAGTACATTCACGTTGTTTAACTGTCTCATGTCGTGAACAATGTTGCCGCTTCGTTAAGTATCTCGTTACAAAAGGGATTACATCAGAAGTACATCAGTCGCTACTCACTGTTACTGGGTGCCGGAGCGTTTTTGCATGATCGTGCTGTGTGGCCAGGCCCATTGCACTTACCACAATGATAAACTTTCTTTGCAGGAGTGGATACAGAAGGTGGGTTGTCTTCTCCCACACTTTGCTGCGCTGCCGTTTCCCTTTCTTTCTCCTTCCTTTCCCCACATGACTAGATATTGTGGCCTGCTCCCTTGCAATAGCTACAAGTAATCGGTCGTCGCCCTATTTCCTGATTCTGGTTGCCTTTCTTCTTAACGACGACCGGATCTCGTATAACACAGCCAGTCCTCTCAGGCTGGGGGTCACACACGTGCACTTGCTCACTATCTTTGACGAGACCTTCTATCAATGCGGTCAGCCTGGCTATCTCCTTCTTCAACATACTATTATATCCTTTTGTGGTCTTTGAAGCATAAGAACACATCCGATTACAATCACCAATCAATGCACCGAACCTACTGACCTCCAATGCTTCTTTATCCATAATTTGTCCATCTGGATATTCAATATCACACACACTCCCAGCGTTCCACGTCCATCTTTTCATTATGAGTGACCTGGGAATTTTTGACATGTTTTCTTGTTTCATCAACATGAACATGTGTCGACATGGGACTCCCTTATACTGAAACATATTACAAGTACACACCATGATTGGGGGGAGAACCGCCTCCTCCAGGGCTTCTTCATCTGTAGTTAATCTCCCGTGGTAGTACACAACCTCGTGCACATATTGTTGCCGTTTGAAATTTGCCATTTTGTGCACTGAATGGTCATCCTCAGCGGCAGCTTGGAAACCTTTTGTGACCAAGAATTTCTCCTTCATTATCTCTTTCTTAACCCACTTGTACACATCGTATGTGTAAGTGGAAGTTGCATGTCCCTCAGATCCTCAAGTGAGTCTCGATGACAGGAAAGGAGTTCATGGTGTTGAAATCATCCCTCACTTGATTATTCCTCTGTCTCATATGTGCTCGGTCCATCTGCGGAACGATGTCCACCATTTTCTTCTTCCCGGCCCCAAGAGTGTCTTTGACAAATTATTCATGCTCTCACTCCTCTGAGTGCTTCTCATGCTGGCCATGTGAACATCTCCAAAAATGCTTGTGCCCACAATTGTCGTCTCCCATCATCCAGGTGGTCCAGAAGTGGTTGCGCAGCTCAAATTCTTG
>NC_020496.1:18026033-18035513 GCF_000184155.1 Fragaria vesca subsp. vesca | reverse complement strand
ACAAAATTATTCATGCTCTCACTCCTCTGAGTGCTTCTCATGTCGGCCATGTGAACATCTCCAAAAAATGCTTGTGCCCACAATTGTCGTCTCCCATACATCCAGGTGGTCCAGAAGTGGTTGCGCAGCTCAAATTCTTGCAACATAACTTCCCACATTTCCTCGAAATGTTGTACGGTTTGAAACTTATTCATGCACCCGTTAAAAGCTTTTTCCGCGTCTTTCGAGTTCAAGTTTGTATGGGCGTTTCTGGAGAGGTGCCAGCTACAAAGACGGTGCCTAGCTTCCGGCATGACTCGTCCAATCGCAATATGCATGGACTCAGCCCCATCCGTGATCACAGCAGTTGGGTTTTTTCCCCCTTCATTGAATCCAAGAATGTACTCAACAACCAAGTATATGTATCCGCAGTTTCATCCCCGAGAATGCCAACCCCAAACAAGATACTCCCCCGATGATTATTCGACCCAACAAACAAACTAATGGCCTACCGTAAACATTTGTATTGTACGTGCTATCGAATACCAACACATCCCCCCAACACATATAATCAACATATGAGTTTCCGTCTCGCCAAAATTTGTTGACTAATCTATCTTCGTCGTCCACACTGAATCGGCAGTAGAAGTGGGGGTCTTTTGCTGCAAGTGCGCTCATGTAGCTTAAAGCGCCTTCAGAATCACTTTCAAAAGGGGTGGTGCGTCGTTGTTGGTCGAGCTTGTTATATAAGTCCTTCCTTGTGAATCCAACTGTGATGTACCCTCCTGATTGCTCCACCATATACTCAAACGCATGACATGGTCGGATTGAAACTTTGGTCATTGTGTTTGTATTTCCCAATGCTGCTTCGTCGACATTCCGGTGTGAACGAATGAAGGCGGCTTGCCGTGGGTTTGCACACTGATGAGAATGATCTTCATCAAAGGCTCTCACCGCGTAATAGCCTTCATCTACCATGTAATTCACTCTGAACTTCGCCATGCAACCTTGCCTTGCCAACTTCCGACGATTACGACCACTCCCATCAGTTTTGCGATCGAGCCACTTTTTATCTCGATAACCTTGCTTGTTGCAGACCCACTGTCTCCTCCGAAGCTTACCCTCAAACAATCCTCCTCTTGTGTCCTTCCTTGGTCCGAAGCCAATTGCCAACGCATAGGAATAATAGAATTTCTCGGCTTCCTCTAGTGTTTTGAACGTCTTAGCCATGACATCTTCAACTGTCAACTTTCGGTAGTCTAAGACATCCTCCCAAGACACTTCAAGGTCAATAGGCTCGTCAGTTTCGTTATCTTCGGTGTCGGAAAGATGAATGGCCTCTTCGGTGTCGGAAAGATGAATGGCCTCTTCGGTGTCGTCTGAAAGATGAATGGACTTTGCGGTCTCGGAAGCCTCCATGGCAAGATTTGATGGCACTGTTTTGTGAAGAAGAAAGAAAAAAAATAAGAACAATAGCCCAGAAAGTCTACATGTTTTTCGTCTTCTGCGCTGTTGGACATGTAAACCTTCTTCGTAGTAATAGTAGACCTGTGAATACGCCCAAGACACTCATATGAGCATATGACCCGTTACCCATAACCCAGAATACTATCAATGAAAACCCACAAACTCATAAGAAGGATTCGATGTTGACCTCTGTTGCAAATCCGAGATAGAGGAGAAGGGAAAAGATATGAAATCTTGATCTCTCTGCGGGGTTCCTCTCTCTGCTACCACTTTTGTTCTCAGTGCTCCGATGGATACCAAATTTGGATGAGAAGAACTGAAAGAGATAAGAGTGATAAGAGTGCGAAGGGGAGAGAACAAGAGAGAGGAGAGAGGGCGGGCTGTTGTGTTGTTTTGAATTTGAATTCAAAACGGTGGAGAAGACCTGAAGAGCAGGTAGCCCGTTTCCCCCAAACCCATTCAACCGGTTGCAGCTCCGTGGTGGACCAGCTCAACCAGCCAATCACAGGTCTACAACGCATTAACGCATGGATGCGTTAACGCACCGAAGTCTTTTCCCCCAAATATTTGGAACTTTCCTTTGACTTGTTGTACATGAAAGAATTTTAACAAATGAGCAAAGACACATGAGCACCTTGTTGTTTACCCATCTTGTCTTATTGTAGTGGTCGGGTGGAGAATCTAACTCACCTCCTAAGAGCAAATGCACCCATTTTAGGTGGGTAGGACCAATTTTCAACCCGTGTTAATACACTATTCATCTAAATCAGTCATTAGTCATTTGTTCAACAATACAACAACAAGATCAATCATAAGACTAATTACTATTCACATTTTATATGGACTGTCAGATCTTGATCTGAACGGCCCATATTAAAGAATCTTTTGGAAAAAATTGTCAGCCCCATGTGCATGTCTACTCCTCATGTGCAATTTGGTCTCATGTGGGCCCTGTGGAGAAATTGGTCCTGGAGTGAGAGATGGGTTGATTCTTAACCCAAACCATAGTCCATCAAGGTAGGTCCTACATGGGGCCCAGCATCAACCCAGTCCAATTTTTTGTTGCTGAATGCAGATTTTGGTCCAACCTCCTAGTCCAACCCATGCAAATGGTCCTTTGCTCTAAGGGATTGTAAAAGAGCTAATCAGGTACGACAAGCTTTTAGTATTCCTTTATCTATGTGAGATACCTTTAGATTTTAGGAGTCGGACTTTTGGGCTTGCTATAGAAAAATCCTACATATCATGATATGCAGTGGAATTGTTTCTTTATCTTTTGTTTTAGGCTCATTTAATTTGGAAATGGCGCTGCAAGGGAATTTTTTAACCAAGTTTTTGTATTCCTCTTAAATTCGTTTATGTGATCCTTGGATATGCATGTGAATGGTTTAAAGCAAAATGTAAGTCCATGTGCACTTAGAATGTTCAAGTGGAGATGCTATCTTGGAATATATAAACTTATGCCTGGCCATTTCAAACTAATGTTGTTGGCTCAAAATATGAAAATGAAAGTATTGGTGCTGGTAGTCTTATTAGAGACTCCTTAGGTAACTAGATTTAATTTAGTGATTTTATGTGTAATTTTCGCAATGAAAAGAAAGTCAGGGTTTTTTTCTCATGACATATTGCAGCCCTTTATCCTAAAAAAGAACCTCAAATTGGATGCGAAAGTTCAGAAAGAGATTCACTTCTTCTTTGAAAACATGGCATCGATTTGTGAGCATTGCATTCTGATCTATCATGTGGAGGGACAGTGTCCTCTAATGGGTAAGCAAATCTCTAAAGCATCAAACCAGTAGGCGCTAACACTGAAAGCGGCGCCACCAGGATGCTTGCGCAACTAGTGGGATCAAAATTTTCATTTCCAGGGTGGGGTGTTTAACTCCCCAATCAAACCTTTCCCTCAAGCAGCATCAACCAAGCTTAAACGTCCTATTGTTTTGAAAAAGAAACTATTTCAGACAAATGAGGATTCAAATGAGGCTACTTCGTTGGCTTTGGTTCCTACTACAACTGTTGAGGCCAATGACTACATTGAGGCCACCCCTTGCCCTGCAAAAAAATATTTTCCTTGAGATGATACAATGATGAGGTTGAGATGGAAATAGAAACTTCAATGGAAGCGGGAGAGGTCATAAGTAACAAAATGATTGGTGAAGTTAGTACTGTGAATGCAAACAATCCGAATGCAAGTTGTGTGTCTGAATTGGAGCTTACTGTCCCAAGTGATGCCGCTTTGACAACTCCAACAAAAGCCCTTACGGCTAGCAAAGAAGTAAAAGAGACAGCCCTACGGTGCCACGACCAAATCAGACACTACAACCATCTCCGGATCAGACTCCTCCACAATTTCTTCTTCAATCTTCATGTTGCTGTTGTTATCACCCTCACCATCGTCGCATGATCTTATCAACCACACCCCACTTTTGCTCCTGGTAAGGACTCAGGCCAATGGGAAGGTGTTGCGATCGAGAAACAATGATATCGTTCTAGAGATGTGGATCTATGTCGTCTCCTTCAAAATCAATGGTGAAGACAAGCAATTGTGCACACGAACGTCTTGGTGGTGGAGGGTGGCTGAAGCCGCCGTTAGGGATCGCAATGCCGCCGTGGGACAACCACGATATCATTAGCGCAAGGAGCGCTACTAGAGAAAGAGAAAGAAGTTCCTTATCTTTTGCATCTGACTCACAAAAGACTTGTTGTAGCATTTGAATTGTTTAATTGATAAAAAAACATATAATGGTTTAATTAAAATCCGTTAGATTTCTTATTTAATTAATATCAATGGTTTAGTTAGATTTCTTATTTAATTAATATCAATCGTCTAGATTAAGGGACTATAAATTTTGAATGGAGCCGCAGATGATCGACAAGTGGCAGTGGGGTGGGGGAGGAGGAGGGGGCAAGGTTTTCATACGTCCCGACAAGGGACTCGGGTGCACACGTGTTGCATGAGGATGTGAATGGTCTGTGTGTTTCACACTGGGGGGCGTCATGCCACTGTCCTTTTGTTGGGCCTGCAGCTCATGTTGTCACCCACGCAAGTGGGTCGGGTTGAGTTGGCAGGGGGAAGGCACAAGTCTTTAAAATGGTGGGCTAAGTCATGGGTCTAACTCGGGAGAAAACCCAATGCTCCATGTGATTTTTTATTTTTTCATGGGTGGAAGCTCTATTTTTAAGGCTGGGTCTTTAATCTGATGTGGTCCATGTCGACCTAGGTCCTTAAAACCCAATAGGGTGGACTCGCTCTAGTGTAGAGGAGTTTATTTCATCTCAATGTAATAATCATTGATCAAAGTAAATAAGTGTTGATA
Source organism: Fragaria vesca subsp. vesca (assembly GCF_000184155.1). Taxonomy (NCBI): domain Eukaryota; kingdom Viridiplantae; phylum Streptophyta; class Magnoliopsida; order Rosales; family Rosaceae; genus Fragaria; species Fragaria vesca. Next base: position 18,030,750 of record NC_020496.1, on the reverse strand, counting down.
CCTGAAAAATCATACACTTTGACACGCCACTATTTGTTATGCAATTCATGCAAAATCTTATAGTCTTGGGTTAAATCTATGATTTTAACCTGCCAAGCAAACATGCTCATTGATGTGGACCCAAGCCACATCCACACATCTAGAAGTGGGTATGGTGTGGAAGGTTACGAAGACGCATGCCACTCGTTCATCGATTTAACGTCATTGATAATTTCGGTATTGGGCCTGAAATTCAAGCCGATGGCCTAAATCGATAACGAATTGGTGAAAAACAAGAGAATTGGCCTACTCATTCCCTAAACCCAAAACACTTTTAATACCGAAAAACCCAACTCCTTTTAAAGGCCCAAACCCCTCTCTTTTGGATAAAAAAGCCCAATTTCCTTCCTTCTCCGTGGTCGAACCAATTCTTTAGCTTTCTCTCCCCGCAGCAGTGTCAAAACCTAGATTCGCGGCTTTATCCAACGAGAAGTCCCTTTCTTTTCTGAGACGAGGAAGAAGAGAGTGTCTGACCAATTCCAAAATAGCTCCTTCATCCTCGAATGACGAGATCCTGGGCTTCAAGTTTCGTCGACCTCATTCCTGGTTTTCTGTATCTGCAGCCGTCCCCATAGTGAGTCAACTCATTCATCTTCCAGAGCAAGCTTTCATTTCTCGATTTTCTAAGACCAAAATCGCATGTAGGAAGGAAATCTTTTTTACCCAATGGAGTAGGCATTGGAAGTCACCGCAAAACCCACCAATTTGATCCCTATAAGACGAGAGATTTGGAGCTGAGAAATCCATCAAGCAACCAACCCAGAAAAATCCCCAAACACACAACCTCTCATGCCTTCAAGCAATAATCCCTATTACTCATTCCCCCAATTCTTGTTCTTGAAACCCAGCTTGTCACATCCCGACCCTTATATTTTTACCTTATTTACTAGCCTGATTATAATAAGAATTTTACCGTCTCCATCATTGAGTTAATAGTTTAATTGGTCCCTAGAGGGGTTTCGGGGATGTTTATGTGTGGAGGATTATTCGTAAGAGAAAATTTCGACGACGGTAAAAATGGTAAATTTTAGCTAGTAAAAGGTAATTTTTATTCGGGTATTATTTTTCGGGATGTTTTATTTTTGGATTTGGGTTGTTTAAAAGGATGGACCGGTTTGGGGTGTGAGGCCCAAACCCAGTTTTTTTTTCTTCTTTCTTTTTCTTCCTCTTTTCTTCCCGGTTTCCTCCCGAGCCTCTCCCCCGCCGGAAACTTCTCGCCGTCCGTACGCCGCCGTCCGGCCACCATTTGCAGCCGCTCCGGTCCCGTTCGGTTGCCCTCCGACCCAACTATCTTCCAGGACCGGTGACAGCCCCCCTAGCGCCGCCGTGAGAGAGCGGTGCCGCCCGAAAGGCTAGGCTGCCCCGAACTTCCGGCCGTCGAAACTCCCTCCTTCGGCCACCAAAACCGGCGATCCTTAGCTCGTTTTGTAGCCCTCCTCCCATGCAGCAACCCCTCCAATCAGCTCACTCCCTCTTGAGCTAGGTAAGGAGAAATGTGGAGTTGAATTTTCTAGGGCTTTTAGGATGTTTTCGTTCGATTAGCCTAGTTAGGCTTGGAATTGGGTGATGTGCTGGTTCAGAAAGTTGTAGAGCTTGATGAGGAGATTATTCTGTCAAAATTTCATAGGTTTTGGAGGTCGCCGGAATTGGCCTCCGGCCGCCGCTGCAGGCGGCACCGCCGCCGGTTAAGAGATTTTTAGGGTTTTAAGTGTGGAATATTACGAGGAGTATATTGATGTGATTTATGGAATTTTTGGATGAGAATTGGATAGGTTTGTGAATTTCCGAAGTTTGGTATTTTTGGCGGTTAATTAATGTAGAATCCGGCCGTAGGATTTAAGTCGTATTTTGGGGAGGTTGTATTTACGACTGTTGAGTATGATATTTAAGTTCGGATCGTTCCGATTTAAGAATATCGAAGTTAGGCAATGATGAGCGTATTTATGGCTCTCGGGTAATTTTTGCCTATTTTGATTAAATATTGGATTATTGGTTGGGAAATTAATATTATATTTGGAACAGGACGTGAGGAGGCTCGAGCAGACGAGGCCCCAGATCGACATCAGGCTTAGGCCTAATTTGTGAGTGGACGTTTATTTTAAATAAATGCATGCTATAGTTCATGGTTGAACAATTAATGTTGCGGAATATTTTAACGTCATTTTAATTTGACGATTTTTATTTCTCTTGGAGAGTTACCGAAAATGGAATTTTCGGTAGATATAAATATGTATTTATGAGAGAGTATGTATATAAATGTTAGCTAGCCATACGTGTCTGTCCACCTTAATGGCGTAGCATATAGCCGCATTATGGTGTGACGTGAGCGTTGGACGTGAGCGTAGTAGCCCTATTTGAGTGTTTAATTCATATAGGGGATATGAACACATATTTATACACTCGTCTGTCCACCTTAATGGCGTAGTGTAGCACCGCATTAAGGCGTGACGTGAGCGTTGGACGCGAGCGTAGTAGCCCTATATAGACCCATGAATTTATATAGGGAGTATGGACGTGTGTAAATACATACATATATTATAGAGCCTGAGAGGCTCGACATTTATGAGATAAAAGTTTTATCGCTTGCAGCATGCATTCGATTTTTTCTTGGAAATTGATTTGGGGAAACATAAATATTTTATTCGTTAATTTGTTTTTGTCCACTCACTCTAACGTGTTTCAAATGTTTTCCCCTGGGCTCTTCGTTTTTAAATTGCCCAGTCTGCAGAGTTCGGGTTGGATCTAGTAGGAGGCGAGGCATAGTCACCCGCATTTCTGCCAGTTTTCGTCAGTAGGTTACCTGTTCAACCTACTCGTGTTTTCTTGCTTCCGCTAGTGTTTAGTAGCTCTGAATACTTTAGGATTATTGTATATTATGTGTAGAATTTCTGAAGGATAATTATGTGTTGTTTGGACGTGTTGTATTAAGAGTGAAATTTGGAATTTTCGAGTTAGGGTTGTCCATCTGCAAGGGAGATTTTCTCAATCCTTTCAGTAAATTTTCCTTGGAGGTGGTCCCCGCACGACTTACTCCGGGTTTCAGGGTGAAATTCGGGGTGGGTCGTGTCACAGCTTGTTCCAGAAACCTAATCCCAAAACCCAGTCCAATTCTCATCACTACGATGTGTCTTTAGCTCCACACCAGGCTCACGCTGTCAAGCTCCTTTTGATTTCTACTTGATCTAAATCACGTACAAAGTCTTCCCAATAATCAGATTATTGGGTTGATGTTGGTCTAGTCTCTATTCAATTCAAAAGAACCCTCACATTTTGGCAACTCTGCTCGGGACTAGGTTGTGGTTTAGAAAGTTGATTCATTTCGTGGCTTCAATTCAAGCACATGCTCGTGTTAAACATATTATTGTTAGGTGCAATTACCATATGCTTCCTTGTTATTTTGGCTAGTGGAAGAGTTGGAATTTCAATCATGAAGGTTGGAGACAAGAATTTACAGTGGTGTCAAAGCACTGCAGCAAGTCGTCATTTATTTCCAAAGATAAATCGATGCAGCTAGCCATGCCTGATATCTTGTTCTATGCAATCAACCAACAAGGCCTCTTATTATATGCTACTCAATACACACAAGCAAGCCTTCTGTAGAAGAAGCATTCACAACCATAGCTAGAGCTAAAACAACCATTTGTTCATACGCTTATTTCAGCCCTCATTTGCTGCAGTTAACACAAGATGTCCACCCAAGCAGTGTTGAAAACTTCTAATGCATCAGCACTACTAAGACCAAGCCTCTTCACCTTATAGCCAAAGTTAGCCTAATGTTGAGACAAAATAGACATTGTATCCACCTTGCGCTTCCAAAGCATGAGCCTTCATGAAAATCACCAAATCTTCACTGCCATGATCAAAAGTAGGGGTGGGCGCGGTTCGGTTCACCGCAACCGAACCATTTTTTTCGGTTTTACAATATTTCAAACCGCAAACAACCCGTTTAATTCGGTTACACAATTTTTCTGTGCGGTGCGGGTCGGTTTCGGTTATGAACCAATTTATTTATTTTAACAAGAAAATGATGTCTAAATTTTCGCCTAACAATTCCTATATAACATGAACAAATTTTGAATGCATTTAGACTACATCCATGCAAGTTTACAAATTAATGTCACTCAATTAACTAACAAAAACACTATACTTTATCACTTAATAAATCAACATATATCAACTATCATGCAAACACAACAACGTACAAACTACAAACTTGAACATAAATGAATTTTTTTATATATTCAAAACCAAATTCCATCAATAAAAAAATTAAAAAAATGTAATTCGGTGCGGTTTAGTTTAAATCGGTTGAATTATGACCCCAAACCGCAACCGAACCGCTTTTATATGGTTCGGTGTGATGTGACCATAAACCGGCACGATTTTAGTTCGGTGTGGTTACCGAATCGTTTTTTTCGGTGTGGTTCGGGTCGGTAACCGCATTTTCGGTGCAAATCGCCCACCCCTAATCAAAAGTGTTCATACCAGAAATCGTATTTGCTTGATCTATTGATCATTAATACTCAAATATGTCTCATGTGAATATTTATGAATTAGGGAAAAAAGTCCAAACAGTGTCCGACCTTTTAGAGAAGCAAAGCTCTGGTATCTCAACTTTAGAAAACTTCAGAACGGTATCTCACGTTCTTAACCCGACCTAAGATTCGTATCTGAAGCC
>NC_020496.1:17983682-18025963 GCF_000184155.1 Fragaria vesca subsp. vesca | reverse complement strand
TACTCTCTCTCTCTCTCTCTCTCTCTCTCTCTCTCTCTATTGTGATATAGGCAAAATTATCACAATTTTAATATTTCANCCTTTTTTTTTGTCTTTCTTATTATATATATATATAAAATAACAAAAACAAAAAATAAATGTTATTTTGGTCATTTTATAACAAAAATATGACTTCAGATACGTATCTTAGATCAGATTAAGAACGTGAGATACCGTTTTAAAGTTTTCCAAAGTTGAGATACCAAAGCTTTGCTTTTCTAAAAGGTCGAACACTGTTTAGACATTTTTTCCTATGAATTATGGTTACCATTGGGGGACGTCTCAATGTTAGAACCAATTTCTGAAATATAGAGATCTCTACAAACTATAAATTACACTAGTGTACATGAGGACGTGGGATATTGAGATACCGAACCTTACTTCGCTGCAAAATGTCAACGTAGTAAATTGGCATAAAAGGAAAGAAGCGATCTAAGCTAAATTGAAAGAAATGTATTTGGGTTGGTGATGCCGACACCATCAACTGTAAAGCCTATCAATTAAATAAGTCCTTATAATAAGGCATAATTATTGACTCGCCTCATGACACAAGGCTTGTCATACTTGGAATTGACTACGATGAGACATATTCTTTCGTTACGGATGTCAGTGCACTGCATTACCTTGTCAGTTTGGTAGTTTCCAAAAAACTTGACATGCAACTTATGAAGGTGGTCACAACATATTTCTATGGGGATCTAAGTTATTAAGAGATATACATGAATCTAAGATGGACTTCATTTACCCAAATCAAGTGGCTCTAGACCACAGAGCACGTTTACAATAAGGTTGAAACGTTCCTTAAGTGGCAACTTGATTGGGAAGAGACATGATGAACTACACCCATGCGTGTGTATTAAAAAAGACAAGTTCCAGATTTTCATTATTGTGGTTTATGTCGATGACATAAATTTTAATGGACACTTGATGAACTAAGAGATACCGCTAAGTATTTGAAATTCGAATTTGAGATAAAAAACTTGGGAAGACATGGGTTTGTCTCAAATTGGAATTCAAGCACCATAATGATGGTATTGTCTATCAATCGACTTATATTTTTAGATATTAAGGCTCTAATGATGATAAAGTGAGGCCTATAAGTATTCTCATGATTGTTCATAGTCTTGACCCTTAAAGGGATACGTTTCGTCCAAGGGATGATGACGAACACGTTTTAGAGGCTGAATGCCTAATATAATTACAATAAGGGCATTATTGTACGGAGCAAAATATACAAGACTCGACATCTCATTCATATTATGAACTTGTTAGCTAGATTTAGCTCTGCGCCCACGTATTGCCTATGGATTGGCATAAAAATAATTTTCGGATACTTTGATATTTTTGGGTTTATTCTATCCCTACAAAGAGAAGAGAGTATATGGCATGATGGATTGCATCACATAGCCATCGCCGCAAGCCATGCGTGAAGAAAAACACTTTAAAGGCGAAATCAGAAAATTTGTTTTTACAGATCAATCAACTTCAACAGAGCTTTGTGATCCGCTCAGGACGAACCTGATTATGAGTAATTTATGGTTGGAAAGCTACGGATGTGTAGTTTCCAGAATTTTTACGGTTTGTCCATATCTATTTTGAGCATGAAGTTATGATTGATTTAGTACACGAAGGTCATGCCACGCGTGAATCTGATTTTTGACGCAAACTCTTGTTTTGAGATCTTAGGCAGCCTTCTATTCATTCCACCAAATATTTGTGATGTTTTGGTAGGATTTGCTGATATCGGGTATCTCTATGACCCATATTATTGTTGTTTCCGGATGAGTTATGTATTGCGAAACACCGTGATATCTTGGTGAACAAAACAGACTTTTGTCGCTACATCTTTAAATGATGTCTATATGATTGCTCTACATGAAATTGTTCGTGAGTGTATATGGTTGAAGCCTATAATTACACATATTCTAAGAGCAAATGGTTTAAAGTTTCCAATAGATAAACCTACATATTTTTATGAGGTTAATGATGTTTGCATTCGACATATGAAGCAATGTTTTACCAAAAGCGACAACACTAAGTATATATCATGTACGTGATCAGCAAAGAATGAGTTTTCCTCATGATCAAAGTGAAACAAGTTAGATATGAGGATAATATGGCATATCTTTTTACTAGATCACTACCTAATGTCGCATTTGAAAAACATATCTAAAGCATTGATATGCTTAATTTATCTAAAGCTCCCATGATTGTAAGAATCAGGGGGAGGTGCAGACATCAAGGGGACTCTAGCATATACATGTCAATTTTAAATGTGAATGATGTGTTGTACTCTTTTTGTTCTTTTGACCAAGGTTATTTTTGCCCATGAGGTTTTATTATTATTCGGCAAAGTTTTTAACGAGACAACATAGAATGCATCTGAATATATCATATTACTTTGACACGACACAACGGGGAGTGTTTAAAGAAAATAGATTTCCTAGTGTGTGTCATAGTCAAAGTAGAATTAGAATATGATTCGATATCAATGTTGTAATATGAATATATGTACTTTCCTTATGTATTGTATCTTCTATATATAGAGGTTTATTCTATGAATGAAATATCTTGATTAGTCTCCCCAAATTCTCTCTCAATTTATTTTTCCCGCAACAAGTAGAGATGTTGTATGGTTATTTACTGACCCCAGTAGAAGTTTACTAGGAGCAATAAACTTGATTGTTTGGATATTACTGGGGTCAATAACATGTTTACTGGGGTCAGTCATTTATCATTGAAGGCAAGAACATGTTTATTGGGGTCAATAACATGTTTACTGGGGTCAGTAATTTATTATTGGAGGCAAGAACATGTTTTCATCAACAAAAGTGACCGGAGTCCTGCGACCGGTGACCGGAGGCCTATGGCCGGTGAGAGGAGAGGTTCTAGCCAAATCTTCTCTCTTCCATTTTCTCTCACTAAGCATGTTTAAGGGGTGAGGTAAAATGATATTACAATAATATAGGTTGTCAAGTGTTTAGATAAGTTTAGTTGGAATGGGAAGTGAGGTGCAACAATTTGTATTAAATGGACATTATCTTTTGAATTTAATTCCTTTTATTGTTTGGGTCACCGGCAGCTCAGCACGATATCAAGTTGAAAATGAACCCTTAATTCAGGGGATCTTTTGTATTAATCAAGCCTTTTAACACAACACTATTGCTGCTAAAAGGAAACAAGATAATGTAGAGCACAGCTTGTTGAGATAAAAACCAACCTGCACTTAAAATAGTAACAATTCAACACTCCCAAGAAAATGGTCTTTATACTTTGGCAATGTTGCATATATTTTCTACTAATTAGGAACTGAGAAACTGGTACATTGGCAAGATCTATAGAACAAGATGAAGTCATTTGTAATACAAATTGTCCAGCAATGCGATAAACTTCACACAGCTAACTCAAGTATCATCAAGAGATATAACTCATGGGCTAAGACAACTCACATGAATTTGTGGCTTCCAAAAGACCCTCTTCAAAAGCAGTCCAGCCTCAGTTAAGCTTTTTGGACTTGTGATTAGGTGGCACGCTGGAACAAGCACTATCACTGCTCCCTCTACCCAGCAGGATATTGTAAGCTTGATGCTTGTCTCTTATCCTGCACTTCATATTGTAAGCTTGATAAAAAGTCTTGAACATTTTCAAAATATGAGAAACCATGTAATTTCAAATGTTTTTGGCAAATTTTCTGAAAAGCAAAGACAGCAGGGGCAAGACTATAATTTGATGTGTGGGAGGCAAGAAGTGAAGCACTAAAAAGACTTGGAAATAAAGAGAGACGAGCAAATGTAATGAAACTGAGCTAATTAAATAACACAGAAATAAAAATATTGTGATGTTCTAAACCCAAGAGAGACGGTCAAACATACAAAACCAAATGTTAAACTATTTGCTGTTTGCAATGTTACTGTAGGAGGAGCATTAAATAAAGACAATTAACATGATTTCCTTATAATATATATATTTTTTTTTTTGAGAAAAGATTTCCTTATAATATTCATACAGATATAAACAACAAATAGAACATTTAAAAATTGGAGGGGTTGGCTGAGCCACGGAGCATAGGCTTTGAACATCAAAAGAAATATCAACAAGAAACAAATAATACTCTGAAGATCAGCAAAACACAGATGCACACAAAGCCTTGTGATGTTAGCTGAACTCACATTTAACTGAAAATCTGTAAGTTTATGATGAAGTTCTTTCAAAAACAAACACCACCTCTTCCAAGCCTAGATTACCACAATACAAGATTTTCATACGCAGACACGCAGTACCAGTGGAGATTTACAGTATTTATTAAATGAGATATTTCTGAATGTTTGAAAACAGAAGTATAAGTCAAATTTGCTCAAGCACTTATACAGAAAAACTAAAGGAGGTCATAACAGAAACATGTAGCTAAATTTATCCATGTCTATCTCTCAAGTGTCAGTAATTCAGTACACATACCTTTTCACCTCCTCTCCTTTTGAAACATCATGGAGTGAAACAAAACAAGGACAAAAACCAAATGCCTCAAACTCAGACTGAGTCTGAACAATGCGAGTTCGTTTGAGACTTTTTGTTTCTTGATCATAGTATACCACAGACCGTCTGTACCTCATTAGGATTTCCACATCATTCAAGAACATAATTGGTTTATATGAACTGTCTGGATACAAGTTTTCGATGACAAGAATTTTGGTCCAAGACTCTTGAACACCATAATCCTTCATAATCCACATGTCAACTGTCCCTTGACTCCTACCCTTACATTGATTACTTTCAAACACACATGATAAAATACAACCTTTCAAGACTCCCAACCCGAAACCATCATATTGGCCGGATTTCTTCAGGCTTACTGGGGGCAATGGTAGTGGTCGAAACTCTTCTCTTTCAAAGTCAAAAGATTGTATAGATTGAGGAGTATAGTTATAGCTTGCATAGGGAATCCAATGAAGAGTTCCATGCAGAAAAGAATCAAATGGAATTCGGCCACCTCTAGGGGGCTTTCCAAGACTTCTCCAAACTCCTGTGCCAATGGTGTATATGTGAGCCACAGGCTCACTCCGGTTGTATTCCCTGAAACTTGTTTGCACCACCTTGTATTCCTTAGTCTTGGCGCTAAAACCAATTGCCGTAAAATTGCAAGAGTAATATCTATTCTTATCAGGACAAGGAATGCTAATGTACTGACCCAATATAGGATTGCACACATACAAGGAACCATCTCGCTTAGACTCAGTCAAACAAAGGAGACCATTGCATGAATTCATCAAATCCACTTGAAAAAGATAGCAAGGTATGCTATTCAGGGGAGCAAATCTCATTCTGTCCACTCGCATATCAGACCCATCACTTTCTACATGGATTAAATCAAGTTTGCTTTGTTCTCTTCTAGGAGGCGAGGTCTTGATCAAGATGCTGATGGGTGATCTTTGAAGGTGTAGCCGAGCAAATTCAGGGCCATGAATCATGTGAAGCCATTCTTTGCAAACGTATTTGCAATTGCAGAGGCTCTTGATTGGAAGCCTTGAAAGAATGTCCATTACTAGAGCTTGAGGAAGTTGCTCCATATCGAAAGCACATTTGGGTTTCCATTTTCCTTTTTTCCTGGGATTCTTTTTTCTTGGCATTTTCCTCTCTCAGTTCAATTTCAAACAAAATTCCTAGGATACAGCTAGTGGGTCGTTCTAATTCCTCTCACCCGAGCGAATCCTACAATTCGGAGTACAAATTTCAATTGAAAACGGCAATCTCAAAGAGTATAACTTGCAAAGTAAAATCTTCAATAATAGGAATCACTACAAAGAAAGTAAACTCACCAGCCAGAAAGTAATCTTAACCGAGCCGCAGAAACCTGATTTGGGTGTGAGGAAAAGGTCAGCCGCCGTGACAGAGTTTTTAGGGTTAAAAGGATAATGGGAGAGCGAATGATCAATTTGCTCACTCATTATAACTTGATCGATTTTTTGTTTTCGGTCATTCAAGTTTATATTTATTTGTTTATATTAAAAATAAAAGAATTTAGATTTATACCTTAATCACTCAAGCGACAAAATCCGGATAAGCGTTTTTTGGCCCAAACTTTACCCGGTCACGGGCCGGGTACGGGCTTCCAATATCATATCTTAAGGCCAGGTAGACCCAACCCATTTTACAGGCCTAGAATCACGGCATTGATATTTGTTAGAATCAAGCATTTTCGTATCAAGTGCTTTCCGAAACTTTGATTGCATGTGAAACCTGTGTTGAATGGCGCTCATTTATGGCTGGTGTATCCCACTCCAGTTTAATGCAACTTCCGACCATGAAGTGCCAAAACCACTGCCTAGCTTTAGTTGAACTGTTGAAGAAAGAAACCATATCTAAATATAACTTGCAAAAAGAACATCTACATGTTCAAAAAACAAAAACAAGTAAAATCAAGACAAAACAGCAGCTGACATTTGTATAGAACTTGTAGAATTTAAGATGTTCATATGGAGTTTCTTCATGTACTTCTTTGTTATATCAAAAGAATGGGAAATGCTTGATCCAAAAGATTCTGTTTGTATGCACAAATACTCTTGTATTACAAAAAGGATAAGAATACAATTCCACTCTGAGATTAAAAAAGAAGCCATAATATAAATAAATATAAGAACCAGCTCTACATGCCTCGTATGAACTACTTGCTAGTTATGCACTTTAATCTCCATCGGCCTATGAAAGCACATACTGCTGCAAATGTTTAGTTCTTTTCTTGTTCTTCAGCTTTCGGAATGCACATGATTCAATTTGTCTAATTCTCTCTCTACTAACACCCATTAGCTCCCCTATTTCTTGCAATGTCTTCATCCTCCCATCCTCCATCCCAAACCTCCATCTGATCACCTGCTTCTCTCTTGGATTGAGACTATCCAGTACCTTCTCCAAATCCTGTTTCATAAACTTTTTCATCAATAGGTCTTCAGCTGTTTCTGCGTCAGGATCTGCAATTACGTCCTGTCAAGAAAGTCATGAACTCATCAGAAAAATATACACATGAACACAACCAGGTGACAACATGTAGGACATAACTTGTCAATTATTGGAAGTAGACTAGGACAGACCGAAGGTTTAAGATTCTGGTTGATTCCAATTTTCTGCTCGAGAGATCTAGGAGCTTTTGGAGTCAGTAGGACAGCAGCAAGCCTCTTCATTGATAGCCCTGTTGCCTCTGCAACTTCTTCATCATTAGGATGTCTTCCGTTTACACTATACAATTGCTTTTTAGCCTCTCTCACTCTATAAGTTGCCTCCACCATGTGAAACTGTTTTACCAAAAATTGTAAAAACAAGAGTATTAAAGATAAAGCAGTACAATATACAACTCCAGCTGGAATACAAATCATGACAATGGTATTCCCCTTCCCAAAATCAATGACTTTTACCCTATATTGATCCCAAAACAACAGGGTCCCAGTGGGAATAGTTTCTGTCCTACGCTTACGCAGTTTTGATAGCTACATATGAGATCTTAAGGAAATATGAACAAGATGATAGTTAAACTCACTGGTAAACGAATTGTCCTCGATTGATCAGAAAGAGACTTTCGGACAGCCTGTTTGATCCACCAGTGAGCATAGGTTGAGAACTTAAAACCCTTTGAAGCATCAAATTTTTCTGCACCTCTTACAAGGCCACGACAACCTTCCTGAAAGTCAATAAACAAGATGAAGTTAAGAATTTCTTCCATCATTTGAAGATTAAAAATATGAACCTATATTAAAGAAAGATATATAGGTATAGGACTACAAATTTTAAATATTGTGAACCTCCACAATTTTCAGCAATTATGCAATTTAATATCAATGGCTATCAGTTTTACATCCCTATGCAAGGATCTTCCCTCCAACAATCAGCTAAAGTGCTAACTCTTTGGTCATCTAAATTCTAAACTGGGCAAACAAATGGCAAAATGGATTTGCAGTGATAGTAATCAAATGGCAACATGGACATGGCTTAACTATTTGCAAAAATAATCTTGTAGAGGGAACTAAAGAATGAATGGTCCACATTACTGAATTACATATCAGGAAGGACCGAAGGAGTGACCATAAGTAATTAAACAATAAGATAAAATACCTGCACAAGATCCTGAAGATTCATTCCAGCTCCCTGATAATTCTTTGCAATCGATATAACAAGGCGTATGTTGCTCTTAATCATTTTGTCCTTGCACATAATACCGTAGTTTACTCGCTTCCTTAATGTCTTCTGGTCAACTCCTGCTGCTGCGGCCCATTGTGCAAAGGTGGGCTGAGTGCCGCATCTTTGTGCAAGATCCTCCTGGAGCTTTTCTAGTTTTAAAAGTTCCTAAAGTATGATAATTAAAACATCAGAAATCACAAAATATTATAACCTAGTGAAAATACACAGTAACATTTTCCTGAGTGCTTATATACTAGTTTAACTTACTTTAATATTCCTAGTTACTTCTTAAAGCTCCAACTGTTCAATATTGCACTGACTTTTCTATTTTCTGTTTGAGTGCAAAAGTGTAATTAGTCCTCTAAGCTTAACAATAAATTCTTTGACATTTGGAATAATTTCAACAACAACAATATCTACCAGATCAATCAAAAGTCAACCAGTTATTGGTATCCAACACTTCCTAACAAAAGTCATCACACTTTTTCTCTTTCATTATGGCAGAAAATATAAGTTTAGTCTTAGCATAGTTCAGAGGACCATCTGCCTTAAATTACTAATAATTTCACCGATTCTACCAGCTATGAATAGGTAAACTAAGGGTATTCTTATTAACAGTCTCCAATAGTCATACACACTCTTTTATTTAAGCGGCCCATAATACCTTCCTCTTTCTTAACATAGAGATCAAGAGGGGTATTATGGACAATTAAAATGATAAACTAAAGTAAATGAATACAAGACGAGTACAGAATGACTCGTGATAACTGGTTTTGACCCCCAAACAAAAAAAATATAAGTAAAACTGTTAAACCGCTATCCGAAAAATTTATTTACACATTTGATATGCAAAGCCGGAAGTAAAGTATCAATGAATAAACCTAGGTTTATATTGTTATCAACAGCGAGAGCAAACAAAAAAAAAATTGTTATCAACAAGGTGGTTTTAAAACTCAACCAAGTGACTATCAATTATACAAGTAATACCTGTATTCCTTCTGATAGTTCAATTTCTTCATTTGCAGTAAGAAGCCTAGAAGTATGAGTAGTTGCTCTCAAGTAACGCAATGGATCGGAATGGTCTACATCTTGTAAAGAAGCACGCTTTTTTCGGCTGGTTGAACCAGATTTCACGGACACAATACTGGCAGCAGCCTTTTCTGCTGCTCTGGTTCTTCTTGCCTTCCTTTCTGTTTGGCGACTTGATCTCGCAGCTATACCGTTAGAAAGTTGCTCCTGCAGAAGTTCAAATTCTTCATTTGCTGGTTCCACATTTTCAGATTCATTTATGGCAATTTGAAGGAAATGATCCTCCACCAGTGCAGTTTCAGATGCCATGGAATCTCCAATTCTCAGAGTTGGTTCAGTTTCCAGATGCTGAGCCCAGTTGATATGAAAAGCACTGGTCCCACAAGAAACTGGAGATGAATTTTCTACTTTAGCATAGTGATTATTGCTAACCAGCAAAGCTACATCCTTTGCAACCTTCAGAGCTGCTTTTGCAAGAGTAACAGCTTCAGCAGCAGCAGCTGCTATTACAGCCTCTTCACTTGTAAGAAGTGTTTCTGTAGCTAACGCTGCTCCATAGTTTGCCTGATGATATACACCAAAGCTAATTACAGTTGTGAGCTCAACAGTTCTCAGACATTGGAAAACTCAACAGAGAAACAGCACAACTGGGGGTACTTTAAAATCAGGGAGTTGCTCGACAAATAGAGCATCCATAAGATGAAAAGTTGCAATTTGAGTTCGAACATGTCAAGGCACAGTCATCATTATACTTGATAATTGTAAATCAGCTTCTTTTCTTTTCTTTACTTTAATTTTTATTTTTTGTTTGGTTTGTTCTTCTTCTAGCTTTTTTTTTTTTTGTTTTAACAGAGATACAGACATGTATACGTTTAAGTGTTTCATTCTATGAAAACCATTCAAGTATATTGCAGTGATTCAACTAAATTCATAGATAAGTGTTGCCACATTTGCTGGTCTATTTCCAAGCACTACCATAGAATACCAACATTGCCGCATAATCACACTTGCGTGCCAGACTTTTAATTTATAAAAAATAAAAATGAGAGAATAGTGCGAAATTCATTAGTCAAGAGGAAAAGCCAAAATTCACTAGCTAGCAAAAATTGTGCACAACAGCTCTAACCTCAGTGGGAGGGCCGATTGCTCCGGTGTATGTCCAGGGTCGATTTACAATCAAAGAATCAGAATTAACTGTTAAAGAAGGTAAACTGAACTCCTCCATATCAAGCAAGGTAGCTGTTGGTGTTGATGTTGAATGTGATGTGCTAGACGACATATATTGTGCGCAGAAGCTGATAGGATATCTAGCTTTTGCTGCATATTTGAAGCAATAATCGAATGGTCAGAAAATATGGAAAAAAAAAAGAACGATACAGCGAGCATATAAGAACACCCAAGGATATGAAACAAAACCTTGGAAGCCCACGGCAATGTGATCAGTGCATATTTGGGTGAGCTTCTTCTTCTTCTTATTGTTCTTGTTCTTGGGTTTGGGGTGCGGAACGGATAGTGGGGTGAGAAAGGAACAACATATTACAGAAGAGGAAGAGGCGTGTTTGTGGGCGTCGCAAAACCCAACTAACAATGATGAAGAAGATGATAAGATTGACATCTCAGTCTACATGTAAAGATTCAGACGCATAGCAATAGCAGGAGCAATACCATGCATTAGTCTCCAATCAGCAGTAGCGAGACCAAGAAGAAGAAAATGGATGAACTCCGCCGTTTTCTTATCCTCTCGGATTTGGAATTTTGGACCACCCAAACTAATATGGGTCGGGGGCCAGCCCGGCCAAATCTAAACTAGTTTCTATTTTATGTTTTGGGCCCAAGCTCGAATTATTCAGGCCGAGACCAACGCCCAGATATGCAGCTCGCTCTCATCAGTCCTGGTGTTTCTTTTTCCTCCACACCACATTTTTCATAATCGAGACAATGTCGTTTATGAGTACCTACTACCTAGTGGGCAACTACGATCACTAGAAAATATCACTTGGGCGACAAAACTTTACAAGGCAAGAAAAATACAAGATCAAGAGCACAACAGCTATAATCAGCATCGCCCTCAGCCACACACCTATAAATTGGGCTCCTGACCTCACACTCAGGGCTGGTCATGAGGGATTGAAGGCCCGGTGCGAAAAATAAATTAGGCCCCCTTATGTCAAATTTGTTTTATTCAAAAGTACCTTTTTTTTTTTTCTTTCAAACCTATTAATATACTTATTTAATAAAAAAACAAACCGATTAATATACTCTTAATATTAATAACTAAAAATGCCTCTTATCTAAAAAATTTTTTTGCCCCTTATTAATCATGTTTTCTCTTAATTTTATATATATATATATGAACGTATAGTTCCTACGATTTTCTCATATGATAGCTAGGGGCAACAAAAAAAAACATAATTCATTATTGAGATGCGGTGAAAGTGAAACATATGGGCCCACTTGTTTTATACTGTTGTACCAATTCTCAAAAAGCACACATGTGGAGCTATAGTGAGGAGCTCAATCAACAGCCTTAATTATGTATTTATGTATAGAAACAGAAAGTTAGAGGCTGGAACTTAAGGCAAGAATTAATGCCTGGTATTTTGTTGTGAGTGCCCTCTTTAGTGCGGTTGCCCTGGCTGCCCTGAGCTCGGGCCGGGCCTGCTCACACTCAGGTACTAGACAACGTCTAACTCTTCCATGTTAGAGTTATATCTAATGTGGACTCAAGATTAACACATGAGAGTCCAACATATATAAACATCTTGTGAAATAAGTAAATGAGGTTAATCGATAATACTTAACTTGGATGTTTATCTTAGTAATCTGATTAGATAAATACAAGGAGTTTGAGATGACACAGAATATATGTTATAGTTATCACATAAGGTAATTGATTGGTTTATTAGAGTTGTCTTGTGAGATGGGACTCTAAGTGAACTTGTCAATATATAAAGGGGTTCCTGTGTAAGCTCATTCTACGCCTGTAAGTTTTCATACTCACTGTGAAGAGGCAATCTGGAGAATTACACAGAAGACTTCCTCTGCTCTAGCTTGATGGCGTTGAACATGAATAACCAAGGTTGGTGCTTCTAATCCTTATATATGTTTATGTGTTCTTGTTTGCTGAAACATGATGCAATGTATTTATGCTTTTATGTGGTTTACAGTTCAATAGTTGCATCAGAGCCAACCACATTTTTTCATAAACCTTATTGTGTTATGCATGATCTTTGAAAAATTTTCTGGAAATTTTTTCTTCTGCTATGAACACTGATGAACACATTTGGGCCAAGAACCTTGTCAAGGCCCAATACACAAACCTAACACAAGCATGAACCCAGACCCGGATCTTTTTTTTGACCCGACCCATTTCGTCTTTAACCCAACTGGTCGTTAAACACAACGTTCAATTTTTTATTTTTTTTATTTTTTTTCAAACCCAGAATTGGGATTAGGGTTCTTCTGCAAAATTTTGATTTTGGGATGATCTTTTCGTTGTGTGATGGTTGCTATACATGGTTAGTGTGCGTTTTTTGATTTTGAAATACATGTTGTTACTAACTTTGTTTCGCAAGCGCGGGAGCGTCCTGGTATGTTTTCAATCTCAATGAAATTTGAGATTTTACTGTTTTGTGCGATTGAATCATGCATATGAACCTTAGAACTCGCCTGGGGAGTAGGTTGAGGTGCCTAGATGAAACTTCAATTTCGAATTGTTTGAAAGATGGCATGCATGATATGGAATGTGAATTACTGTGATTGTATGCTTATGAATGATTTGATGAAATTATGGTGATTCTGAGTACTTGAATGTATGATCATGCATAGCTTAAGATTGAAATTGACAGATATGTATATTTTTACTCCCAAATCTATATATGCTTGTTGAAATATCAAGATTGAGCATGATTAGTTTTCTGATAGTTTTATAAAATTAGAATTGGGAAAACGTAAAGTAACAATCATAGGTATTTAGTTAATAGAAATTTTAGAATACATGTTGCCACAGCAAACTATTTTAAATGGTCTTGTAACTAAGACACATACCTGGAAATTGCATGTTTTTATTGAAATAAGGATTGTATCATCCACAGATGGCTTTAAACTTTACCTATCTTTGATAACAAATATGGTTCTGAATATGAGATATTTACTTCTTAAAGTGCAGTATGGTATTTTCTTCTTGCCCACAGGTGTTGATTGATCATGTTGTAGGAATTAAAATGTGTTGTAGTTCAGAAAAACTAAGGAATAACTTGTGCTTGCCCACAGGTAGACTGGTTATTGAATTAGACTGAAACACTGTTTTGGTTTAAAAGTATGCTTCTATATGTATATATTCTGAAAATGCTTAAACTAAAATTTATTTAGTTTCTTACACTTTGTGTTATATGGAATTACCTTGTTTTGGTTTGACACTTGAAGTGTTGTATGAGAAATGCCTGTTTTTGGTATGTTTCTAGTGTGATTTTCATGTTTTTTGAAAAATTTTACATATATACTGATATATATATCTATATGGATATAGATAACTAGAAGTACTAAAACATTTGTTTTCTTTTATGTTCTTTTTCAGTTTTGACTCCTGTGAACGTAGGGAGTGTGATGCATTTGAATGGTAGCAATTATAGGACCTGGAGAGATGATATAGACCTGAACCTAGCTCAACAGAATGTAGATTGGTGTCTGAGTGTCCCAATGCTTGCTGAAAGTGGTGCAGCTAGAGATAACTGGGTGAGAGCCAATAAGATGCGTAAGCTCACTATTCTGAGGACTATGTCTGATGTTGTTAAAGGTGGTATTCCCGAGAAAGAGATAGCTTGTGAGTACCTTACTGCCATAGCTGAGAGGTTCACGATTAGTGACAAGGCTGAGACTGCTATGTTGTTAAACCAGCTGCATGGTATGAAGTATGATATGAAGATGAACATCATGGAGTATATTCTGAAGATGATTGATATTGGAGCTAAGCTCATTGCCCTTAATATGACCATGGAGGAAGACATGATTGTGATGCTAGTTCTGAAATCCCTCCCTGTTGAATTTGATCAGCTTAAGACCACCTACACCACTCAAAAGGACAAGTGGACACTAAATGAGCAGATTGCTATATGTGTCCAGGAACATGAAAGAATCAAGAAGGTTACCATTCACCTAATCACCACTAAACCACAGTGGAAGAAAACTGAGAAGAAAGCCAGCCCCTCTAAGAACCTAGGAGTTGGCAAGAAGGCCATGAAAGTCGGTGGCAACAAGGGAGGCATCAAATGCTTCTTTTGTAAGGTTAAGGGCCACATGAAGAAGGATTGTGGCAAGTATAAGACTTGGAAGGCAAAGAGAGGTAATGAACCATTGTTTAATTTTTATATTGAGGTGAATTTAGTTAACGTTCATACTGATACTTGGAGTTTTGACACTAGCTCACCTGTGCATATCACCAATTCTATACAGGGGCTGCAAAGCCAGAGGAGGCCAAGGGAAAATGAGATCAGGATCCATGTTGGAGAAGGCACGAGAGTAGGAATTGAAGCAGTTGGTTTTGTTAAATTAGTTTTGAGGCCAGGAGTTTTTCTAGTTTTAGAGCAAGTGTATTATGTTCCTTCCATGTCTAGGAACTTAATTTCGATTGTTGTTTTGGTTAAAGACAATTACTAGTTTTTGGTTGATTATGATGGAATAAAAATAAGTCGTGCTTCTCATTATCTTGCTACTGCAAAGTTTATTGATGATTATTGGTCTTTACCTAATACTTGCCACACAGAGGTTTTGTTGATTGAGAATAATGTTATTGATTCAGTTAGTAGAAATAAAAGAAAATTCAATGCAAAGTTTGCTTTCCTTTGGCATAGGAGACTTGGACATGTCTCAAAAGAGAGATTGAAATTGATGGTGAAGCAAGGAATTTTATCTGAGTTATACTTCTCTGATTTGGTGGATTGTATTGAATGTGTTAAGGGTAAATTTGCTAAACAGACTAAGAAAGGAGCAACCAGAAGTACATGCCTTTTGGAATTGGTTCACACTGATGTTTGTGGACCATTTGCGATTCAAACTACATGTGGAAATAGCTATTATATCACCTTTATTGATGATTTTTCCAGATATTGCCATGTATACCTTATGTCTGAAAAGTCTCAAGCCTTAGAGAAGTTCAAAATCTTTAAGTTAGAATCATAAAAGGAGTTGAATGCAGTTGTGAAGTGTGTGAGAAGTGATAGGGGTGGTGAGTATTATGGGAGATACACCGAAACTGGTCAGCATAAGGGACCATTTGCTTCGTTTTTAGAAGAGAATGGGATTATAGCACAGTATACCACACCTGGAACCCCTAAGCAAAATGGAGTTGCAGAGAGGAGAAATAGAACCTTTATGAACATGGTGAGGAGCATGATGTGCACCTCAGGTCTCCCACATTTTCTTTGGGGTGAGGCACTTAAAACAGCCAATTATTTGACTAATAGAACCCCATCCAAATCTGTGTCTGCAACCAAAACCCCATTTGAGTTATGGAAGAATAGAAAGCCTAGCATTTATCACATACATGTTTGGGGTTGTAAAGCCGAAGCTAGGCCTTATAATCCAAACGAGAGCAAGCTAGATCCTAAAATAGTGTCTGCATCCTTCATTGGCTACTGTGAGCATTCCAAAGGCTACAAGTTCTACTGTCCCACACACTCTCACAGAATCATAGAGACAAATAAGGCAGTGTTCTTAAATGAAACCAATTATTCTCATTCTTTTGAGGATTTTATTTTTGAGGAGCTTACCGAGAAAATGTTTCTACTGTTGTCACTTCACCACAACCTCAACCTGTAATTTTAGAAACCACACCAGCTGTTTTCAGTGGGATTGATGCACTTGCACCTATCCATGATCCTCCCACACATGGGATTGATGCATCTACCACTATCCCAAATCCTCCACCACCACCAGTTATTAGAAGATCACAAAGAGAAAGAAGATCAAGACTTGAAGCATTGTCTACTGATTTTCAGGTGTATGATTGTCATGCCCCGGATTTTGGGGTAGATTTTTTTTTTCCCTTAAAACCCAAGGAGTGAGCTAAAATAAAAATAAGCTAAAGGATAAAAAATAAAACAGACACCTTAAAGAAATCGAATTTTCATTTCAAAATCAAGATACGTACAATTCAAAAGTTCTAAGGAAATTCTCTTCCTTGAGATGATTACACATTGGAAAATCCAAATAACTCTAATTACTTCAATCACTAATTGTCGTTGTTCTCTTGTTTCATAACCTGCAAAACTGTAAAAGGGTGAGCTCAACCTACGGCTCAGTAGGGAGCTAATCCTCTCCAAACAAAAGATAATCATACAATGATCATATGATATGCATAAATAAATGTTCTATTCTAGTTAATCCACATAGAAGAATAAACTGAGCCTACATGTCTCCAAACAACAAAGATTCAAAAGCAAAGAGTGCAATAGAAATCTGAAATCATAAAACAACTTCCTTCCTGACCAGTAAATTTTATGGCTAAGAACGACATAGCTTGGCTGGGAATTCACAGTTGGTGTCTTCATAACAATTGTAATAGACATCCTAAAGATTAATCAGGAACTAGAATCGCAGCAAAAGAAATTTTCTACAAATACTTATGATTTTTGGAAGTTGAAGACCTTGAAGTCAAAATGAACGGTTTTGTACAGTTTTCAGTCTGTTTGTAACTGGTTCAGAAAAGCCTGTCTGTGAAAGAAACTGTTTTGGTACTTTAGCTCTTATTTTAGCATGTTACCTAATTCCTAATTTAAGTTCTAAATGAAATGGATTTAGTATAAGATTGTTCAACTAATGATTGTATCTTTTCATTAGGAACTTGCTGTGAGTATCGACAAAGGTAGGGGGATCTGGGGAACCTCTATTTGTATTGTGTGCTTATATGTTTGTTGATGTGTTTGTTTTAGAATGATTGTGTATTTGATGGAATTACTTGTTTGAAGTATAAGGAGTGAATGTGATATGAAATTGATCTTTTGCGTAGTTGAGTCCAAACTTCAGCAGGAACCATGTCCCATGTATGCCCGTGGTTATTGCGCAATTAGAATAGGAATGATAAGGGTAATTCGGGACTGGAGAAAGGAGAATGGACAAGATGACTAGCAAAAGAGGGCTAGGGATTGATTTTGGTGAAGTTGTTCATATAGTTGAGTATGCTGAGTCACCTTCTTGGTAAAATACATGATATGAGACATGTAGGCTCAATTTATTCTTCTATGTGGATTAACTAGAATAGAACATTCATTTATGCATATCATGTGATCATTGTATGATTATCTTTTGTTTTGAGAGGATTAGCTCCCTACTGAGCCGCAGGTTGAGCTCACCCTTTTACAGTTTTGCAGGTTATGAAACAAGAGAACAACGACAATTAGTGATTGAAGTAATTAGAGTTATTTGGATTTCCCAATGTGTAATCATCTCAAGGAAGAGAATTTCCTTAGAACTTTTGAATTGTACGTATCTTGATTTTGAAATGAAAAGTCGATTTCTTTAAGGTGTTTGTTTTATTTTTTATCCTTTAGCTTATTTTTATTTTAGCTCACTCCTCGGGTTTTCGGGAAAAGAAAAAAAAATCTACCCCAAAATCCGGGGCGTGACAATGATGTTGAGGTAGATTATGATGCTGGTGAGATTAAAGACCCCAAAACCTTTAAAGAAGCCATTGCTGGAGATCATTCACATGAGTGGGAGAAAGCTATGATTTCAGAAATGAAATCTTTTCATGTGAATGATGTCTGGGAGCTAGTTAAGCCTTCAAAGTCGCAGAAAGCAATTGGCTGCAAGTGGGTGTACAAGACCAAGCTACATGCAGATGGAAGCATAGAGAGGTACAAAGCAAGGCTAGTAGCTAAGGGTTTTACACAGAAAGAAGGTGTGGACTACACTGAGACATTTTCTCCAGTCTCAACCAAAGATGCTTTCAGAGCTATCATGGCTATGGTTGCTCATTATGACTTGGAGCTGCACCAAATGGATGTAAAGACAGCCTTTCTGAATTGAGAGTTGAGTGAAGAGATCTTTATGAAGCAGTCCGAGGGATTTATTGAACCTGGGAAGGAGCATCTAGTTTGTAAGCTTAATAGGTCCATATATGGATTGAAACAAGCTTCAAGACAGTGGTATTAATTTGAAGCTTGATTCAATCATCAGTGATTTTAGATTTAAGGAGAATCAAGTTGATGAGTGTGTTTACATGCAATCAGAAGGTAAAAATTTTATTTTCTTGATTTTATATGTAGATGACATTTTGTTGGCTAGTACAAATTTAGACTTGCTGAAAGAGACTAAGTCCTTCTTGTCAAAGAAATTTGACATGAAGGATTTAGGTGAGGCTAAGAATGTACTGGGGATAGAGATAAAGAGAGAAAGATCGAGGTTCCTACTTGGTTTGTCACAGTAAAGCTACATCAACACAGTTTTGAAGAGGTTTGATATGCATAATTGTGTAGCTGGTGCAATTGCAATGTTAAAAAGTGACAAGCTGCATTAAAACAAAGGTCCAAGAAATGCATTACAGAGAGAACAGATGATGAACAAACCATATGCAGAGCTTATTGGGAGCCTCATGTATGCACAAGTGTGCACAAGACCAGACTTGTCATATGCAGTTGGCATCTTGTCAAGATTTCAGTCCAATCCAGGAATTGAGCATTGGACTGCAGGGAAAAAGGTTCTCAGGTATCTTCAACGTACTAAGGGTCATTTGTTGGTTTATAGAAGAGTGAAAGAGCTCAAGGTTGTTGGTTATACAGATACAGATTTTGCATCTGGATATCCACACTCAAACAAGTCGACTACTGGTTATGTTTTTACAATGGCTGGAGGTGCTATTGCTTGGAGAACAGTGAAGCAAACTCTCATTGCTACTTCGACTATGCAAGCAAAATACATTGCAATTTATGATGGAGCTTGTGAGGGTTTATGGCTGAAGAGTTTCTTGATACAAACTAATGCAGTTGACAGCATTTTTTCAATTCCTATGAAGATTTACTGTGACAACTCTGCAGCTGTGTACTTTAGCAAGAATAACAAGAGGTCTGCTAATTCCAAGCACATAGACCTTAAGTATTTCAGCGTTAGAGAAAGAGTTAAGCATAAGGAGCTTGATGTGTTGAAGATTGGCATTGAAGCTCAGCTAGCAGATCCTTTTACTAAACCCATGACTGTTACTGCATTTGAAGAACATGCAGCTAGTATAGGCATTTTGCCTAAACTTGATTGATATGATCAGTGGGAGCTTTATTTATAGCTTCAGTAATTTTTTGCTAGCAGTTAAAGACTTTTCTTGTGTAATTCTCATTTTGGTTCTAGTTTTGAACCTTATGTTTATTTTTGCAACTTATGAATTTTCTGATTGAGAAATAAAAGTTCAGTGATGTTGCATTGCATTCCTTCTATGATTAGTTTGAATCATGATATAGCTATATGAATATTGTATTGTCTATTGAGACAATGTTTTTCAGAATTTAAAGGGCATCTGTTATAATTTTCTTTTGAAGATGATGTCAGGTTCTTGCATACAGAACCATAAAGAGGATCAAAATCATTTTTAGACTGTGTCAGATACATCAGGTAGTCTAAAAACGATTACAAGTTGATAACTTTGTTTGATTGATGTGATTTGTGGTTGGAACTACTGTGGCTTTGGAATGGTTGTGTTTCAAATGCAATTCGTTTCTTGGTTCAGTATTACACTACAGATTTTACAGATCAAAGTTGCAAACTTTTGCGTTGCCTTTTAATCTCAATGAGCTCTAAAAATTTACTACATTCTAACTAAGTTTATATCTTGTTGTATGAGTTATTCTTGGTCCAAGTGGGAGAATGTTAGAGTTATATCTAATGTGGACTCAAGATTAACACATGAGAGTCCAACATATATAAACATCTTATGAAATAAGTAAATGAGGTTAATCGATAATACTTAACTTGGATGTTTATCTTAGTAATCTGATTAGATAAATACAAGGAGTTTGAGATAAAACAGAATATATGTTATAGTTATCACATAAGGTAATTGATTGGTTTATTAGAGTTGGCTTGTTAGATGGGACTCAAAGTGAACTTGTCAATATATAAAGGGGTCCTTGTGTAAGCTCATTCTACGCCTGTAAGTTTTCATACTCACTGTGAAGAGGCAATCTGGAGAATTACACAGAAGACTTCCTCTGCTCTAGCTTGATGGCGTTGAACATGAATAACCAAGGTTGGTACTTCTAATCCTTATATATGTTTATGTGTTCTTGTTTGCTGAAACATGATGCAATGTGTTTATGCCTTTATGTGGTTTACAGTTCAATATCCCATCCTCCATCTACTTCCGTTATGGTTCCTAACTTGACCGTCGGAGAGGGAACGATAGGAACCCTCCGGTTGTCCCTCTAATTAACAAGTTCGCTATTTTCTTGTAGGTTTACGAACAAAATCACAGTGGAGAGATTCCTATAAATAGTGATAAAATTTATCGACCTACTCTCACTGAGAATTTTTGGTGTCATCTGCAGTCTCGAATGCCTAGCCATGTTTGATTCAAACACTAGAACACTTTCCCGTTATTATTTTCACACAACTCACCCCCGTGAGTGGCCTCTTCGTTCCTCCAAGCTCCTTAGTCACTGGTTTTGCCTACACCAACCAAAACACACTATAGTCACCATGGTTATTTATTCCGACCTTGGAACCCCTCATCCTACCCCACACAACAAAGGTGCATCCCAACCCGCACAAGTGTGATGAACTACAGTCTTATATGTAAGTCAACATAGGGACTCCCCACCCTAATGTTAGGAAAAAGAGTCTCAATGTGAAGGGTCAATACACATGGATCCTGAGTCATCCAGCCTCATTGAGGTCATATTGACGAAGACCCAAAAGTGTAATGTGAAGGGGTTGAACAAAAAAGAATCTTATCTGTATTGACTCACTAGGCGCCTTGAAGGCATGGAGCGCCGCCTGGCTAAGGCTATAGCCTCTCTGTGTGGTCATCATTCTCGACCACATTTCATCAAGCGACCATGCGCCTTTACCAATCGCATTCTGCTAATCGTTGGTACACCGATTCCAAAACCGGAGAAGCTCCATCATTATGAAGGTAGCATATGTCCGTACGGACACTTACTTAGAATACTTTGAATCTATTGTGTGTTAAAAATATGATTAAATTCAGTTTACCCCCTAATTTTTAGGTTCAACATTGTTTCAACTCCATCAAGAACACTGCTATACTTTTTAATTTCATCAGTCTACTCCAACCGTTAGCCAATTCGTCACTTTTGACCGTTAACTGATGACGTATCACAAATGAAACTCATATCTTTTTTTTTTTTTTTTTTTTTGAAAAGATGAAACTCATATGTTAACGACTTGGAGCTGAAATGGGTTGTCTAGTCTCATAGGTTGCTGACATGGACAATAGAGACCCTTTATGATGAGGACATGAAGTGTCGTCTCTAATTGAAGAAGGAAGAGCACTTCCCCAACAAGAATCTTTCAAAATCAAACCCTATGCAGAAACATGAGAGTCGAAAATCTTACCTCTTTATTAGCGGATTTGGGCCTTATCCACTTGAGCTAAGCAACATTTAGTGATATTTTTTGAACATTATAATATATATATTTTGTAAAAGTAAAATAGGAAGAGTATACTCATTTCATTAGAAATCCCCTTTATATAGAGGAGAAATTACAATGGGTATTACAACGTACATCACTTAATAATATCTAATTGAGCAGTTACATCTGATGCATACTAATCTTCTAATTTTCTCTCATCAAATACTTGACAAAGATACATGACGAAGACAAATTAATGTGTTTTTCCTTCAACACCCCCACTTGTGCAACGTCAAAATGAAACGGTACTTGTGGTGTTACCTAGTTAAAAACCTTACCAAGTAACAAAACCCAGTGGAATAAAAAATGAAACTTATAATTTGTTAGACCAGCATTGATTCCGTAAATAATATCTCTGTAAGGCTTCTCCTTCCCATCCCGCATTCTAGCATTACATTCTTTCCAGATACCGCACATATTTAAAAAAAAAAAGATCCCAAGAATCTTCTAGGAGGAAATCCAAGCAAAAGTTGAACCACAGACCCACAATACCAACGACAAGGCCAATTTATCTCCATCCAGAATACTTACCAAACTCAACTGATTCCCAAGAACCAATTGTGAATAAGAGCACTCCCTACATAAGCGGTCGACTCCTTAATACAACAAACAGGAGGTATCCTCCAGCTTCACATGTTTATCCAGCAAACGTGCTTTACTGGTAAGATTTTATGAAAGATTTCTGATAGACACACCTAGGTCGAGACCGATAATGAAGCCTTCCATAATTTCTACCATAACAAAGCCGGGGCATTCTCATAAGTAGGATAAGGACCATCATCACTAGATATTAATATACGTTATGCACTTTTGACTATATACTCCCCTTTTGCATCGAAGTACCAAACTCTCCGGTGAGACACCTCCTTGGCACTCAAAAGGATCGCCAAAATAGTCTCCAAATCCTCTTTGAAGTTTTGTTGAATGAGATTCAAGTTCCATTGGCCACCTACAAGCAGCTCATTCACATATGTTATTGGAACTAAATCTGCTATAGGGTAGAAAGATGGGGCTCTAGGGACCCAGTGATCTAGACAGTGTCTTCATCTCCTATAATGCTTAGGAAGCTCGGGCAAAATCAAGGCTTAGGAGAGGATCCAAGATCTTCAACTAGATAAGAGGATAGAATTATTATGTGCTAGACTGCTAGGTTCAATGCTTTAACATCTTAGGTGGCGTTCGGTAACATTTTCATGCTTGTATTTTAATTTTTAAAACTAAAAATAAAATGAAAATGTGTCCAGTATAATATTTATAAAAACATTAAAAATGAAAAATAAAAATATTTTCAACTTTTACAAAGATTATGACGTTTTCAATATTTCATTTTCTTAGTTTAGACAATATGAAAAATACTTTCACGATAAATTACCAAATACATTTCCAAAGTAAAAAATAACAATCTCATTTTCTTATTTTTATTTTTAAAAATAATTTTTAAAAACCGTTTTAAAAACGTTACCCACAAGCCCTAAATATTTTGTTCATTCAATCTTAAGAATTCTCATTGTTTTTCCTTCTTTTTGATTAGTTTCGGTTTGTTTACCTTAGATTAAAATTCCCTGTCTTGGTTCCCCGGTTTAGAACGATCCCTGCTTTCTATATTACTAACCTCTTTCTTGCAGGGTAAATTTATAGTCTCTTATGAGGCTTGTCAACAGCCACAAAGAAAGAAAAACTGTCAACTTCAGACTACTACTGGCAATTCAACTGATATTTTCTCCATCATCATGGATGTTCCAGTGAAAACTTTAACATATGCAACCTCCAATCTAATAACAAGCAGGGAAAAACTGCTAAATTGGTTTGCAGATAACTCACCAAACATGCTCATGTAATGTCCTACCCAATTACAATTACCAACTCCTCTATTTAAAGAAGCTGATGATATTACTAAAACCCCAAACATATTAGATGCTAACATTAACCCTCAAGCTAGATAACCTAGGACTGATAGACTTGGGTGCCTAAGCGCACAATTAACTAAAAGCGCAAAATAACATGCTTAAAATTACAAATAATGAAATAAATCACTACTTCATTCAGTACTACTTTTGTGAGACAACTTTGTTGTCACCTCCACAGGATAGGTCTCCATTGCCAACAAACGAATCTTCACTCTTCACCCGGCGATAAAACAGCACATATGCTGCAGCTGACTTCACATCATCTTCATTTATGGGTGATATGTGACTGTCATCAAAACTATACCATCTGTTCTCATCAAGAAGCTGTACAACAATAAATAAAATCTCTGAGTATTATTCTATGAACATGAATCAACTATAGCTAATATTTGAACCAAAAAATATTCCAACGCACCTTGATATGTGCAGTGTAATGCCCACTACCCATGTTGCCATAATGATTGGTCAAAGCATAGAGTTCATAAAGCTGATGTCCAGCATTGCTTTTGTGAGCAATGTAATTGGTTAGATCAAAGTCATGTATAGGGAAGCTGACAAATGTTTCCAGCTTATGCTTCATTGACCGGCTGTACAAGAACCTCTTTAGATGGATGACTAACACTTCAGGAAGCCTCCAAAGATCTAGCTTTTTACTTGCTTGTCGCCGCTCCTTGCACTGGGGGCAGTACCTTCACCAAATATATTAATAGAATTACTTTTAGTGGTTATATAACGAATGAACTCCTTTAAGGCTTTAACAAAGAATTAAATCAGAAATTTACATAATCTAGCACTAGTAGAGCAACAGTTGAACAAGCAACCGATATTTCACAATCATTTCAAATGCCAAACTCATAAGTACTTCACAGAAGAGAAAATATTGATTCCTAATTATTAAGCTGAGATGGGAGCTGCAGACTAAGAAACTTATTCATCTTAACAGTACGAACTTGAAAGGCAAATTGCAAGCATTTTTCCCTTAATATTTTCACCAGTTGTTTTCTTCTGTAGCCCAGTAAATCAATAGTAAGAGGTGGAACTGTCACAGAAATTCAATTTAGGGACCTTTAAGTGGCACTGATTACATACTGACCAGACCTAACATTATATGCATGTGTACGGGTACATGTGTGTGTAGTTCAGAAGGAATGACACTGCAGAACAACATGAAAATAATCCTATCTTAGACTATTGTTGACCCATTATGTTAAATGACCATAAACAAGATTCCACAACAGACTTACCACATATCTTCAGGCACCAGTGGTTCTTCACGTAGAAATGCTTCAAGGCAAGTGTACAAGGAAAGAGGTTCAGTGCGAGCTTTCTTTGTTACAGGTCCATACTTAAAAACTTCTGGCAAGTTTTCCAGATAATGGGTATGATATTTATCTAAAAGCTTCTGTGACCAATCAGCATATACTAGTATGGATGATGAAGATGCCGAAGGCAATGTGATAGCTTTCTCTTCACCTACTGAAAGATCAATGCATGCGTTACTTTCATCCACCAACTGAAGAGGCAACTCAAGTGATTTCACTGGTTTAGAACTGGTCATTTCATTATTCATTGAATTAGATATAGCGGAATCGGTACATGCTTCCCCCAAGTTGCCAGCGGGGTTTGATGCTGCTATTGCAGAGCTTACACCAGATATATCGGTATGATCCAAACTCTCGGTTCTTAACATTGGAGAAAGCATTGTATGAACCATTTTCTGTATGTCGCCTCTTGTGATTTCATCATCACATGGGATAGACAACAGAAGAGGTGTTCCATAAGGTAACCATCCTGATGTGATCTGGTCATCACTACTTCCTCTGGAGACAAATGACAGTTAGTTGAAGCGCATTATCAATATGCCTTATAACAGAAAGTCTTTTTTTTTTTTTTTTGTAGAGACATAACAGAAAGTCTAAGGGGGCATAATACAAATAAACTTTTCCACCAATATTATTCACTAAGCAACCAGCCTAGTTATGGTAAGATTGGTTAAGATTAGGAATAGTCGCTCAAAACAGATTATTTTGGGATCGCAAAAAAAATAATAATAAGAAAAAAGACTTGTAAAGAGGTGGGGAAAAGCTTTCTTTGTACATGGTCTGATGTAAGCACAAATAGGACTACAAGGACAAAATCAAAATATATACATACTGGTCCTTACGACGGTGTATCAGCTGAAGATATTTTGTGTTCTTCACAAACTTTGGCACCTTGTAAGCAGCAAGATGGTCATCATCTTTGATGGTAGATAACAATATTAATGGGTCTTCAAGAAACCGCTGAATCATATGGTTTTGTATCTGTCAATAACAGGTTAAGCAAGTTAAACTGATAGCATGCATTCATTGCGAAGTTCAAAAGGATAAGACTTGAAACACAGGATGCAACAAACCTCGACAAGCAAAAGCCTCTCGCTGTGCTTCACAGAGCTAGCATTGCTAAGTGCCTGGATCAAGTCCCGGCAACGTCCCTGTTTTGGGACTGTGACAGTGTAAGTAGATGGCAACGCACTTCCATTGCATGTAAAAACTGTTACTGTCATTGTTCTAGTTGTGGTGGACTGCAGGGGCAATGAAAGGTACATGAAGGGATCAAATGTAACAGAGACCTTGTTACAAATGGGGCAAACCAAAGTTGATTTGTATTGACCCTGTTAACCAGAAACAGAAAAATGCATCAAACTGCATGTCCATGTCAATGATAAATAAATAATCACAATCTATCAGCATTCAATGATATCTCTATTCCTTGGTAATGACCTGGAGCAATAAACGTACAATAAGTACAATATTTGATTGTATAGGGAAAGCCATCTGGATGATTATATAATAATAATAAATGCACAATACAAGATCATTAAAGAATGCCAAGAGAAGTCAATATGCATCATTCACATATTCCATTAATGAGGAAAATTGATAAATAAAAAGTATCCATTGAAACAGCACACATGGAGCTGATCATACTGAAGGTAGAAATCACAATGGAATACATAGAAATCACAATAAAAATCCACCAAACTCAGGTAGCAGTTCAGCCAAATGAATCATAACTCGTCTCAGACTAGATATGTTTCTTCATGATTAAACTTTGAAGTTTCTTAAGAACAAACTGAGAATCTCAAGCAAAAAACATAGTATTGCATGTTATTAATGGAAGAGTCGCACCATTATCCAAGCTAACTGTTACATGTGAGGAAAATCAACACAAAACAGCAAAATTGAACAGAGAACATGAAGAAAAAGTTACTAACAGAAGACTACCCTTTCCTGGTGTAATTTAATATTGGAAACCTCCAACACAAAGTCAAGAAAGCTACCACCAGCCATCATATCTGGCACTCCACCACTAGTTATGCCGAAAATTACCGTATCCCTAACTTTGCTGTCTCTTTATTTTTTACATCTCCTCTACTGTAACTTGTCCTCAAGCTTTCCGCAGGACACTGTCTAATGAAAATTCTAAACAGATCCAGGACGAGGTTTAAAAACGCATTACGAAGAGGAGCTTAAAGGAGCTCATGAGAGCGAGTAGAGAAATGACCTAGGCATCCCTCCGAAATGTGTGTCTCTCAAGGGGTACGTTTTTCTTAGGAAACAGTGCACTTAACCAAAAAGTGTGCTTATTGCACTCTATACAAAGAGGCATATGACTCTGGGACTAAGACAACAATGACTGAAACCCTTAATCCCTTTTCAAATCCCAGGTAGAATCATAAAGTTTTAACCTACTAGCTTGGAGGCATTTTGGTGAAACCCAAACGTGATTTGCTAGTGTCGTCAGCAGTCAGCAGCAACTTGGCTATCATAAACAGTAGAACTCAAAAGAACAAAATATACTAGCATCTGGTTCAACTGGTAACGTGAACAACCCTAGATGCACACCCAGATAATAATCCACATATCCATCTACCAAATGGAAAAGAACTCAGCATACTCAAAGGCATAACAATCACGTTACAATTATACCACATTATGTTAAACAATGACACCATCATTTTAAAAATATATCTTGCAGCCATATTAATTAAAACATGACCATGAAAAGAGAACAATGAACAGAGTCGCCTTCACTTTTTAGTAACTAGAATAACACATCAATAGCCAAGGTGTAGTAGCACAGACGTGTATGCATGAAAGGAAAACAGTTGCTAAACCTGTAATTTAATAACATTCAATGTTTTCAAAAGTTACTCACTTGGCATACATCGACAATTATGGAATCGTTACGAGCAATGTGGTTTGCCCAATATTCATCAGCAACTTCTTCATCAGGCCGACCATCAGCATCTTTAGATTTTATATAAGGTTTCTGTTTCACACGATTCAGATCTTCATGAAGACCATCTAGCAAAAATGCCAAAAGTTCCTGAAACAAAAAGCATCTGATTAATGAAAATTTCATGCATCTGTTGGTGAAAATAAAATTTTCAAGTACCAAACCTGAGAATCATGTTGATTGTAACCACTAAACTGTGGGGCAAAACGAGCAAGTTTTGTTTTAAAAGGTCGAGGAGCAACTGGTGTACGTCCGGGTGCCCAAAGCTTCCGCAGTAATTCGCCAAACGCTAGAGCTAACTCACCCTACAGTATGACGAAGTCAAGTCAGTAACATTCTGAGGCAAAAAAAGAAAACATCAATACACTTTTGAGTGGGCAGAGAAATCAGTTCCATCTAAATACATTTTAATAATTGCTTATTTGCATTAGATCAGGCATCAGCATACAAATTCCATAGGAGCGGACAAGAATTCCAAGAATTCCACAGGTTATACTAAGCAACACACCAACAGCATTAGATAAGCAGTTCAAACAGCATGAACTAAGAAACCTAGACCACAACGCCTTGCCAATTTAGAATAATAGATGATAGTGTATGATATTAAAATTTCCCACATATAGAAGCCCATGACTTTACTCTCTCCCACAGATCTTCCATCTCTGCTCCACCATATGCTTCAAAAATACTTTTATGTATTTCCATCCAAACCACCTGAACTACAGCTAACACAGCTAACACCCCCCCCAGCCCCAGGATTTTGGTCTTTTATTTTATCTCATCAACTACC
Organism: Fragaria vesca subsp. vesca; assembly: GCF_000184155.1. Classification (NCBI taxonomy): domain Eukaryota; kingdom Viridiplantae; phylum Streptophyta; class Magnoliopsida; order Rosales; family Rosaceae; genus Fragaria; species Fragaria vesca. The sequence goes on along the minus strand of NC_020496.1, from coordinate 17,997,118 downwards.
ACATTTGCCACCAAAACTTCATCTAAAATTCATCTCACTTTTAAAAGCACCCTCTTAAAAAAAAATTAAAACAAAAAATTTATTTATAAAAATCCCTTGACCCACCCCCTTTTACATATGTCTGTGAGGTATGAACCCATGAACCACCCCCCAGTTACATATGTCGGTTATAAAAAGCACCCTGAGCATATATAAGAGATATTATCAACTAACTTCTCCATAGATCTCCACGCGAGCACCTTTTGCACTAATCTTTCACAAGCTTGTTATCAAGCTAATAGGCCTTGTGTTCCTAATCTTCTTTCCTCTTTACTTGAATAAAGGTTATGAAAAAGCTGATGGACTCTTCCTCTATCAAAGCTTCATCATAGGCTTCATCATCAACAACTATCCAATTATCTAATTCTATTTTCTTCAACAAAATTTCTCTTCTGCCATTAACTAATTTATGGACGGAGATTGTGCTGCTACGCCCTTCTCTGGCCCACTTTGGTTTAGCTCTCTGCCTCCAATATATCTCTTTTTGGAAGACTCGCTCCTCCAACCGCCCTCTTAACTGTTCCCTCTCCCTTCTTTTGATCAAGCACAAACAGACCTACTATCCTTTGTTCTGGCCTTCAGACTCTTTAGTTCTCTCTTGAATCTAAAACCCTCCCAGCCACAAGAAATTGCTTCATCCCACCATGTTCTGTAAGTTTCTTTGAAGGAGGGATGCTCAAAGGAGTATGTCCCCACATAACACTGATTGTGGGAATTGGTTAAGCATTTCCCTATGACTACGTCAACTAGTTTTTCTTTTGTTGACAAACAATAAACACAAACAAAAGAAACAACAGTTGACAAGCTACCACATAATATACAAAAAATAATAATATTACCAGGAGGGGGGGGGGGGGGGGGGGGGGTGGTGTTGGGGTTTGGGTTGGAATATACAAAACTGATTAGACAGAACTTAGAAATGCTTTAAGATCAAGTTTAGGTTTAGACAAAAAGGTAAGCATTTCAAATAATTAGAGTATTAAAAACATACCCGCATGCCCAGAGTGTTTTCCCAGTTTATCTCTTGATGATAATCTTCCCGAAAATATCTAGCGAACTCTGGTGTATGAACAAGGCATTGTATAGCACTGTTCATAAAACAAGTATTCCCTAGGTTCTGCAACCCAGTCAAACCACCAGACGAACCCCTTGTACTAACACCAGTTGTCCCATAAGCAGTATCCAATTCTTTAACTGAAGTCAGGCTTTGACTTTGTGCAAGCTCTGTGTTATGGCTTCTTGATGCACCCTTGCTTGCAGATAAACCTCCTGCAATCGACAAGCTTGACTTAGAAGGCTCTACAAGAACTGAGGCAGCTTCCTTTTCTAAAGATCCATTGTAACGAACAGAACTAGTGTATCCACTTGGTCTCGTACCATTGTCAAGACTAAGGACTTCCACCAGAATCTGTTTTTGATGACCAAAAGAAAATCATTAGGACATCGTTGCCGAATCAAGTAACAAGTCCATATGAAAAAGAATCATACTATCTTATCCCTGTGGTAACAGTTCAAAAATATGTGTACAACACTTAAGGGGATTCTCAAAAAAATCACACCCGTCTCGAGAATGGTATTGAAAGGCACTATATGCATAAAATGTTTAATAGGCTCAATGTGGAAGGAGAAGATACTTGGCTGTCAGCTGCAACCATTGTGAGTTTATTGCATACTCATTGACAGAGGTATAACCGTGTAAGTATTATTATTAAACTATAAGCTTCCAAATGGTTATAGCACAAGGAAAAAAGCAAACTAAATAATAAAAAGAATAATTATATGTAAAGAACAGATACATGTCATTCCATATAGTTCTTTTTCTGCATTTATTCCAGTGGACCATGAAATTGCATATGAAGTACAACAAGAAGATCATTAGGAGTAGTAACTCTAGATCAACCACATGAGACCCATCTCAGAGAGAAAACAATCTCTGGACCATATCATACATGAGAACCATCCAGATATGATACTTATGAGCACATAACAACTGCTGCTCTAGCGAAATGTGTTATCATATGCAAACTATGAAAACCTATGCTGAAGCAGAATCCCACATAGTGGTTTACAAAGGACAAAGACAAAATAAGTAGTGGAAAATAATGTCACCCACATCCTGGTCCATTTGTATATTTGCATCATCAAGTGTTTTATCGATGTCAGTCATGAGGGCATGTCGCTTGCGTCCATAGAAATCCCAAATGCATACCTGGTGGAGAAAAAACTCTTAAGTAACGAAATAGCGGGAGTAAAGACGCCTAGATATAGTGAGGGGAAGCATAAGAAATAGGTACTTGGTCGGGGATAAGATCAAAGATTTCACAAGCTCTTTTATGAAGCTCTCCAATGGTTTCCTTCTTGCTTATTCGTATAGTGGAGCGGGCAGCTTTAGGGAAGAGAAGCAATTGAAGACGAAGAGGGTAGACTTCAACAGCCATCTCAGAGCGAGAAGGGCCTGAACTAATGACTCTTCTGGGTAATGTTGGACCACCACCATACCTAGCAATCAAGGGGGGATGTGAGACAGCAAGCAAACAAACAATCAGAAAAGAAAGAAACAAGGAGAGAAAATCCCAAATACCATGAATGCAACTGGTTCCAAACTTGTTGAGGGAGCAAGACATAATCACGGCCTTCCAGTAAAGTATCATGTATGTCAACGGTGTCCTCTGCCGCTGCAGCATCGTATATCAAGTCGGAATTATCAATACCGGCAGGGCGATGCTCCGAGACATCGGGGTGTTCTTGGTTCACATAATCAATCCAGTGTTGCCACCATCTATATTCAAATGGAAATTTGAAATAGCCCAACAAGTAAACTAAACTTGCGAGAGAATTGTGGACTGTACCTCTGGGTAATCAGGAAGAAGGTATCGCCCTCTTTGGATTTGACTTCGGCAGCCAAAGCAATGTCTTTTATCAAAATCCTCTCTTCCTCCGGACTCAGGCTGCTGCTGCTCCTCCTCCTACACATCGACACCTCCGCCATGCCTCGCCCGACTCACTTTCACCCAACACCACCGCGCCTTTCCCTTCCTTTACAACTAAGACAACAAAGTACAACCAGATACACCTACGATCTCATAATTATTACTAACAGCCTATTGTTTTTTCTAACTGCCAATTTACCCCTTTAGTTTTTCAATTTTCAATATTTAGAACCTCACTTTTCTAATTGTTACGATTTCACACTAGGAAAAGACTCAAGTGTCTTGGGCTATTAATGTCTTGCAAGGTATCATTGTCTTATGTGATTTTTGTGTGAATGGTATATGAACTTTTACTTCTTATAAACTTTGGTATATCAAGTTTTGAAAATATCATAACGGTATCTTATGTTTCCATCCCGACCTAAGATTGGTATATGTAATCATTAAGATAACCAATTTACCCTTAAGTTCTTTTTTTTTCTTAGTTTTTTTTTATTTGTTTTCATATTCCAAAAATATTAGAAGAGGTAGTGGAATTTGATGATTTGGGTTGATATTTATAAACTTGAAGAAGATCGAAGAAGGGAAACATACAGAAGTTTAATCTTTGTTGTTTCCGCTGACACTCAAGGATCTTGTTGTTGTCGTTGACATTCAAGGATGATTGAGATGAAGAACTGATTATTAGTTAGGAGAAAGTGACGATGAATTTTTTCTCTACGTTCTTAAAAATATAAAAGCCAAAATAAATAAATTGGAATAAGAAAACAAAAAAGTAAAACTAAGAAAAAAAAAGAGAATTTAAGGGTAAATTTGTCATCTTCTTTTTTGTCTGAGGGTAAAATAGTCATCTTAATGACTATATATACTAATCTTAGGGCGGGATGAAAACATGAGATACCAATATGATATTTTTAAAATTTGATATACCAAAGTTTATAAGGAGTGAAAGTTCGTATACCATTCATACGAATTTCTCTTGTCTTATTGGTTCACATAGAATAATCATTTTAAAAACGAGACCTATATAACGGATGTCTGTTAACTTTCTTTAACGGATTTTTTCTTAACGGATTTTTTTAATAGATATTTCTAACAGATTTTTTTTTTAACGTAAAACTACTCTCTCTCTCTCTCTCTCTCTCTCCTCGTTCTCTCTCTGTTCTTCTTCTTCTTCAACCTCTCACTCTATGAAATTATGAAAAACTTGATGACCCTTGAAGCTCCTTGAGATTCCTTATGGAATTGATGAGGATTTGGTAGAAAGAGTGAGAGGGAAGAGATGGGTTTGAGAGGAAAATGAGGTGGTGGTCTTGAAGGGAAGTGAGAATGGTCTTCAGGTGATAAAATAAGGACGAGGTGATGTGAGATGGTCTCGATGAGAGGGAAGAGATGGGTATGAGGGGAAAATGAGGTGTTGGTCTTGAAGGGGAGTGAGAATGGTCTTGAGGTGATGAAATAAGGATGAGGTGATGTGAGATGGTCTTGGTGGTGTTGAGTAGATGGCGATGAGGATGAGATCATTCGGTGGTGATGAGATGAGAAGGAATTGGGATCATTTTCTGATTTGAAGATGGTGCGGCCGGTCTCTAGAAGAGGAGAGAGCTAGGGTTGCCACATGTCGCCTTTTGATTGGATGAAATTTGCATTTGAAACACTACACGTGCGCCTTGGTTAAGCTGCTTGCTTAATTAATTATCCAACAAATGATTAATTAAGAAACTAATTACATTTTACTTCTCCTTTGACTAGGGTTGACCAGAAATGATAATTTCATCATTTGTTGACAATCTCACTTTCGCTCCACTGTCGTCTTATATACTCTTAATTCCACAACTCCACTTATTTCCTACAAAAGAAATTAAAGAAATTAAAAATGAATTAATTACATAATAATTGCTATAAGGATTAGCTAATTCATAGTGTTTTAGTAATAATTATGTGTATGAAAATACATGTAATTATATATCTGATTTAAAGATAATGACGATCGATCAATAATCACCCTTTATGTATATATGATGTATGATTTATGAAAAATAAGTAATAATCACCTTTCGTGTATATGATTTATGGTTTATGATGATCGAGATAATGTTACTTCAATTGTATGTAAGGTATGATTTATGATGATCGAATAATCACTCTAATGTGTACGTATGTACATGATATATGATAATCGGGTATTAGTCACCTCTAGTGTCAATAGTGTCAGACCTCGGTTCTTAAGTTATTTTACGGTTATTTACTTTGGTATTATTTTGGTCTTTTACCGTGTTAAGTAACCGTTTATTACTTAAGGACCCTAAAGTTGACTTTTTCTTCCGTTTGGAATTTGGGAAAACTTTCTGTATGAAAGTCGTAGAGGACGTTATTACGAGTTCGTAGACATGCTATACGTTAAAATCGGAGTTCGCATGAAAAAGTTATTAATTAAAAGAGTAAATTTTTGAGATGGTAAAAGGGGGTAAATATTTAGTGAGTATAATTTTTGGGGTTTAAGTTGTTGGACCGGGTGTGGGCAGCCCAACACACCCCCACCTCTCTCTCTCTCTCCCTCATCCTTCTCTCTCTCTCTCTCTCCCGTGCACACTCCCGACCCGCTGGAAACCAAGTCTCCGTCCGCCGCCGTCCGGCCACCAGAGACCGCCGGACCACTTCCATTCGGACCCCCGCCGTCCCCTCTCTCTTTCTTGGCCGGTGTCCGGTGTTCGGCCGTGTAACGCCGCCGTTTGAGAGAAAACCCGTCGGAGACGTCGGATAGCCTTTCACCGGAGTTCCCTCCTCCGGTCACCATAGGTCGTGATTTTTGGCCCATCTTGTAGCACTCATCAAGGTGAGTAATCCCTCAAAAGGAATTGGTCTAATTCAATCTTGTTAGGGTGAAATGTATAATTGAAGTTCTAGAGATTTATGGATGTTTTGGTTCGATTACCCTAGTTAGCCTTAGAATTGGATTAAGTGCTAGTTATGAAAGTTGTTGTGCATGATGATAGGATCATTCTGTTAAAATTTGAGAGGCAATGGTCATCGCCGGAATAAGGCTGCCGACCGCCGCCGCCCCTTAGGGGCAGTTTTTCATGATTTTGGGTTTGTTTTCATGAGAGGAGTCTAATGAAGTATAGTTTGGAATTTTTTGGAGGAGTTTTGATAAAGTTTGGGATTTATCAATGATTAAGGATTTAGGCGGTTATTCGAATGGAAATACGGCAGTTGGTTTAGCAGGCTTTAAACTTCAAAAAGGTTAATTTTTGGCTATCGGTAAGTGTGGAGTAGTGTGAGCCTTATTAGATTAAAAGTGGAGAAGTTGGGCAAGAGAGATGAAATTATAGGCTTCCTTTTATTTCGGAATTTTATTAAAGCATTGTTCTAGTCTGGAGGCTTAATAATTATTTATTGTTCAGGACGTGAGGAGGCCTCGGGTCGTCGGCAAGCATAGCCGAGCACTGTGAGTGGACCTTTGATTTGAATGCCATGCATGCATTAAAGTTTAGTTAATTTTTCAAAGGCATTTTGGAGATTTATTATTTTTCCTGGATTAATGAGTTTCATTTATTTCTCGGGAACTCTCTTGAGCATTTTATTTGACATGTGGGACATGTCAAGTGATTTATGTTATTACACAATATTTCTAGGTACGGTTGGGGACTGTACTAAGCTCAATGGATGTTTTATTATTTTTGGGGAAGTGATATTCTTGATTATTTATTATTTTACTTCACCATAAAAGGGTTGATTTATATTGATTATTGCTAGCTAACCTTATTAGCGGTCCTCATCATATGTGAGTCGCTATTATAGCCTTATTAGCGGTCTTCTTCATATGTGAGTAGAGCGCGTAGCGTGGGATGCTATTATAGCTTGGGAGGCAACCGATCGGTATATATATATTTATTGTTAGCTAGCCATTATTTAGTGGTCCTCATCATATGTGAGTTGAGCGCTTAGCGTGAGGACCGCTACATCATATATGAGTAGAGCGCTTAACGTGGGACGTTATTATAGCCTAGGAGGCTCATAGTTATGGTGAAACCTCTTCCCCATTTTTTTTATTGATTTATTAGGAACCAATAGGATTGGTTCATTCTTTTGTCTCCATATATTTTCGGGAAAATTTCCAAGAGTGGCATGCATAAATCTTTTTCTCAATGAAAAATATGGGAAAAGCATTAATTTTGATTTTAAGGCTCTATCATTAAGTCAGTATTTTACTATTTATTTTTGTCCACACACGCTAACGTTTTAAATGCTTCTCCCCTGGGCCTTTTGTTTTTAAATGCCCAGTCTGTAGAGTTCGGTTCGGCGAGTGTAGGAGGTGAGTCATATTTTCCACCACTTCTAGTTTTCATTCGTAGGTTACCTGTTTAACGTACTTGTGTATTTTCTCGTTTCCTAGTAGTTGCTCTGATAACCATGAGATGTCTTAAATGATTTTATGTTGATGTGTGTTAAGAGCTTATGACTCCACGTAGGAGTGATGGAAAAGATTCATTTAGGTTGGTTTGTATGAGAACTTAAATTCATGAAATTATTTTGAATTATTATTTTTGTTGAGGTGGTGAATGTTTATTTGGGGGAGCGGGTGGCTCCAGGAGATGTGGATTAAATTATTTTAGAAGTGTTTAGGTTTTTGGTGATTTTCTTTCAGGTAGGGTTACTCATTTTCAAGGGGGGTTATGCCAAAATTTTGGTAGAATTTCCCTTGAGGTTGGTCCCGCATGGTTTATTCCGGATTTCAAGGGGAAATCCGGGGTAGGTCCTGACAAATAGAGTTTATGATGATCGAGCACAAGTCTCTCCCAATGTATGCTTGGTGTAGCTTGTAGGGTTTATGATGATCGAGCAATAGGCACCTCTAGTGTATGCATGGTTCAAGGTTTGTGATGATCGATCAATACTCACATCTAGTGTCTACTTGGTATATGATAATGAGCACTAGTCACCTCTTATGTATATAGAATTTATGATGATTGGGTGTTAATCTGTCACTCACCTCGACAATACGAATTCCCACCGCGAATACCAATCGTAAACCGAGCCTCCTAAAACGAGCCATCTATAAATCACTGTTGGATCTAGCTCAAACCTCTACGATAGGAAGAGGACATCAATACGAACCCGTAGCCTTCGCGGATTTAAAATCGGAATGACAGATCAAAAGTTATGATCCGCCGAGGTTTAGTCGCAAAAGAAAATCTAAAGAGAGAAAGTGACGAAAATTGAGGAGAGAGAAAGGAATGACATGAAAACTAAACTGGCCGGGTCAACCCATTTATAGGCTTGGGTTGACCGACAAGAAGGCTAAGCTAGGCTTTTTGGTCCAATAAAAAATCGACACTTGGTAACAAACATGAGAGACTAAATTCTCTACATTTGTTGCCACGTGGCATACTCTGGTTCATCCTCATCTGCCATATGTCAGCTTGCACAATCCACTTGCCCACTTGTGTGGATCAGCTGACTTAGTCACCAAGTCAAAAGAGAAATGGACCAATAAGGACTTGCCACGTCACTGGTCTGAAAAAATTGACGAAACTTCAAAAAATCATTAAAAATAGCTCGGGAGTCCGAAAAATATAGCGAACTCGTGACGACCTCTACTTTCTATTTCTGAGAAGAAAAATAAATTTTGAGAAATTTTAAAAATCGAGATGTTGCATAATCACCCTTAAAATTGGCATGGTTTACGGTTTATGATGATCGAGTACAATCACCTCTCATGTATATATATGATTTAAGGTTTATGATGATCGAGCAATAGTCATCTTTAATGTATACATGTTATATGACAATCGAGCACTAGTCATCTTTAGTGTATATAGGGTTTATGATGATCAAACATTAATCACCTCTATTGTTGGCATGGTTAACGGTTTATGATTATCGAGTACAGATAACCTGTAATGTATATATGATTTAGGGTTTATAATGATCGAGCAATAGCCTCCTCTATTGTATGTATGATTCAGGGTTTGTGATGATCGATCAATAGCCACCTCTAGTGTATACTTGGTATATGATAATCGAGCACTAATTATGTATATAAGGTTAATGATGATCGAGTATAAACCACCTCTCATGTATTCATGTATATATGGTTTAGGGTTTATGATGATCGAGCAATAGTCACCTCTAGTTTATACATGATTCAGGGTTTGTAATGATCGATCAATTGTATGATAATTGAAATTAATTATCGTGATCGCATCTACAATCAAAAGAGAACTCTCACTACCAGGACAAGCACTTTAGCCGACGAAAAAGTTTCGTCGGCCTGTTAGCTTAATTCGTCGGCTAAGATCTTAGCCGACGAATGCTCGTCGGCTAAGATTTCGTCGGGAAAAGGTCGTCGGCGATGACTTTAGCCGACGAAACTAAAAGATGTCGTCGGCTATAGTCCCAGAGTTTAGCCGATGAAAAACATGTCGTCGGTTTTTTTCCCAGACTTTAGCCGACGAAACATTTAAGATATGCGTCGGCTATAGTCCAAGAGTTTAGCCGACTATAGCCGACGAAGAACATGTCGTCGGTTTTTTCTCAGACTTTAGCCGAAGAAACATTTAAGATACTCGTCAGCTAAAGTGTGTAATTAAAAATTAAAAAATAACTAAAGCCGACGAAATATAGTCTGTTTCGTCGGCTTTAGAAGGGTTTAGCCGACGAAACATGCCATAATTCATCGGCTAAACCTTATTTAAAAAAAATTTAAAATACTATAGCCGACGAATTATTGCGTATTTCGTCGGCTATAAGTCCATTCCAGTAAAAAAAAAAACCCGAAATTTCTAAATTACCATTCCAAGGAAGTTGCAAAATACACCAAAACAATTCCATATAACCAACAACAACAATAAGCACATAAAACAATATATAATTCATCAACTAGACAAAATCTAGATCGTCTAAATTAATATCCGCTTCTGGGGGCTGCTGCGGAGGTTGCGGCGGCTGAAGTAGCGGTATAGCCATAGGCATGGGCGGAGCCGGAAGTCCCTGAAGCTGGGCAGCTGTAAACTCCTGCATGTACTGGAGCATCTGCCGCTGCTGGGCCTGCTGGATGGCATATACCTCGGCAGTATAGGCTGTCTGCGTGGCATTATAGGTAGCCTGAGCAGCTTGTTGTTCCCGTAGTCTCTAAACTTCCGACTCTAGCTGAGTCGTCCTGTTGGTGGTCAAGGTCTTCCTGCTGGTCGAGGCTGCCTTTCGTTGAAATCCTGGAGTGGTCTTCAGGACCCCCTCGCCCTTCTTTCCTAGACCTCGGCAGTAGAAGTTATTTGCTCGCGGTGGGAAAGCTGTGCCCATGATTCTCGCCCCAACCCTCGGATCCGAAGTGTCGATCCGGGACATGGCTTTGGACATCTCTTCCTCCTGCATGTCCAGCCATGTCTCCCTCACTATAGTACTCATCACCTCGTCACTAGCCTCCCTCACATTCGCCTAATTGGATAGGAAAAAAATGATTAATTAACATTTTGACATATATATAAGTAAAATTAAAAATTTAAAAACGTAAGATGACGTACAATATCCTCCTGGGCGTTAGGATATGCCTTCTCGTACGTATAGACGTACTGGTTGACTTGTGGATGTTCCCTGGCCGCCTCGTCCATGAAGACAGCGAACGGTCTAGAACCGGCACGATGGTTCCTTGTGTTGCGTTGCCGGTTCTGAGCGTTCGCCCGAGAAACGGCCTTCAAATAAAAACTAAACTATTAGTAAAATATTTAAAAACGCACGTACTTAATGACAAATTAACTAATTAATTTTTTCAAATACCTGTTTACGAGGGTTGTTGAATTCTGATGTCAGAAGCCAACGCCACTCGTACTCCCTGTACTGGAACTCAACAGGGGTACCAAAACGTGCGTTCTCATGCGTAGTCTAGTGGGTCCGCAACTCGTTCTTCCACTCCTTATACCTACAGATACAACAAAAATATTAGAAATATTATTAATATCACATACAATTTTGTTTTTCATTAACTTCCCAACGTACCTTCCCCCATGCACAACGTCCGCCCAGCTGTTCTTCAGGTGCTCAGGAGCCTCAAACCACACCTGCATTTAACCGTTTATTAGTTTAGTTTTTCGAGAAATCAACAATGTAATACATAATATTATTGATGCATTTTGTAAACTCACCGACATCGAGATGTGGACCATGTCCTTAACCTCCTGCGGGACCTCGCTCCAGTCTAACCACAACATAGGGACTCTATCCCTAATGAGCGCTCCCACGCGGCCGGAGTACGTCTACGACTTCCCGCCCGATACTATGTCACCATCCCCGTCAGTACAGATGACGATCCTCCCTAAGGTATCGACGATCTTCTCGAGAGCCTTCCTTGTGATGGGGCCTCTCTTCTTCTTTGCCGGCTTCGCTCCGACGGTGCCTATCACATGATAAACCAAATTGATTATTAAAATCGGAGAATTATAAGAAAACAAATCATTCATCTTTCATTACCTGAGGGAGATGCGGCGGACGCGACGGATTCCGTCTCTGTCACCGATGATGATACCCTCGCGAAAATAAGAGGCGTATCAAAAGGCACGAACCGGTACGCCGCTGATGGAGCCACTGGCAGGGGCAGTGGATAAATCGGCGTCCTTGAGCCATCGACTGCAGGTAAGGTCGGTATCATCTGCGGAAGGAGCAGATGAGGCGGCGACATCTGTACCCCGGATGACCCACTATCTGAAGAAGTAGGACCTGGAGTGGGCGCCCGGTGTATCTCAGGCATACGGGGTGTAGACACCTCCGTCTGGGTCTGAGGCCACAACTGCCTCGAGGAATGAGGGACGCCCCGCTGCCTCGATGAACGGGGCACCTCCGACTGCCTCTGCGTCGTTTGCAGAAGGGTCACACGTCTGGCTGTAATGGGGCCCTGAAACGACGTTTGAGGGTTGCTAGAGGTTCCCTCAGACGATTCGGACCTTTGGCCCTTCTAACCTTTCGTCGATCTAATATTACCGCTCATCCTGTTTAAAATATTAATTTGAATCAAGGCCAATGTTTTAAAAGGGTAAGGCATAGCCGAGGCTATGGAGCGAGAGTCTCACCAAGGAGTCAGCCTTTTGAAAAAAAAAAATTTACATTTGTAACTTTTAAAAATTAATTTTTTAAGCTCCTAACTTTTAGATTTATATTTCATGACAAGAAGAGGAGGTCAGTTTCATGCTTATTTTCATATTCGTAACAACACCACAAAATAAAACAATGTAAACCCATTCAATTAGTCAACAAAAAAAAAATACACTTCCTAAATACAAATATACACTTTCTAAATACTAAATACAAATATACACTTCCTAAATAAAAATATACACTTCCTAAACATACTAAATACAAATATACGCTTCCTAAATAAAAATATACACTTCCTAAATACAAATATACACTTCCTAAATAAAAATATACACTTCCTAACTACAAATATACACTTCCTAACTACAAATATACACTTCCTAAATACAAATATACACTTCCTAACAACACCACAACATTGCAATTGACCGGAAAATCAAAGCAAACACAAATTAAATGTGAAACAGAAATGTACTCGAGGAGGAGGGAGGACTCGAGGCTGGAGCAACAGGAGGAGGAGGGAGGACCGGAGCAGTAGGAGGAGGAGGGAGGGCTGGAGCAGCAGGAGGAGGAGGGAGGACCAGAGCAGCAGGAGGAGGAGGGAGGGCCGGAGCAGGCGAGCAGCAGAGGGCGACCGGGAGAGGGAGAGGGAGAGGGAGAGGGAGAGGGCGGCGACCGGAAGAGGGAGAGGGAGAGGAGGCGGAGACCTGGAGAGGGAGAGGAGGCGGAGACCGGGAGAGGGAGAGGGAGAGGAGGCGGAGGAAAATCAATTCGGAGGCTAGGGCTTTTCTGCTGTCGAGCGCTGGGTTATACCCGACAACTTTAGCCGACAAAATTATTATTTCGTCGGCTAAAGATAATAATTTCGTCGGCTAAGATAAAATTCGTCGGTTAAACGATATTAAAATTCGTCTGCTAAACCCTATGAAATTCGTCGGCTAAACAATAAATTCGTTGGCTAAAACTTTGAAATTCGTCGGCTATAATACTTTTTATACATTCGTCAAACTGTGATTGTGATTGTGATTGTGATGATCAAACTTGAGAAACGGAAATCAGACCGTCAGATCTGACCATCATGATAAAATACATGATCCGACAAGGTTAAGGGCTCGATCCGGACGGTCAATCTGTTAAGTCAAACCCCTAAACGCTCGAAAAAGGTCATTGGACCGTCTAAATTATGTATTTTGGCCGGACCATCAACTGAAAATAGTTTCAAACCGATGAGACGCAACAAGTTGTATAAAAATTTTACTCAAAATAACCACCGAAGATAGGGCTACTCATAGGAAGAAAGAATGAAAAATTGCATTGACCACAACTATCGGCACCGAAATTTACCGGAATACTGTGATTTTTCAACCGTGGACGTATTTC
>NC_020496.1:17978155-17983662 GCF_000184155.1 Fragaria vesca subsp. vesca | reverse complement strand
CCTAAAAATCAATTCGAAATTAAAAGTAAAAAAAGAAAGAAAAAATGCTAACCTTGGAGACCGGGAGAGGGAGAGGAGGCGGAGACCGGGAGAGGGAGAGGGAGGAGGCGGAGACCCAAAGAGGGAAAGAGAGGAGGCGGAGACCGGGAGAGGGAGAGGAGGCGAAGGAGGCAGACTGGGAGAGGGAGAGGAGGCAGAGGAGGAGGAAGAGGAGGCTAGGGTTTTTCTGCTGTCGAGCGCTGGGTGTTCGTCTCTATACCCGACAACTTTAGCCGACAAAATTATTATTTCGTCGGCTAAAGATAATAATCTCGTCGGCTAAGATAATAATATCGTCGGCTAAGATCAAATTCGTCGGCTAAACTGCCTAAACCTTTTAAATTCGTCGGCTAAATCTTTGAAATTCGTCGACTAAACCTTTGAACTTCGTCGGCTATAGTACTTTTTATACATTCGGCAAATTGTGATTGTGATGATCAAACTTGAGAAACGAAAATCCAACCGTCTGATCTGACCATCATGATAAAATACATGTATGGGAAAAAATTCAACTTGATCCGACAAGGTTAAGGGCTTGATCCGGACGGTCAATCCATTAAGTCAAACCCCTAAACGTATGGAAAAGGTCATTGGACCGTCTAAATTACGTATTTTGGCTTGACCTTCAATTGAAAATAGTTTCAAACAGATGAGACGCAACAAATCGTATAAAAATTTTACGCATAATAACCACCGAAGATAAGGCTACTCATAGGGAGAAAGAATGAAAAATTGCATTGACCGTAACTATCGGCACCGAAAATTTACTGGAATACTGTGATTTTTCAACCGTGGATGTATTTCCCCATTCTGGTCATACCTTATTTCACGACTTTTTTGCGTTTGAATGTTGTACATATAGTTTGTTTTTGAAACGGAACATTTATTTAACACTTGGTAAACAAGTTATACAACATTAGTAGGCATGTTGTGATTGTGATGATCAAACTTGAAAAACAGAAATCCGACCGTCAGATCTGACCATCATGACAAAATACATGTATGGGCAAAAATTCAACTTGATCCGACAAGGTTAAGGGCTCGATCCGGACGGTCAATCCGTTAAGTCAAACCCCTAAACGCACGGAAAAGGTCATTGGACCGTCTAAATTACGTATTTTGGCCGGACCTTCAACTGAAAATAGTTTCAAATCAATGAGACGCAACAAGTCGTATAAAAATTTTACGGAAAATAAGCACCGAAGATAGGGCTATAGTATGTAATTGAAAAATTTTAGGGTTTAGCCGACGAATACCCTAATAAATTCGTCGGCTATAGTATGTAATAAAAAATAAATAAATACATAAAGCCGACGAAATATTAGGGTATTCGTCGGTTAAACTAATCTTAACCGACGACTTATAATATAATTCGTCAGCTAAGATGGTTTTAGCCGACGAAATATACTATAATTCGTCGGCTAAGATGTTTTAGGCCGACGAATTATGATGTATTTCGTCGGCTAAAGTATAAAAAATACATTAAAAAAACTGAAGTTTTAATGTAAACCATACTCACTTCCTGTTCATATATCACCAAAATTCATATAAAATAACAGAAATATGAATTCAACATATGTAAACTATAAAGGTAATACATTCTTTTTTATTACAAATTAATCTATTACGTACTCTAAATTAAAACTAAGGCTCGTAATCGGAATCATCCGATGAGTCTTCTTCGGTGTCAGAATTAATTTCTGGTAATCTATGCATTTCCTCATCGCTAGAGTCTTCGTCTGTTTCTTGATTTGGATTAACATCAATAAGTCTTGGCTCTTCATCACGAATTCGCACCGAACGACCCGCTTTAAAATTATTAAGGCGAACGGTAGAGGAGTTAGGAATATCTATTGCGTTGGGCTCTTGATACGCAACATCTTCTTCCTCGTCTTCGGCCTCTCCAAGAGTAGCCGCCCGGTAAATGTTTCGAAAGTGCACAAGGTTGACTACTTTCCACGCGTCACCCTTAGCAAGGTCGTCATCAAGATAAAACACTTGTTTTACCGATGTGGCAAAAACAAACGGGTCATTTTCGTAACAACTTGTAGCAGTGTTCACCGATAATATTCCGTACTGATCGGTCTTCATGCTCTGCGGCCTAGTATCAAACCATCTACATTTGAAGAGGTGCACTGTCATGCCTTGCCCATAAACGAGTTCCACCACTGAATGGAGAACACCGTAATAGTCAACTCCATTCCGCCCACCATGTGCCATCACCCCAGAATTCTGTGTTCTCCGTCTGATGTCTCTCTGTTCACATATAAATTGCACGTCATTCACCTTGCATATTGGATAAACTCTTGACATTATCGGCTTCATCGCTAGAAGTCTTAGTTCGTGCGACCAATTTGGGTGACCATCAAATTGAATATGATTCATCTGCAACCAACCATTCAACTGTAAATATGGATAATTATACAATAAACATAAACACGTACATAAATATTGAATTACGTACCCAGCCGCCAAAATAGTTTGCGAACTCCCTGTTGTGATACTCGAGATCAGATTGAATGTCTGGACAATATAGATGGATGTCTTTCTAGTATTCAACTTCTGGACAGTTAATCAGTACCCACCAGTGGGCAATGACTAGCTCATGTGGTTGCAACCTGTAGGAGTCTGGCAAAATTCCATAAACTTCAACATCACTAGAGAGTATGGAAAGATTAAACTTCGGTACATCTACCGGTATGGTTTACGGAGTTTCCTTCAACGCTCCTAAATACAACTTCATGTAGGTGACGCACTCGTGCGCAATATATGCTTCAGCTATACATCCTTCAGGCGCGGATTTATTAGCCACATAATCTTTGTAGTCTCCAAGTTGCCTATAAATCAAGTTGCAAAGTGTTATGATTATTGAACATGTATATTGAGGAATTCAGGTGTAAAAAACGTACCTTTCCATGGGATACATCCAAGTGTAGTGTACTGGACCGGTAAGCAACAATTGCTCAGGAAGATGGATCATCAGGTGAGGCATGATGTCAAAAAAATTTGGAGGAAATATCCTCTCAAATTTACACATGATATAAATGATGTCCTCTTGCATTTCCCGGAGGTTAAATTTTTTCACTTCCCGTGTGCATAACTTCTGGAAGAATCTTGCCAACGCTACTAACGGCTCCACCACCTGACGGGGAAGGCACGGTCGAATGAAAACAGGGAAGAGACGTTGTAGCAAGATATGACAGTCATGACTCTTCAACCCGTACATCTTTTTGTCCCGGAAGTTCACACACCGGGCTATATTTCCTGCATAGCCTGAAGGATACTTCGCACAACTCATCCACTTGAAAATTACGTTCTTCTGGTCAGGCTTCACGGTGTAAGGAGCTTGAGGCATTTTTTTCTTCCCTTCTTTCAACCACAGATGTCTTCTTAATTGCATTTTTTTTTTAGATCATTTTTTTTAGATCAATGCATGCCTTAGGACCGTCTTTCGTCTTCCCTCTAAGTTCAGCATTGTGCCCACCACACTGTCGCAAACATTCTTTTCTATGTGCATCACATATAGGTAGTGCCTGATCAACAACTTACTCCAGTATGGGAGTTCCCATAATATGCTCTTATGTGTCCAGAATTTGTACCTGTTGGGTCTTTCGGGTATTGCCGCCACAATATTGGGATGATTGCTGAGCTGCCCAAAATCGTACTCATTAAGCACTGTTAAAATTTCTCCCCCGTCCATCTTCTAGGAGGCACATTGTTTTCTACGGTCCCATCAAATGCTTGTGCATCGAGCCGCCATTCGTGATCATATGGAAGCAGAGTACGGTGACCCATTTTGCATATCTTGTTGCAATGACTGCTGCTCCCCTCATCGCTAAGGCACTTTGGACAAGCCTTGTATCCCCTAACAACGTTGCCTGACAACATCCCACGGGTAGGAAAATCACTGATGGTACCAACAACCTTGACATGCATCTGGAACATCTTGTGCATGTACTTGTCATAAGTGGGATGACCAACGTCCCACAAAAACTTAAGCTCTTCAATCAAAGGTCTCAAATACACATCGAGACACTTCCTTGGATAACCGGGCCTCGGAATCAACAAACTCAACATATTGTATTCCTTCTTCATGCACATCCATGGAGGAAGGTTGTACGGTACCAAAATCATCGACCATACACTATATTGAAGACTCATGTTGCCAAAAGGGTTGAACCCATCAGATGAGAGCCCGAGCCTCACATTTCGGACCTCTGACGTAAAATGAGGAAACTCCCTGACTATATGCTTCCAAGCCTCCCCGTCAGCAGGGTGTATAAGAGTATCTTCGTCATGCAATTCCCTATCAGCGTGCCATCTCATAGCTTCGGCCGTGTGTGAAGACATGTACAACCGCTCCAGCCTATCCCTCAACGGGAAATACCGAAGTACCTTCACAGGTTTCCTATTACCTGCAGGAGTCAGCTTATACCTGTCTGTGTGACATACCGGACATGCGTCAAGGCCACCAAGGTCATTCCCTTCTGGATCTTTACCCCAGAAGAGAACGCAGTCATATCTGCATGCATGGATCTTGATGTAAGAAAGCCCAAGATCTTTCAAGATACATCGGACCTTATGATGAGTGGTAGGAAGACGATGACAGTGGGGTAGCATCGAAGCAGTGTACTGTAGATAATCATCAACAGCCTTCACGGTCGATTTTGTCTCAACTTTAATCTTCATTACGTCCATCACACTTTCAAGAACGGTCTTCTGACAACCGGGGTACACAAGGGTCTGTTGGAAAGCAAGTAGTTTGTTGTACTTGTCAATACCAGCAGTGTTGACAGCTCTAGGGAAGGGCTACACCAGATCAGACATATACTGTCCTTGAGTGCATTCACCGCTCTCATAAGGAAACATGTCGTTGATGAACGCCGTTGTTGGATCGTTGGATGTACTGCCCCTCTCAGAAAATTGCCCATGATCATGCAGACCCCCTGATGATGTTTTACCGTGATATAACCAACATGTATACTTCTCCTAAAACCCGTTACTCTTCAAGTGCTGTCATACTTTGTCAATCGCAAATCGATGCATATCGCTGAAACACTGACATTTCGTGCACGGGCAATAGAAAATTGTATTCCCGTTAGCATTAGCCAGCGCATATTCCAAAAAACTCATAACTCCTTTACCATATCTTTTGTCTCATTTTGGAAGCGATATCCAACTCTTATCCATCCTGAAAATATAACAAATATATATGTATAACGCTAGCTAATTATTAATTAAATTATATGTCATATATAAAATTTCAATTCATTTAGTATATATTCTACGTACTACAACTAATTGATAAGAAATTAATTAACACACATATATATATATACTTAATAATTACATAACAATATTATATATATCAACATCATCACAAAATCATCATCAACAACTTCATACCATCAACACAATATTATAAATCAATTAACATATATATATATATATATCTACTACTTATGAAC
>NC_020496.1:17961688-17970858 GCF_000184155.1 Fragaria vesca subsp. vesca | reverse complement strand
AATAAGAGGTATAATGAGTAAATTATTGAAATATATATGAATAACAAACCTAAGGTTATTTAAGAATTTGAAAGGAGGTCTAATGAACAAATGCTTGTTTTTAAAAATAAAAAGGAGGTGTAAAGAGACAGGGAGGTACAATGAGCAAATCTAGAGGTCCTAATAGCCGCACTCTTTGGTAACATAGCTTTTCACACATTTATCTTTACCTTTCTAAGAAATTCTCTACCTATTCCAGTATGGCAGTATCTAAAATCCTACAAGGCAACAACACTTAGCATTGTGAGAAGCGAAGCAAATTTTGTTTTTGCTCCAAATTGTATTCTACATCGTTAATCTTTACAATTCTGTTATTTCTCTGAATTATTGACCATGAGTACTGGCAGCGTCTGTTGGTTGAAGATGGGAAACTCTATGGCCGGGATCCTGTATTTGGTGTTATTACCAGAGTTGCAGCTGTACCTAATTCTATAAGGAACCATGTTATGCAGAAAGATGAATTAATTGTTCACCTGGGACAGGTGAAGCCAATTATTACATTTGGAATGTTATAGGCCTTTTTCTGTTTTTGTATTTTTCTTTGGGGTAATCATAGTTTGATTCTGATTCTTGTTATGCTACTGAATATTTGAGAAATTTTGTTCTGAATGGGGCATCAAAGGGTATGAACTAATGCTATTTGTTACGGTGCTTCATCTAACATGTGAATCATTATGTATTGCAGTTAGTAATCAACTTGCTGAAAATTTTATGTACAAATAGTGCATGGCAAAGGCGTAAGCTTGGAAAGATTTTACAAGATTGGCGTGTTGTATTTACATACAGGTATGTCGTCTATCTTTAAAAAAAAGACATTCTATATGTTGACTTTCCTACTTTCTCTGTATCTGAAGTGAACATCTTATAAAGCACATACCTCCAATGAGATCACGGAATAAATTACGTTGTATATGGGCATTGTGTTGAATAAGTTATGTTGTCTTCTACATATCTTTAGTAAATTCACATTGTAGACGATTATGCAACCCTCAAAGTAATATATCTGAACATATACTAATAGTGTGCTGCTTTCTTCAACTATCTGTCAATAACAGTCTTGCTCACTATGAGGACGATCTCTATCTCCAACTATCACTACTTATAGGGTCTATTACCTTTGCTGCCTTGACATCACATAATTTCAATTTTGTTAACTTTTGACTTGAGTGGTTTATTGGTGATTACAATTTCCATAGTAACTGATTATCAGTGCTGTTGGTGATTACAATTTCCATATTATCTGCTAAAATGTTTAAAATCAGTGGCGTACTGGCAGTAAGAAGAAGATGAATTATAAAAAGATGAACATATGCTGTCAAAACTTATCCCTTCATTTCAGGTAGCTGATGCCATCCAATTTTTAGATCATTAATATCATGGTGTGCAGAAGTGCAGAGTTAGAACATGGAGAAGACGGGGAGTGAAGCTTGTTCAACCTAACGCCTTATTTTTATTGATCTTGTCGAACAGCTTTTCTAGGTTACTAGAACAATTATCAGCTTTTGATTGCAGCTAGGAATGCCAGCAATTAGAGATGCTTTCAATGTTTAGTACATCTAGATTATGTTATACAATTGTCAAAATAAGCTAAATGAATGATTTAAAAGTTACGTCCACTATTTGTTTGATTGAATGCTCAACACTACAAGCTAATATATGCTCTTAGGTGGGTTTTTATGTACGACAGTTTCTTTTGTGATAGTTGCATGTCTGAAGCTTAGACAACACAATTCATTTTAAAAGGTTTATTCAAATAGAAGTAGACTCTCGTACAGTCTTATGAAAATACTAGTGTAATACCCCGGAAATTTGATATTAGTTTCTAATATTATTTGGGAGTTTTCGAGTTAGAAGTTAGTGTATTTTTGAGGTTCGAAGAAAGAGCGGAAGTGTTTGGACGCGTAAATTACCCGAAAGGGTTTTATGATTTATTTTGAAGGGTCAAGAGTTGACTTTTTAATCTGTTGGGTTTCTCGGAAAACTTCCTTCACAGATGTTGTAGAGCACGACGATACGAGTTCGTAGACACGTGGCATGCGTAAAACGGACTTCGTATGTAGAAGTTATGGTTTTCGGGAATTTTTAGTATAACTATGAAAAAGTTATAGGGTTCCCTCAGTTTTTTGTCCCGCATCACTCTCTCCTCTTTTCTTCTTTCCCGCCTCACCTTTAGTATCCGAGTTTCCTAACCGACCCAACCCGGACCCCGTTGACCCGACCCGGATTTTCCGGCCACCTCCAACCGATCTAGACGCCGGCACCGGTCGGGTTCTCTTCCTCTCCTCCGTCCGAGCTGCCCTGTGGTGGTGACTTGCGCCGATTCAATCTTGAAGTGGTGACTCAAAGCTTGGAAGTTCGGCTTGGAGACCTGTCGGGATAGGAGCTCCTTGGCGTCCTGGTTCGTTTTCCGATGGTCTTGAAGCTTGACTCTCGGTGTGGAGTGGTGGTGGTGAATTCCAACTTTTTCGGTGAGTTTTCAGTGATTTCCGGCCGATTCCGGCTGAACTGGTTGGACCTTCAGGTATGAAAAGTGTCCCCCCTGTAGTAATCTTCAAGTTTGATGTTGGAAGTTTGTTGAGATTGTGAAGTTGTAGGGTGGCGCGTGGGGCCCACTCGCCGCCGCCGGTGGTGGCGCGTGGCGGCGCGGTGGGCAGGGTGTGTAGGTTTAGTTTCTTTGGTTAGCTAGTTCTTGTTGTTGTGAGCATGTTGGTATATTATGAGATTAGGTCAAGTTTGATTAAGTTTTGCTTGTTAAATTCTTTGTTATTGTAGACTTGTGCGAAGTGTTGAGCTAGGAGAATCCAGAGTTAGGCAGTGGGGGAAGGTAGTTAAGTGTTTGATGACCTTGGGAGGTCTCGGAAGAAGGTTGTCCCTTTTTGGGCAAAGCTTGGGTTAAGGCTTGTTAAGGGTGCAATGTTCTTTTGGTTAAGTGGTTATTAAAGTTATTAATTTTGTTAATAGGTGACTTGTGGAGTGTGGCTTGGTGTTATATTCTTGTGTTGTGCGTGCAAAGACACAACTGGATTTGAGATGAGTAACATCTCACCAAGGTCCATTTTCAGACCAATCATTTATAATTATTATGATGATGATTGTGATGTTGATTTTGAAGATGATTATGATGATGATTGTGATGTTGACTTTGATATAATGATGATGATGATAATTGTATGATGATGATGAGATTAATGATAATGATGAAAATGTTGATGGAAATGTTGATGATATGATGATTATGATGATAATTATTATGATGACGATGGTAATAGTTTTGATTGATGATTATGATGCTTTTTTTTTTATATTGTGAGTAAATCTCACATGGGTTCTTAAGGAACCAAATTTATTTTATAATTTTGTTACTGTTAGTTGTGAAGTTGTCCTTAAAAGGAGAATGAATCTTTGTTTTTAAATATAAATGAGCTTGATCGTCAACGGCTCATGGGTAAGTGAAAATGTGTTTTCTGATAAAAATAAATCTTTCAAAAGGACTTCCGATCATGTGATATTGTTGTTGATAGATTATTCTAGTGGGAATATCTATGTCTTTGTTTATATAAATATATCTAGGTGGAAAGATATAATTTATGAAGTACTCTTGTGTTGTTGTCGAGGATATTTTTATATTGTGATTTGATAAGTGTTATGATGAGAGAGTATTTGAAGGTGTGCCTTAGTGGCGATTGTGTGCATTAGTTGTGTATGTGTGTGTCTTAGTGGTGATTATTAGATTAGGAGCATTCGTGGTGGACCAGGAACCAAGCCTTGGCCGGGTGATTGGTTACGGTCAGTATAGAGCTCTAGTCTGTCAGTCGGTACTTCATGGGGGATGACTAAGTGTTGACGAACCCATGAGTACGCATTTGTTTGGTTACTTATGGGGGATGACTAAGTGTTGGCGAACTCATAAGTAAGAGTAGAGAAATAATTATGTGTTGTTTAAATTTCTTTCTTTGAGTATCTCCTGAACTATGCTTATCCGCAAGAGATTCTTAAAATCTTAATTGTGTGATTTTCAATAGAATTCCTGAATTATGCTTTTTATAGGATTCATTTATGATTTTAAGTGGTTTTGTATTATTGTGTTTTTCTTAATTGTTTCCTTTGAATTCTCTTGCTTCTAGGTGATTCTTGAACTAAGTTATTAATGCAGGAATTACCAGTTATAATTATATGTGATGTTGAGTTTTATTTTGGGAGTTACTCATACGAGCTTTTTAGGTTACCGGGTTTGTTGTTTACAACCCGGTGCACCAATTCATGGTGTAGGGGTTAGACCTGCAGGTGATGATCAGCAGGGTTGAGGCAGTGGCCTAGGAGCTAGGTTTTTGACGATATACATTTATTTGTATTTTATGGTAGTTGTTTTTAAGCTCATGTGAGCGAAGTAGTTTATTACTAGACTTTTGGAAGTTGATGTAATTAAGGAGATTAAATGTTTAACTCGGTTGATGAGTTTATCGACATTTACAGTTCCAGTATTTGTTTTTAGTTTGGAAATTGTTGAGCAAGTTGTGGGATATTAAGATTTTGAGTTTTATCATGCGTAAATTTTTGAAATTTTATCATTCGAAAATTGGGGTGTGACAACTAGGCTAAGAACCAAACAACATGAAAGTAGTAGAGTTAGTAGAACAACCTTTTAAAATGTCTAATGAAAATAGTAGACTCGGCATATTAAATGAGTAGACTTGACTTGCAAAATTAGTAGACCATGTGTATGAGAGTAGTACATTTCGAACACTTTGAAGTACAACCTTATAACATGTCTACTTTTATAGGAGCAAATCTTTCATGAAAGTAGTAGACTTAACACGTTAAACGGGTAGACTTTATTTACAAAATGAGTAGATCTTGCCTATAAGACCAGCACACTTTCGTAACAATGTGAAGTACAACCATCTGAAACGTCTACCTTTATAGGAGAAAATGTCTCATGAAAGTAGTAAAACACTTAGACCTTTATTTGAAAATAAACATATATTCTTCAAGTGTCTGTGAATTCTGGACACTTAAGAGTTGGTCTACGCGTAGTATGAGTCAATGATTCGAAAACCTTGTACACCATGTTTACAAAACAGGTAGGCTAGTCTTCATAAACAGGTAGACCATTTTGTCTCACAAAAAAAATAGACCCTTACTCGTAAATAAGCGGACCAGGCTTCGTAAACAGGTAGACCTCTCAAAAATTCTTCAAATGTTTATGAATTCTAGACACTTTAGAGTTGTTCTACACGTATTATGAGTAAATGGTTCGTAAACCTAGCACACCATGTTCATAAAACAGGGGTTTGTCTTTGTAAACAGGTAGACCATTTTGTCTCACAAAAAAAGTAGACAATTTCTCGTAAATAAGCAGACCAGGCTTCGTAAACAGGTAGACCTCTCAAGAATTCTTCAAGTGTCTGTTAATTCTGGACACTTTAGAGTTGGTCTAATCGTAGTATGAGTCAATGGTTCGTAAACCTAGTACACCATGTTCATAAAACAAGTAGGTTTGTCTTCGTAAACAGGTAGACCATTTTGTCTCACAAAAAACATAGACAATTTCTCGTAAATAAGCAGACCAGGCTTTGTAAACAGGTAGACATCTCAAGAATTCTTCAAGTGTCTGTGAATTCTAGACATTTTAGAGTTGGTCTACGTGTAGTATGAGTCAATGATTCGTAAACCTAGTACACCATGTTCACAAAACAGGTAGGTTAGTCTTCGTAAACAGGTAGCCCATTTTGTCTCAGAAAAAAGTAAACCATTTCTCGTAAATAAGCAGACCAAACTTCGTAAATAGGTAGACCACTCAAGAATTCTTCAAGTGTCTATGAATTTTGGACTCTTTAGAGTTGGTCTATGCGTAGTATGAGTTAATGGTTCGAAAACCTTGTACACTATGTTCACAAAACAGGTAGGTTAGTGTTCGTAAACAGGTAGACCATCTTGTCTCCCAAAAAAAGTAGACCTTACTCGTATATAAGCAGACCAGGCTTCGTAAAAAGGTAGACCACTCAAAAATTCTTCAAGTGTCTATGAGTTCTGGACACTTTAGAGTTGGTCTACGTGTAGTATGAGTCAATGATTCGTAAACCTAGTACACCATGTTCACAAAACATATAGGTTAAGTCTTCGTAAACAGGTAAACTATTTTGCCTCACAAAAAAAGTAGATCCTTATTCGTAAATTAGCAGACCTGACTTCGTAAACAGATAAACCTCTAAAAAATTATTATCATGACACTATCTAAATTTTCTACTGTTGTCATGAAAATAATCGATGATTTGTACATCTGGTCTACTTAGTTTCTTAGTGTCTAGCTCTAAGAAAAGTTGAGTTTCTCAAGTATGTGTTTTGTGAGAAAAGTTTACTAATTCTATAAGAGAAGTGTGCCTGCTTCACTAGACAGTTGTTCATGCAAAACTATCACATCTATGTTTATACAACACATCATCAAACATGTGGTCCATAGCAACAAGAAAATCTTCATTGCTCACGAAATAATAAATATACCCAGATTTCATTCATTATTGGTTATGTAGCAAAAAGACCGATGTACAATATGGTAGATAAACCAGAACTTCATATTTTTAATGAGAAAAAATGCTTTATGTTAATGAGGAACCAGCACCCCAACAATCCTGCACATAACTTCAAATATAGTCACTTTCCCTTTCTAGCAGTCCATAGCGCCCAAAGTAGGATAGTGAAGAGTTCAAATGGCTCCCGAGGTAGCTGCTCCATTTTTTGTGTAATCCAATCACCCAAACACATTGCTAGATGTACTAAACTCTGAAAGCATCTATAGCTGCTGGCATTACTAGCTACAATACAAAGTTGATAATTGATCTCGTAACCTAGGTTCAATAAGCTTCACTCCCCGTCTTCGCCATGTTCTAACCCGGCACATCTGCACACCTCCATGTTCTAACTCGGCACATCTGCACACCTCCATGTTCTAATCAGCAGCATTGCTAAATGTACACCAATAGGGACAAACCGACCGGCCGACCCCCTAAAGGCATATAAAGAAGGTCCCTTCAAGAATACCTATAAGGATGAAACTACTCAAAGTTAACAGATACGCTAGGAGTGCAAGGTAAACAGAGAACACGTATCGAGGAGGTAGTAATATTCTATGAAAGGTGACATCTAATATTATGTAAAGTTAGTAAACTATCAGCAGAAATGAGACAAATAACTCATACATGGATATGAAAATGTTTCATAATTCATTTGCATAATTCTCACAGCTACCAACAATATAATTTCACTAAATCATAATGTTTCAAGATATCCTACTTCATTTAAGTACAAATTGCCATTTGCTGGCAGCTACTCTGGTTTTCAGTTGATAACCCAATTGTCATATGATAATACTCAAAAATTTCAAAAGAGGAACAAATTCAAGAATGTAAAAGAATATACCTGATATCCAGCTCCCATGAGAATAACGCCCAAGTCTGGAACAGAAACTGTTGGCAAAGACTCTGAAAACTCCTGCTTGTTGATGACCTCAGAAGATTGCAAAAAAAAAAACTCCATTTGTTTTCATCAGTTAATCCGTACGTTAGTAAGAAAACTCCCAACTCATATGAAATAGAAATTTTGAAAAGAGTAGAACAAAGAAATCAAACCTTCTTGCAACCTTGATGACAAGTATCTGTGTTATATATGTTAGTGCATGCCATTAGTGATGCAGCTAGGAGATCCAATGATGCAAGGAAAACAGGAGATGAGTACATATGGTCAAAACCAAGCGCCAAAACCCATCTCCAAGTGAAAATTCCTAGTATAGGACTACTTTCAGGGTATTTATCGAAATGGCGCCTCACCTTGATCAATGAAAGTTCCTGCACAAGCATCACATCCACATAAGGCCTAATTACAATGACACATAAAGGAAAATATACGTACAAAGGAACTCTCTTCATTACTCATGATCAACACACAATGATCCGGTCACTCCAATGCCAGCCTGCCACGGCCCACGCTCCACCACTCCAACGAAATCATAGCACAAAACCGAAAACGGCGACCTCCGGCCATCCCCGCACCTCTAATCTCGCCGACAAGAATCAAAACACTACCCGAAAACAAGCACGATCCTCTTCACCACTTCCCTCAACCTGAGTCAAATAGCCAAGCTGCATTGCTCGATTGAGGCCCGTAATCATGATGTTGATTCAGACCGTAGTACACTATTATTGGATACCAAAACTCAAAATCCATCTCAGAAATCCGGGTTTCAAAGATCTGGGTTGTTGAGGCGAGAGAGAGAGACTGGGATTTACTATTTCTGGGTTGGTAGGTCAATACAGAGAGAGGGTTAACAGAGAAGAGAGTTGAGAGTTGAGAAGGGAATCGAGGGTTTCGAAGTGAGGGGTCAGATGTGGATGCGAGACGAGAAAGAGAGAGAGAGGGTCTGGGTTTGAGATTGGGATTGAGATTCTTCAGATTTTAGGGGTAAGGTTTTTTCTGGGTTGTTTTAAGAGACGAGAAAAATCGAGAGAAAGAGAGACAGAGAGAGACAGGCTCTGAGTTTGAAATTGGGGAGTGTTGGAAGGGTTATAAAATTCTTGAGATCGTCAACAAATTAAGTTGGGTTTGAGTCCCTATAATTAAAAATTTTAAATAGTTAACGGGGTTACTGAGGTTAGTTAACGAGGTTACTCAGTCAGTTAACAGAGTAATTGCCACCTAGATGCCAACTAGACAGGGTATAATACCTCAAGGCATGTAAGGGGATCCCTTAACACTATTGTTAACTCTTAGATTTTCCATCTAACTTCGGTGTGAACCTATATTGCCCGGACACGGATACTGATACTATGCGACACGCCGACACGACAAATCGAAAAAATCTAAGATCTGATACGGCTTAGACACGGTAAATAATTAATAAAAAAATATGAACTTGAGACTATATGCGGTTATCAATAAAGAGACTCTCCAATTGAATGGAGATTAGAAAACCCGGTGACTAATTTGAAGTGGAAAATGGAGATGAAGGATAAAGACCTAAACAAAGAAAAAAAAAGTAGGAGCCGGTTCTCCTAGCTCTAGTTACAACAGTTAAGTCATCAAGAAAGGCTGAAAATTTGCATAATTAATCTATATATAAGGACCAACAAACTGAACGG
>NC_020496.1:17957791-17961588 GCF_000184155.1 Fragaria vesca subsp. vesca | reverse complement strand
CTCCTCTCTCTCTCTCTCTCTCTCTCTCGTCAAACCTGTGGGAGTGACGGCGGGCATGCTCGATGGTCCTCTCTATATACATGTTTCGGCGGTTTTCCTACTGCTTCAGTTGGAGAGGTTACTGGCAGCGTCTATACATGCTTTGTGAACTGGAGATGGTTTTGTGTTGAACGGGAGACAAAGTTGAAGGCTTTGGTTTCTGGTGGTGATAGAGAGATTGATGGTGGCTAGAAGGACGATTGTTTCCTTTCAATTGTTGTCAAGGGGCTTCCTCACGTCGTCATTGTGGTTGATAGCGCAGTGCTGGAAGGGATGCATCACCTCCTTGGTTGGGTTGTTGATGTTGGGTCTCACAATGTTAGGGCGACAACGGTGGTTTCAAGGTGGGGTGTCGGCGGTGCTGCACGTTGGTTGTTAGCGGCTAGGGTTTCCATCAGGGTGACATTAGCTGGGCTTTGCTGGGCTTGGGTAGTTGTTTTATTTTTTAATTTTATTTCTTTTTTAGGTTCATATCTTTTTTCGCGAAAGGATATTGGACCTTTTATTATCTTGCCTTGAGCGAGAGAGATCGCAAAGGAAATAGAGACTCGGTGGTCCCTTAATTGGGACTTATATTTTCTTAACCGAGCTCTATAATTTCTTTGTTTTGGGCTTCATACAAGAAGTGGTGGGTGTACTAGGAGATTGCTAGTATAGTTTGCTCTTTTTTGGGTGGATTTGTAGTAGTTTCTACGAAACGGTTCTTTCTGTCGCTTTTACTGAAGGAGATCGTTTTTGTACTGCTTGCTGAGCTAGCTAATAAAGGATGACCTCTTTTGATTAAAAAAATTAAGTCTCATAGACATGCTTATTTTAACTTCTTTTTTTTTTTAATAAAAAAAAAATTCAAAAGCTTCTGGTTGTTCATAGCACAAGATGATCTAAGTATTTCCATACATAATTTGATCATAAGTTTTCCAACGTGTTATGGCAAACATCATCTAGATAATTTTTTTTTCTCTGAAGAAGAGGTAGATGATTATGGTACTTTCTAGTAAATGAGTTTCAAATCAAATGGAAACCATTACCTTCCTGATAATTGTATTCTAAAATGAGAGTAGGTAATCATAAATTTTCATTATGTTTTTAATAGATAGATTTCATTAATTGATTTAAAAAAGAAAAAAAATGAACAGAAATTGTTTTTAGTTTTTATAACTAATCTCAATCGTTAGTTGTTATTATATCTAATTGATGATATTCTGGTTATACTTTTTATTATAATCTTGTATGCACGGATCCGCCCTCCAAATAAAAAGTCTGTGACTGATACTCTTAAGGTACACCAAAGGCTTCATATGCCCAAAAGTAAATTCCTTGACACATGTAATACAACTATGTAGGGCTGGCAATTTGGGCTCTGTCGAAACCAACCAACTGAGTACCAACCGTACCAACTTAGTTGGTATACCAAAGACTTGGTAACCAACTTACTTGGTACGGTATACCGTATCAGTCTTGGTAACATGGTTGGTACTTGGTATTGAGATTTTCATACCATTGGTATACCGTACCAACCATATATGTGTAATTATGCAAAAATACACTCATATCTATGTAGGAAACGAGAATTGAACCTTTAACATCTTACAAACAACCTATAAAATATACAGCCCCTTCCATTGAGGGATCCCTATTTTTGGCCACTTTCTAGTGATAGGGCATTACACCACTTCCCAATTGAATTTTTACATCTCCACCGTTCATATCTTAGGTCTATATTAGTAGATCACCTCTACAAAATTTCATATGATTTGGTGATCGTTAAGACTTTCAAAAGTTTGATTTAGTTTTAATGATTTTGAACGGTCCAGCTTATGTCAAACTAAAACCGTTCAAGGTCATTAAAACTAAATTGAACTTTTGAAAGCCTTAACAATCACCAAATCATATGAAATTTTGTAGAGGTGATCTACTCATATAGACCTAAGATATGAACGGTGGAGATGTAAAATTATAATCGGGAAGTTGGTGTAATGCCCTATCCCTATAAATGGCTTAAAATAGGGATCCCTCATTGGAAGGGCCCTGATAAAATATATAATATATGTAAAGACAATTAAAATATAAAATGTTTAAATTTTAGCAAGAGGTATGTTTCGAAATCATGACTGCTCTGATGAAAAATATGACCACATATTATCAGACCAAAGCTATCATTGCATTATATTTATGAAAAAATTATATTTATCACTTCATTTTTTGGGCCACAATCTAAACTTGGTAGATGTCTATTACCAACCGTACCAACTAAGTCGATATACCAACTTCAGTGGTTGATTTTGGTAGAGGATTTTACCTACCAATCATAAGTTGGTTGGTACACGGTATTGGTAAATAATGTCGGTATACCTACCAATGTCATCCCTATAACTATGTAATATAAGTCATACAACTATGTATCGCAACACAATGACTCACCACTTTGAAAGTTTCAGGGCTAGGTTTTCATTTGTATAATAACTTTGGAAAACCACAACTTTATGAGATTAGATATAGTATAGAATGCCAAGTGAGCGATGAGGTTGGAGAATCCCAAAACGTCGCCTTCAACAAAAGAATTTTGAATAAGCATAGGTAGCTAGACAATTTCAAAACTGACCCAAAACATCACACCAGCCATTAGAAACTGCATTTGGAGGTAGAAGCTAGCCAACAGGTTCTAAAATCTTTTATCCACTACCATGGCAGAGGCAAATTCTGTAAAAGTCGAATTTGTGGACTACAAAACAAAGGTTAGTCTCTGATTCAGATGTTACATGCTTGTAACGGAACCTATTGAATTTCTCTTTTTGTTTGATTGCCCAACTTAAACTCCTTCTTCCCCATCAATCTTGCAAATTGCATGCAGAAACTATGGGTTGAAAAGATGTCCAACTACAAATGCGTGATGTTATTTCCAAGGCGGTTACATATCTCTAATCTGGTTCCTCCTTACTGGGCCTGGAATTGTTATAAAGAGACAAGGTACGTGAAAATAAATCAAGTATATTTAACATACCACCCCCATTTCAAAATCGATTTTTCAAGCACGTAAAGCTAGATATAATCCATGGCAGAACATTATACAAAAGAGTAGAGGCAATTCTAACTTTGAAGACGATCTATATTCTCAGTGACAACGTGGAGGTTGCCAAACTAAGGACTGTATGCTGGCTAGATGTGAGAGGCCACATAAAGATGTCTGAGCTCTCATGCGGCGTTGTTTATGAGATTGCGTACATAGTCAAATTAACAAACGGGGCATCTGGATGGGAGCTACCCATCACACTCAAACTCAGGTACCCCGATGGCAGAGAACAAATTCGCCAACAAAGTTTACTCGAGAAGCCGAGAGGAGAGTGGATGGAGCTCAGTGGTGGCACTTTTCTGACCAACCAAGAAGAAACCGGAGAGTTCTGGTTTGATCTCTGTGAACATGGTGGACACTGGAAAACTGGGCTTATCATCAAAGGTATTATTGCCAAGCCGAAATAGAAGATAGGTGCATGATGAAACAATATTATTCGACTACCCAGATAAGTACGAATTCTGCATAGTATATAGTGCATGATGAACTATTGTTAATTTTTTTTTTTTTATGAAAATTGTTAAGTTTATTAATAATTATGTTTTGTGTGTTTCTTGGTTCGCTGCTGCTGCTATGTTTTTCTTTACTCTGAATAACATTATTAATAATAAAAAGCATCGTGTATTTATAAACATGTTCTTCTATTATTTACCCTAATCCATAAAGGTCTTTATCAGGTCTAAATATT
>NC_020496.1:17956762-17957771 GCF_000184155.1 Fragaria vesca subsp. vesca | reverse complement strand
TAGAAATTAATTTGGGGAAACATAAATAAATTAATTATTAATTTATTTTTGTCCACTCACTCTAACGTTATTAAATGTTTTCCCCTGGGCCCTTCGTTTTAAATTGCCCAGTCTGCAGAGTTCGGGTTGGATCTAGTAGGAGACGAGGCATAGTCACCCGCTTTTCGGCCAGTTTTCATCAGTAGGTTACCTGTTCAACCTACTTGTGTTTTCTTGCTTCCGCTTGTGTTTAGTAGCTCTGAATACTTTAGAATTTTGTATATTATGTGATATTTAGAAGCGTTAAATTAAGAGTGTAATATGAAATTTTCCAGTTAGGGTTGTCCATCTGCAAGGGAGATTTGCTTAATCTTTTTAGTAAATTTTCCTTGGAGGTGGTCCCCGCACGACTTACTCTGGGTTTCAGGGTGAAATTCGGGGTGGGTCGTGTCAAAAAGTCCACTCACAAATTAGACCTAAGCCTGATGTCGATCTGGGGCCTCGTCAGCTCGAGCCTCCTCACGACCTGTTCCAAATATAATATTAAGTTCCCAACTAACAATCCAATAATTAATCAAAACAGGCAAAATTACCCGAGAGCCATAAACACGCTCATCATTGCCTAACTTCGATATTCTTAAATCGAAATGATCCGAACTTAAATATCATCCTCCACAGTCGTAAATATAACCCCCCACCCCCCCAAAAATACGACTTAAATCTTACGGCCGGATTCTACATTAATTAACCGCCAAAAATACCAAACTTCGGAAATTCACAAACCTATCCAAATCTCATCCAAAAATTCCATAAATCACCTCAATATAATCCCCTTAATATTCCACATTTAAAACCCTAAAAATCTCCTAAACCGGCGGCGGCTCCGCCGGCAGCGGCGGCCGGAGGCCAATTCCGGCGACCTCCAAAACCTATGAAATTTTGACAGAATAATCCTCTCATCATGCTCTACAACTTTCATAACTAGCACAAACACCAATTCCAAGCCTAACTAGGGCAATCGACTAAAAAC
>NC_020496.1:17954890-17956742 GCF_000184155.1 Fragaria vesca subsp. vesca | reverse complement strand
TTTTCCAGGATGATACTCAATAGTGCAATCGTAATCATTGATTAACTCCATCCATCTTCTCTGTCTCATATTAAGCTCTCTTTGAGTGAACACATACCGAAGACTCTTGTGATCGGTAAATATCTGACACTTGGCTCCATAAAGATAGTGTCTCCACAACTTGAGAGCAAAAACTACCGCTGCAAGCTCTAGATCATGAGTAGGATAATTCCCCTCATACGGCTTCAATTGCCTAGAAGCGTAGGCAATAACTCGATCATGCTGCATCAAAACTCCACCTAGACCACGTCTAGAAGCATCACAATAGACCACATATTCTCCACTATCTTCCGGAAGTGCCAAAATAGGAGCACTTGTCAAGCAATTCTTCAATTCTTGAAAACTTTGCTCGCACTGATCTGACCATTCAAACTTAACCCCCTTCCTGGTCAATCTTATGAGAGGAGCAGCAATCTTTGAAAAATCTTTCACAAAGCATTGATAATAACCTGCTAATCCCAAGAAACTACGAATCTCTGTCACAGTGGTGGGTCTTCTCCAATTCGACACTGCTTCCACCTTTTGGGGATCCACACTAACTCCTTCTGCCGAAATCACATGACCCAAAAACCCCACTTTATCTGGCCAAAACTCACACTTGCTAAACTTAGCAAATAACTGCGACTTTTCCAAAGTCCGCAATATTATTCATAGATGCTTGGCATGCTCCTTCTCACTTCTTGAGTAAACCAATATGTCATCTATGAATACGATCACGAAACGATCAAGGTATGGACTAAACACCCTATTCATGAGATCCATGAACGCCGCGGGTGCATTAGTAAGTCCAAATGGCATCACCACAAACTCATAATGACCATATCATGACCGAAAAGCAGTCTTGGCTATGTCCCCCTCTCGGATCCGCAACTGATGATAACCCGATCTCAAATCAATCTTAGAGAAAACAGAGGCACCCCTCAACTGATCAAATAAATCATCGATCCGAGGCAACGGATATTTATTCTTCACTGTGACCTGATTCAACTTTCTATAATCAATGCATAGTCTCATGGTGCCATCTTTCTTCTTAACAAACAACACTGGAGCACCCCATGGAGACATGCTAGGCCGAATAAAACCCTTATCTACCAACTCCTGCAATTGAGTCTTCAACTCTTTCAATTCCGCTGGAGCCATTCTGTAAGGTGCCTGAGAAATAGGCATAGTTCCAGGAAGTAATTCTATAGAGAAGTCTATCTCCCTTGCAGGAGGCAAACCAGGCAACTCCTCAGGAAAAACATCCGGAAACTCCCTTACTATTGGAATATCTTCTAATCCCACAACTCCCATACTTGTATCCACCACATGAGCTAAAAATGCCTAACAGCCTTTACTCAACAATTTCCTTGCAGCAACAGCGGAAATTATGCAACTAGAAATAACATCTCTTTCTCCTTGGAAAGCAACCTCAAAACCATCTGGACTTCGAAGCACCACTACTTTCTGAAAACAATCTATCATAGCTCTATATGCTTCCAAAAAGTCCATTCCCAAGATCACATCAAACTCTACTATATCTAAAGGAATTAAATCAGCCTCGAAATTAACTCATTCCACTAAAACTTTACAACCACTAAATACCCAATTTATTCTCATCACCTCACCGAAGGGTAGAGACACATGCCACTCGCCTAGAAGAGACGATGATGACACATTGGCATGGAGGGAAAATCTACTAGACATGAATGAATGCGTGGCTCCGGGATCAATTAAAGTAAAAGCAGGCTGACCAAAAAATTAACGTACCAATGATGACATTTGGAGAAGTACGACCCTCCTGCTGGGTCATAGCATGCAGTCTAGCGCGAGT
>NC_020496.1:17953685-17954870 GCF_000184155.1 Fragaria vesca subsp. vesca | reverse complement strand
GCCATTCATGATTCATTGGAAGCCATCTACGGTGACCCAGGTAAACAATCATGTCCGCGTGACGACTAGCATCAACGTTCTCTAAGCAGATGGGACAAGCCTTGTACCCTTAAGTGGTATGAGAAGATAACATACCGTAGCCAGGAAAGTCGCTAATCGTCCACATCACGACTGCTCTCATCCTAAATGAAGTTTTACTATTTCTGTCAAAAGTGGGGATTCCATTTTCCCATAATTCTTTTAGCTCATCAATCAACAGTCTCAAATACACGTCTAGACACTTTCCCGGAGAATTGGGACCTGGAATTAACAATGCCAGAAAATTATATTATTTCTTCATACACATCCACGGTGGTAAGTTGTACGGCATTAAAATAACAGGCCAAATGCTATGAGACAGAGTCATATTGCCGCTAGGATTGAACTCGTCTGTTGCTTGTCCGAGCCTTACATTTCGAACGTCTTCCGCAAAATCAGGAAATGATGCGTCAAAAGATTTCCAAGCCTCCCCATCTGAGGGGTGTCTCAAAACACTGTCATCTTCCCTAGGAAGACCGTGCCATCTCATCTCCTCTGCAGTCTCTGATGACATGTACAGACGCTGCAATCTCGGAGTTAACGGGAAATAACGAAGAACCTTCACAGGAACAGGTTTCCCTTTATCTGAAGAAGCATCCTCGTCATACCTCGGCCCATTGCAAATGGGACAGTAGATAGCATCCTTGTAATCTCCGTAAAACAGCACGCAATTATTCTTACAGACATGGATCTTCACATAATCAAGGCCGAGGTCGCCTAAGATCTTTTTTGTCTTATAATGACTCTCAGGAAGTCTATTTATAGGAGGAAGCAAAGTTTTGATAAACTTTGAATAGTCTCCATAATGTCCATTACTCGTTCTGTGCTTTACTTTCAAATGCATCTGTGACATGATGGCACTCAAAACTGAAACTGGACAGTCGTCATACACTGGTGTCTGGGCTTGTTCGAGAAGCCTGCTATACTTCTCATAATTAGACATGTCAACTGGCTCATTGACATTGGGGGCATCATCATCAATTGCCTCTTCTTCATATCTTGAAGCATACGGGAAAACATCATGTAGCATATTCATAGCAAGGTATATAGAAGGGTCGGCAGTACCACTAGATGACCCAACTTCATGAATGTAACTTGCTCGAAATT
>NC_020496.1:17922385-17938324 GCF_000184155.1 Fragaria vesca subsp. vesca | reverse complement strand
AGTAGTATATATATATATATATATATATATATATATAGTTCCCTTCCAGAGCGGTATCTTGTTTTGAAATTAAAGTGTGGACCTACTTATTTCGCCCATATTTAGATCGCATTTTCACAACTCCACATTTCAGTGTCTAAAACACAATGTATAGATCATTTATGTAAAGTTTTATCCAATTTGAAGATCATTTAAACTTCTGTAATCATGATTTACAATGAGTGACATGATCATCTCTGTAAAAGCTCAGCTAAATTGGTGATCATTAAGGTGTCGAAACTATATGATTACAATGAGTGAACCAAATCTGGTCAACTGGAACTGTTCATGTAATTCAGAGTTTTGAATACCTTAATAATTATTAATTTGGTTGAAATTTTGTAGAGATGATTTACTCATATATACCTAAAAGATGAACGATTGAGATGAGAAAATATGATCGAAAAGTATATAAATTAAGGAAATCCGTACATTTTGAATAAATAAGGAGGTTGTATCTAAAAAGGCATGTATGTATGTATGTATATATGTGAGTGCGTGCAATGAAATAAGAGGATTTGTTTACGTTTGAAAAGCTTCCACTTGATGATCTTTTCCAAAGCGGTATATCACGCATTAGGAATTTAATCGAGTCTCACCACAAGCACACAAATAAGAGAAGGATTATATGCAAAATTTCTTTTAGGGTAAGGCTAGAGGGCCTTAATGAGGCCTCAGATTTATGGTATTAATCATAGGTGGCATACAATATCACCTAGACACTTCATCAATTTCAAAAATCACGCTAAGTTATTTTTAAGTAAACATACAATTTTAACCCTAACCATTAATGGTTGATATAAACTAATATGAAATATTTTCTTAATAATGATCTAGTTAGTAAACATACCAAATGAAGCCTTTATACCATAAATTTATTAATACCGTAAATTTATTAAAATTTCTTTCCTATCTTTGTGAATCTAAATCTATTTCTAGAATTTTAACTTATCATTTATTTATATTATTTTACAGGTTAAAATTATAATATATATATGTCATATTCTCTATCGAATTTAAAAATAATATAAAACATAAAAAAAACTACTATATATATATAAACTTTGAAAAATTCTATAATGTGTTAATGCATGTGAATGATGTGATGCATCAACTTTGTTAATTAAGTCCTTAAACTATAGTAATATTAGTTATCAAAGTTGTAATATGAGTTCTTAAAGTTGTAAAATAATTTAGTTACAACATTAGTCATCATGTGTGCTTAAAGTGGTAAAATGTGTGCTTAAATTGGTAATTGAGTTCTCAAAGTGATTAAAAAAAGTTGTTACAACTTTTAGGAGTCCTCAAAGTGATTAAAAAAAAGTTGTTACAACTTTGAGGACTCAATTACCACTTTAAGGACAAATGAGGACTAA
Organism: Fragaria vesca subsp. vesca; assembly: GCF_000184155.1. Classification (NCBI taxonomy): domain Eukaryota; kingdom Viridiplantae; phylum Streptophyta; class Magnoliopsida; order Rosales; family Rosaceae; genus Fragaria; species Fragaria vesca. The sequence continues at coordinate 17,936,909 of NC_020496.1, read as the reverse complement.
TGTTGTCACTAATTTTTTTTACAACTTTAAGGACTCATATTACAAATTTGGGGATTAATATTACTACTTTGAGGACTTATTTTACAACTTAAGGACAAAGTTGATGCATCACATGTATTAACACGCACTAGCCTTACCCATAAACTTTATCTTGGACGAATTATATGTATGTAAATTTTTATATTGGATGAAATTGTTTTTTCTTGGACAAATTATATGTATATCTATATATATTCCTATGAACTCACACTTTGAACAAGTATACTATCAAAAATATATGTATTTTTTATATTATAGTTTAGTGTTTAATCTAGGCAACATTATCCAAACATGATTGTGATGAAAACTAAAAGAGAGAAAAGACTAGAAATATATATTTTTTATAGAAAAAAAGGCATAATAATCGTTTATTTTTTAATAAAAAAAAAATAATCTAGAGCCATTAGATTTGAGAATGAGAAAATTACCTTTTTGCTTAAGAATGACATGACAAAATCTTTTTAATTAGTAATGTGTTTAGGTGACATACCATACCACATAGGATTAAGGTCACAAATCTTCGGCCTTATTAATGCCAAGAATCATTTCCTTTCATTAAATTGCAAACAAGTTCAAACAAATTACAAAGTACGAAATGTGGAAAGTCAGAGAGAGGCAAACACAATTTTCGACCGCGCCTGTCCGGCTGTGCTCGCCGCCAGCGACGGTCTCTGACCTTGTTGGCGTTCACTGGGTATGGCCGGACGACTTTGATGGGAGAGTCCTTGACTAGGAGACGAAGATCGACGGGCTTCTCTCCTTTCTCTTTCGGTTGAAGCCTTATTGAGTCGGGTTTGTGGGTGGCGATCGGAGGCACTTTAGGCTACATATAACTAGAATGGAGGCGTGTGGATCTCAATTTCAAGCGGGTTGGGTTAGATCTTTAATTTGATCGGATTTTACAGGTTTGGCTAGAGAGACTTGGTCTCTAATTTGGGCTCTCGAAGTTTCTGACGAGAGGAGAGGGGCAATGCCAGTCGATGGAGTGTCATGGATGGTCGGCGATGACAACTTGACAGACGGCGACAATGTCTTCTGCTGGTCTGGCAATGTGTGGTTAGGAAGGGTGATGGTGAGGCAATGGTTTTGGGCTGGGAGAGTTGGGCTTCATCCAACTGATCGATCACCTTTTCAAGTTTGGGCTTTTGGTGGGCAGAAGTTGGGCTAGGGTTTCCTTTTGGGCCCTAGCTTAGTTTCTGTTTTATTTATTTTTTATTTTTTACTGTTTTTCAGTTTAGTCTAGGGTTGTTTGTGGGTCTAGAACATTTTCTTAGTTATTGGGTTTGGTCATTTAATTAGGTGTAATGATGATTTGGGGTAGCCCCCTCTGCGTAGGGTGGTCACGGAAGTAGTCAATAATGATAGGTTGAGGAGTTGTCTCATCCTCCTTGTGTCTCGGTGGCTAGTTACTTGTCTTATTTGCTACTACAGAAGATTGATTATAATGCTTCATCCCATGGTCTTCAACATAAAGATTGCTTAGTGTCCACTAGGTAGTTATACTAGGTAGTTTTGCAGGATTCATTTCTTACATAGCCCCCGCGGGCGGATCGTGTTTATGCTGTTGTACTTACTCTCAAGTTGTGATCAATAAAATAGGCTAACGTCCTTTGTTCAAAAAAAAAACGTGGAAAGTCCGGTAACATTTAGTTTAGTGGCATAGTCTTCTTTTAGTAAAGGAAATGTTGTGACTTCAACTTAAGATAGACTAGTTGTAGCATTTTAAGTGGTTTATCCGATAAAAAAAATGTAACAAACTCAATGCATGCATGTAAAGAAACTAGGAGATCATTCTGTCTGAAATACATACAAAGAATTATGAAAATATCGTAAGAAACAAGTCTCGATCTGCTAGGATTAGAATTTTTTTTCTCTAACTCTTAATTATTTCTTGGCAAATCATGATGTCGTCTTTGCTCGTCTCGATACATCTCTTGCCATCACTAAAATTACATGAAGTTCTTTGGCCCTATCAATGCCTTCGCCGACTCTTGCCATTTTACGGTGGGTTGGCTTCTCTCTTTCAATGGTTGCAAGCGTAATCTGAATGCAGTGATGCGTACCTTGAGCAAGCTCTGGGGACTCCATAATTAGATCTATACCCGCTCAAGAAGGGAGATTTATTCTCCAATTTTATGTTGAAGCAGATATGCATGCATATGTTCCTGGAAGGTGGTAGGGTATGTGGTTTTATGAGAAGTCCACGCTAGCCCTAGCAGCGTGTGATGGGGTATAACCTTTGCTGGAAGTTCAGATCTCTATGGTTTATTTTTGGGTTGATATGTTTGGTCTACTGCCTTGCCTGTTTATTAAGGATGCAGTGGGGATGATTGAAGCTACGCTGGGATCAATAGAGAAGAGGTTGAGAAATCCGGCTTTGGCTAGCTAGCCTTGTGGCTAACCTTAATCCTAGGGTTTTGTTTTATTTTATTTTTGACACTCTCCTTTCGGATTGTTCACGGTATCCTAAAAATTTCTTAGGCTCAAGGACTAATCTGTTGGGGGCCGCCAATCAATAGAGCATTGCAGCTCCCCCTTGGTCACGTTTATAATTCAACAATAACATTGAGCAACACCAGCGTTCGAACCCATATAACATAGGGGTTCCATATCATGAAGTTCTCATGGTAAGACCCAATGCATCTATTGCACTACTTACCGTGGTTAATCCTATGGTTTTGTTGGTTCCAAAGTTTCATGGGTTTTCAAAGGGATCGGTATCTGTGATGGCCTTTTTTGCTACAAGGAATGACACGCTAGGGATGGTCTTTACTAATCTTGACTGAGATGTTAAAGGTTGCAATGGAGGCCCATGTCCTCAAATTTTGGATACTTGTGAGCCCCGAATCTACCTAGATCTCAGTGCACCTACCTGTTGACCTGTTGTGGTGTGTGCCTACTTCAGGAACCAAACGTAAGGCACTAGATATACTTCTGAGTACGTATACGAAGAGGAACAAAATGACGAATCATGTGGTTGCTCCAACTCTTGAGTTTGAAGAAGAGCTTGCTCTAGAATATCAATGGCGTCAAAGTGGTCTCTTTGGTGAAGAAAGGCCGAGTTAGACGTCCTCTGGGTCAGAAGAACAATCCCGAAGAGTATGAATCCTAAAATCCTGGATAAGGTGCTGGAGATTAAGGAGACTTGAACTGTGAGGGAGGAGATTTCTGTAGCTGATGATGGTGTGTCTCATTTGGAGTGGGAACTTCAGTTTTGTTGGTGCTGAGGAAAACTTGGAGGTCGTTCGTTCTAGGATAAATTTCTAGTAGTAGTAAGTCTTAGTTCAGGTTTAGGAATAATTTGAAGTTGGTGCTTGGATGCGTCCTATGTTTTCCTTGGTAGTGTCCTTTTAGTAAGAATTTTCATACGAGTATTCTTTGATGTATGGTCGAATGGTCACACATGCCTACATGTAAACCAAACAACATTTGTCAAAGTGAAAATAGCTTTTGGAGGAACTGTAATAGGATTTGTAGTCAATTGTGGATTGTGATTGGCTATATATATGATTGGGTTCACATTACACAGCTAGGCCATAAATGGTTTTAGGCTGCATTTGTATACATTAAGGTCTCTAAAGGTGTGTGGACTCATTCGTATCTCTTCCGAATGTTACTTTGGTTAGGACGAATTGGCATGAGAGTATTCGAATTTATCTGATAAATAAGGACGGTTCTCCTTCGGAAGTCGGTTTCTCTGTTGTTGGGTTTTCTGGATCTTTAGGTGTTGGTTGGTGCATTGGCTTCTTTATTTATGACAGTCTAGATATGTCCAATTTTGCTTGCTTTTAAATAGCTACTCCAGAGATGTGTTTTTTAGGAACTATATGATTGAACTCGGGCAGATGGGTTCCTGATTCCAATCTTGGTTTTTTTATCACATCCAGGTTTCCTGAGTAGCTGGCCTTCACTTTCATTTTGTGCTGTCAATGTATAATTAGGGTTTGGGGTAATTGGTCCGGATTGAATTTGGCTTCCCACCTAATCAGTCACACCTTTGGTTCATGTTTGTAATTTTATGTTTTCAGGATTTTTTTTTTTGTATTGTATTATTGGCCTCATATTTAACACATGACTGATTAGTTGTTGTGTGTGTGTGTTAGATCAAGATTCTGAGAATAATCGGTTAGGATATTTTCAACCAAATCATAAACGAAACTCAAAACTTGGTTAATTTCGTTGTTGTGATTGTTTAAGAATTCCCTTTGTTCTTTGAAAGCAAAATTTGTTTATAGGAATTCATGAAAAACCTATAGCTGTACTGATTCATTTGATAATTTTGCCAGCAGTAATTGCTTGGTCAGGGTATATGGTTTTTCCTCTGTTCAGTTTTGGTTGCAATATTGCTGACCATTTGTTGTAAATTCCTCAATGTTATCTGGCCGTTTCACTATTGGTGTGTATAAGTATTAGACCATTTCAATATTAGTGTCCGTCCATAAGTAATTTTCCAGAAATTCTCATGCTTCCTTTTTTTTTATTTTTTTTTTTATGTGGTTCTGATTTCCTTTTTCCTGGGTATATCAGTATCGGTGTGGGGTATGTTGTTGCTGAGGGTGACCATTTTAGTATCAGGGTGTTGTTGAGGGTGTCATTTTGATAATCATTGAGATATGTTGATCTGAGATTTGTGTGATCAATTATCTGAATTATTAATGTGTGTGATCATCTCTGTCCCTGGATTACTATTCGGGGGCAACATGGTAGCTTCCATGTTGTGAGAAACTGCAACTGATAGTGAGTTACTTCTCCTCAGGTTCTTTGTTTTCATTAATGTGTGGTTTTCTTGCTTGGTTAAGGTTACTTGATTTTTGAACTGTTTTTCAGGGTAGACAAACAAATGATGCCTCAACTTTACAGGTATACCTTTTTTTTGGGTTCTTTGCTTTATCTGTGGCTCTCACTCTCAGGAATGAAAGATAATCAGAAAAATTTACTTCTGCAGAGAAAATGAATCATTTGTTTTTCTAATATAATATAAAATACATCTTTTCAAATTAAAATTAAAGCTACCATGTTCCTGCCTATGATCTATGCAGGTTTATGTTTGTGTAAACAAGGAAAAAGCAAGAAGAAGACATTAGTAATACACTTAGCAGCACTATTCCTTAAAACTATCCCTTTTCAATATATCTGCCTTACTGCGTTTGCTCATTTGTGTTTATGATTACCTATATATTCTGATTCAGGGAAAACTGAGATTTCAGTTGCGGAAGTGTTCATTCGTTTCAGTGTGACCAGAGGCATACTTTTACCTTATAACTTATAATAACAAAGCAATTGGATGGTTTCATTTACTGTCGGTGTGACGAGAGGCATACCTATACCCTAAATTATAAGATGGTTTCATCTATATGTATCCAGTTTCATAGAATTCTTAACAGAAGATGGTTCTTCATGTATCCTATTCAATAGCAAAGGCTCCTGTTAATGGTTTATAGATTATTAGATGTTATCACGTTGCTCAATTTCAACTGTTTTATTCCATTTGCATTTCCACTTCTACATATAATTTTTTACAGTTTCCACTGTTTAGAATGTTGCCTTGATTATTCTTGCTCTCCACAATGAACCCATATATATTGTCCTTCAGTTGGTAAGAAAAAATTTAATGAATGAAACTGTCATACTCCATTAACACAGACAACGTTCCAAAAAACCGCGGCAAGCTGCGGGCATCATCCTTGTGCTCTATAAATCGGAAGCGAAGTGCGGGTGTGTCGCGTGAGGGCTGCCGCTGCCCGCCGCCCTATAGGTGCGTCCTACAATTTTTATTTTTATTTTCACTTTTTCAAGACAGCATCCTGTAAAATAAAGGAGTAAATTAAATTAAATTACTTGGAGACCACGCAACAGAAATCCTTTGTGCACGGGTCCGCTATCTCTTATAAATACACTACCTCACGCTCCCCCTAATCTAAATCCCACGATCATTCTCTCCCCAAATCGTTAAAACTTCTCAAAACCCTAAACCCCCAAATCCACAAATCCCCACTAGCCATGGCTCCTTCAAGTCTCCTCGGCCCCCCACAGCTCCACCGATCCAATGTCCCCACCACCCAACCCGAACCCGCATCCGGCGATGCCTTCATCGACTCCCTAGTCTCCGACTTCAACAGCCTCAACAAACCAACAACCCCAAAACCCCCGATGGGCTTCACCGAGAACAACTCCGCCACATACCTCTCATCCGGCAACCCCTGCCTCGACCTTTTCTTCCACGTCGTCCCCGACACTCCTACCTCCACCAGCAGCTCCCTCTCGCTTGGGCCCACGACGCCCTCACCACCCTCAAGCTCATCTGCAACCTCCGCGGCGTCCGCGGCACCGGAAAGTCCGACAAAGAAGGCTTCTACACGGCGGCGCTCTGGCTCCATAGCCACCACCCCAAAACCCTAGCCTGCAACGTCGCCTCCCTCGCCGAGTTCGGCTACTTCAAGGACCTCCCGGAGATTCTCTACCGCCTCCTACAAGGCCAGGACGTCCGAAAGAACCAGAAATCCGAATGGGAGCAGAGAAAGCACTCCATCGCAAGGAGGCCATCTCCGAGATCGGCGAAGTCGGCGAGAACCGGCCTCGGAGTGAACAGGCAGGAGCCGAAGGAGGTTAGGAGAGCCAATGCGGCGGAGAGGGTAAAATCGGAACGGGAAAGTATCAGCGCGCTGAGGCATCAGAAGACTTGGAGATGGCCAAGAAGGCCATTGAGAGGTACCAACGAGACTCCGACTACCGGTTCTTATACGATCGGATTTCGGAGCTTTTCGCCGAGTGCTTGAAGTCTGATGTTGAGAATCTGAATGCCAAGGAGTATAAGAAGATCAGCCTTGCAGCCAAGTGGTGCCCTTCTACGGACTCGTCGTTTGATAGGGCTACATTGCTGTGTGAAAGCATAGCAAGGACTATTTTCCCTAGGGAATCGAACCCGGAATATGAAGGGATTGAGGAGGCTCATTATGTTTTTAGAATCCGGGACCGGCTGAGGAAGGAGATTCTGGTGCCGCTGAGGAAAGTGTTGGAGTTGCCGGAGGTTTATATTGGGGCTAATGACTGGAATTCGATTCCTTACAAGCGAGTCGCCTCGTTGGCGATGAAGATTTACAAGGGGAAGTTTTTCAAGCATGATGCAGAGAGGTTCAAGAAGTACTTGGAGGATGTGGAGGCCGGCAAGTCCAAGATTGCTGCCGGTGCACTGCTGCCGCACGAGATCATAACCTCTCTGAGGGACAGTGATGGCGCGCAAGTGGCCGAGCTTCAGTGGAAGAGGATGGTGGAGGATATGTTGAAGTTGGGGAAGATGAAGAATTGCTTGGCTGTGTGTGACGTGTCTGGGAGCATGAGTGGGGAGCCAATGGAGGTGTGTGTGGCTTTGGGGCTTTTGGTGTCTGAGCTGTGTGATCAGCCGTGGAAGGGGAAGGTGATCACCTTCAGTCGAGACCCTGCACTGCATTTAATACAAGGCGAAAGTCTTCAGTCGAAGACTAATTTCATAAGGAGGATGCACTGGGGGATGAACACTGATTTTCAGAAGGTGTTTGATTTGCTTCTCCAGGTGGCTGTCAAGGGGAATTTGAAGCCGGAGAATATGATCAAGAGGATTTTTGTGTTCAGTGACATGGAGTTTGATCAGGCCTCGACAAATAGATGGGAAACTGATTATGAGGTGATTCAGAGGAAGTATAGGGAGAAAGGGTATGGAGATGCTGTGCCACAGATAGTGTTTTGGAATCTGAGGGACTCGAGGTCTACTCCAGTGCCAGGGACTCAACCTGGGGTGGCTTTGTTGAGTGGCTTCTCCAAGAACTTGCTCAAATTGTTCCTGGATTACGATGGGGAAATCCGGCCTGATCTGACTATGGAATTGGCTATATCTGGCCCGGAGTATCAAAAGCTGGTTGTCCTGGACTGATCATCATCTTGTAGTTTCTATGCTCTAGGGAAGCCAATGTGTAGTTTGTCTTTTTTTTTTTTATTTTTTTTTTTTTTCAAAAAGTTTGTAGATGAAACATTGAATCAAATGAAAAATTCTGTTATTTTCTTTTTTCTTTTCCATGTTTGTCTGTCATCTACATTTATTTTTTGCACTTAGGATGCACCTATGCTCTTGTCATTCATCATTGCTGCGTTTTAAATACAGTTCTGCCAGTAGCCATAATTTTCTTTGGTGATAGGTGAACATTTACATACAAACTAAAGCAACTTAAACAACGTAGTTTTGGCAGAAGACAACCAAAAATATAGGTACTATACAATAGCATATCGTATGTCAGAGTAAAACAGCATTTCATCTATAAATTTATGTCGCATTCGAGCTAGCTATAGTATTTCTTGTTAACCTTGGGATTAGGATGTGCATCAAAATTCTAGTCTTCTTGAAGATTATATACTACATAGCCTGGTACAACTCAATCCCAGAAGATCTTTGCTGGTGTATGTAACATGAAGACACCGATGAAAATAAGACAAATGTGAGGTACCTTTCAATGCATTGCAGAATAATGTCATGTGTGCATGCCCCTAGACAAGGTTAAATGCCCATTCTAACATACAATCCTCTAGATATAAATCGCATGTTATCAACTTAATTAGTTCGAAATCATGATTTTTAATGAAAATTCTGTGTGCTTCTGAGTTTTCTGTTGTACTAGTTTAGTTATTTTTTTAACAAGCTGTGTAACCTGTGAATTAATGGAAATCTGTAAAGGAAATAGTTTTAATCGCATGAGCACCAAGATGGTCTACTGGATCCAGAACTTAAAGCTAAGAAGTGCGACTGCGAGTTGATAGAGCTTCTTCATAGCCGTAAAGGAAGGTGAGAATGGAAAAGTCTAGTTTGCTGACTTATCTTGCACTTCATGGACAGCAACATAAGCCTCCATGTTTAACATCACTTCAATGCTTTTAGCCTTTTATAGTTACTTGCATTCTTCAATGCAGAGGCAAGGGAACCAGCTGTATATACATCAACAGCAGACTAATCTGGACATTTTATATACCAATTCATAAAGCAATGTACATTTTACTAATCTGGACAATTTTAAATTAACAAGATGGTCTGATCATCCTAATGATATGAACTGATGAACAACTTAACTTGTTTTCTTTGAGAATGGTTGAAAATTTAAAATAAGGCAAAGAAAAACCTCAGCTCAAATCCTTTTTCATTTATATATCCTACTGAACTTAACAGATTTGAGATATTTCAGTGCATAACCAGTCTGATCTATCTATCAATCCAAAAAACCGCAGATATCACTCATATCAGTTCAAATATGAAGACAGAACAATGGCTTACCTATAAAATGTTCAACCTCCCTAGCAACTCGTTGCTTATTTTTGAAAGCAGTAATCATCATACTTGAAACTTAATTCCTTGCAGTAACCTAAAAGTACGGTTCTCGTTCCTCTACAGCACCACACATATTGACATTATGTACACATGGTGTATGAGAGTAAGTGAACTACTTTCAGTGGCTTTCCCTTTATGGACTTTGCAGCTTCATTTTTACTCCTCTAGCTTCAGGTATGTCATTATATAATCTCATACTTTCTATTTCTTTTTTTTTTTTTTTTTTTTTTTTACTTTTTCTAACTTCAGGTATGCAATAAGAGACTGCTGGAAATAAATACTTTCCATATTCTAACTTGGTTTGCACCTTGCAAGAAGCTAACTTGTAATGAACTCCACAAACACGAGAGATTCATCACTTAAATTTTTTCACCATTAATACTGAAGCACTACAAAACAGTAAAGTTGGAAAATAATTCTGTGATGATGGTAATCAGAAGTTCAGAAGTTGGAAAATAATTCTGTGATGATTACTGGTTTTCCACTTCTAATGACATAAAGCTTGTCATGCCTAATCACTTAACATTACAATTGAAAAGAACAAAAAAAAAAAAACACATTGTGATTAGGTCTTTATAGTATTATTCAATGTTTAGATGTTTCAATCATGTGTCTTAGCAATAAGAATATCATACATGTTTGAGGGCAATGTGACTTTGCTTGAACTCTCTTGAAGGATACTCGTTTGTTTGTCACCTTTCCATTCTTCATTCTATTTTTCATAACGTGAGAAATATACAGCATAACGATTTCAGTCCTAAAAAAAAAAACTTTTATTAGAACCAGTCCTACTGATCAGAAACTGCAACAAATAAGATGCCCTTTTAGCTTTCTCGACTAGACTAATATTCACCAAACTTGTTCTTGTCCTCCAAATTTCGCATCTAAAGTTTAACAACGAAAGTATCTACCAGTTAAGTATCATGAACATGCATGTGAGAAGAACTTGGACATCAAAGAAGCAAATCCCTACATTGTTGAAGGCATGAAACACAAAATATGGAAGCTCGCTACAAGCTAGCATTGTACTGTAGATTGTAATACCCAAGGAAAATGAGCAACCCTACTTAACAATGGCTTAACACCCAAGGGACTCGACTCTACTTACTTAACACTCAAAAATCGTCCTCAAACTCGTCCTCATTGTCCTCATCATCTTTATCGTCCTCATCATCTTTATCATCATCATCATCCTCATCCTCATTCTTCTCCTCATCATCAGCATCATTATAATTGTCTTCATCATCAACAACATCCTCTTCCTCCTCATCATCAGAATAGTAGTCATCATTTAAATCATCATCATCATCTAGATCTTCACAATCAGTACCCCGCTCAACAGCTTCCCCGGTGAAAAGTGATACTGCATGCGGAATGATCTTGTCTCGAATGGTTTTACTGCAAACAGCACCAGCAACAAGTTAATAGAAGACCAGGTTTTTTTTTCCCGAAGATGATAGAATATGAGATACGACTACACATGCATATGAACTTTTGATTCCTAATATGTGAGTATACAACTCCAGTCATTAATTTCTAGACAGGTCTGTTACAGTTCCAGATTTCAATTGTTCGACACTGTATTTTCACTTTACAAAGACTCCCAAAACCAAACTGATCAGGCACCACAAAATGTACAATTAATGCCTAAAATATAATTTTGTTGACAAATAAATAATGTGAAATATACAAAACTAAAGGAAAAGTATTGACTTACCCAACTTCATAATCAAGATCCTTCTGAACTTCAAATTGATCTTCCTGTCATCATATAAGATTATAAGATATTACAAATATGCTTGTAGATCATGAACTTATCTTAACAATAATGCAAAACTTACAATTTTTCGGAAATTATCATGATGCATATAAGTTGTGTAATCATCAGGAAGCTCAGGATACTCAAGAGTGTTAAAGAAGTTGAAAAAACTTCGCTGTTTGGTCATGAATTCAGCATTCTTTGATCGCTTTCTTGGCCTCTTCAGAAGACTAGCTGTCAAGCTTTTGCCAGGATGCCAGTTTATGTTTGTCCTGCAAGATACACCAGATTAAAAAGAAAAGTAAAGAAGGGGAAAGATCAGTACATTAACAGAAGATAAGAATTTACCCAATTGTCTTCTCCAACATTGGTGGACTGTCACTACTCATATAATATGCTTTCGTTAGGACAGTGTTTTTGAAAAATGGATTTGGATCAAAGAAGAACTCCAGCTTGAACCCCTTCGACTTTTTTATCCTACACCACTTGAGATCTTTGAGATATTTGAGAGCTCCGTCATCACACTTTGTAATCTATCGAGATAACAGAATATCATACTTCCACAATAAAACAAAAAAAACAAGCTCAAAAATATGGGTTATCAGATTTCCTACCTTCTGAGCAAGTACTTCATTCTTCAATGCAGTAGCCCAAAAGTAAGGCACTCCTTTCTCTACAGTACAAAGGGACATTTCAACAGCAAACTAAAGTGTAGTACTTGAGTAATTAGAATTTCATTTTTGAGAGGTACCTGCTCTGGCTTTATCTCCTTCTTGGTCTACTGCAGTTCTTTTTTTGGTTTTTTGAACTTCTGTTGTACCATTAACAATCTCATATCTCTGCAATCAGCCATTAAATTACCCAGAATACGTTAACTATATATTGAACATTAATAGCACTGTAGAGCCAATTCAGGAGCACCAATTTTAGTTAACCTTTAAAAACCAAGATCTGGACTATATGACAATGGCAGGCTGTAAAAGAGATACAGTAAGAAGTAGTTTCCAGTTGAGATCGTGCATACCTTTTTGTAGAGAGGTTCATACAGCTTCTGAAATTTTCCTTCCAACACAGCTCTCTCCCCCAAAAACATTGTTTTCAGTAGCTCCTCTCCACAGATCTATGAATTACTAGAAATCTGGAAAGAAAACTTGATCAGTAGGCTTATCTTTTCTTCTAAGAATTTATATTAATATATTTACACAAACACTAGAATTATCACGTGGCAGCTTTTGTACAAACCAAACTGGAATTTGATCATATAGTGAGGTTATCATTAATTCATTATTAAAAACAAATTACAAACAATCGCTGCTGGAAAAGTGTAATTGGCAATAGAAACGTTCCTTGAGAGAAAAAAAGAGCAGAATGCCAAAATATAAATCAAGTACATATGTGTACCTTTTTATTCATTTGGTGCCACTGGGGGATGATTTCATCTCGAATTATTGAACTGCATGACACCAGAAACATTTCATTGGATTTATACGAAAGAGATGATATGTAATTATCAAATATGAAGTACACATGTCATTAACATGAGAAAATCTGATAGACATTTGTTTATATTCGATCTATTTTATTCTTGTTCACGCATTCTCTAATCAATGTTGGCCTTATCATCTTTACCTGGACTATCAGTTACAACTATACAAGTCCTAGACATTAATTTAGTGCACTGTAATATGCTGTCTCGTAAGTAGTTAGCTGTGATCAGACTGAGAAAAATTCACGATTTACCATTCAACAAAATCATTGTTTCTCCAAACTGTACTTCCTTACAAAATGTCATAATCCCGGTGCATCCGACTTTGGGCCTCTGTGGCCTGTCACCATACACATCAAAGGTAAAAGTTGGTTATATCATCGTTGACCAAATTCAACAAATGAATACTCAAAACATACAAAAAATTATTATCCTCACGGACCTGGAGAGGTTCAAAGAAGTTGAAGAAGCTGTGACGGTTCTTAGTCAAGATTTTCCCAGGAATCCACTTGATCTTCGTCCTACAAGTTAACCCAACTTGAGAAAAGAAAACAGAGCAAAGAGAAATAAAAAGTACAGCACAGAAGAGTTAGAGTTACCCAATGGGCTTCTCCAAGATAGGCTTATTGTCGTTAGTCATGTGGTACGTTTTTGTCAATACAGAATTTTCAAAATAAGGGCTATAACTGATGATAAACTCCATCTTGAATCCCTTAAGAGTTCCCTATCCGAGAGCACTTGATATCTTTGAGATTCATGAGAGCCTCTTCATCTTGGTCTGTGATCTGTTCTAGGAAACAGATGATCATATATCCACAATACATTCAAAACAATGAGTACATAACTATGGCATTAACGTCAGTACCTCCTTAGCAAGCACTTCATTATTTGTCAGTGTATAAAGCCTAAAGTTGTATCCCTTTTCTGCATTAAAGACATAAGTCAACACTGTTCCGAAACAATGCTCAAGTATAGTTCATGAGTTACTAAGATTCGACTTTAGAGAAGGTAGTACCTTGGAAACGCTTCTGCCTCGCCTTCAGTGCAGCTCTCTCAAAAAATTTTGTTTCCAGGTCCATGAGTTGGCCCTGCAAAAGAACAATGTGACTGTGTAACTCTTAACCTGTATGGATTAACACAATACCAGCAGTACTGATCCACCAGCTTATTTCTAAAGTAGTTAATCAAATTAAACTTTTAGATTTTGGAATGAGGATTAAATTGAGAAAGATGAGAGTAAACTGAAACCTGTATTTTAGTCAAAGCAGCAATGCGCTTCTTCAGCTCCGGTGATTCCAATTTCTTAGAATGCCGTCCAACCAAGCTCTGAAGCATAAGCAAATATACAAAACACCATAATGAAATAAGCGGAAAAAAAAAATAAATAAATAAAATTGAAACATTTTCAACAAGAAATTTCACCATGTTCAAAATTCCACTACCAAACTGGATCTTATTCATGTGATGAAGGCGATCAAAATTGAAATCATGTCTACTTTTTACTACAGATTAAAGAGTAAAAAAGGCATAAGAAAGTTACCTCTAGAGCTTTCACAAGAGCAGAACGATCCTCCGCACTGAGAGCTATACACAAACAAAGAGTTCAGATTCTATTTAGAGTAACAGAGAATCAAAATTCCACAAAAATTTCATGAACACAAACACAGAAAGGACTCAAAACAGTTCCATAAGCCTGCATTTATAGCTAATCAAGTAAAATTGGAAGCAATAGAGTAGAGCCTAAGTAGTAGTACCAGCCGCTGAAGGGATGAGAGACACTCTGCGTTCGAGTTCATCTCTGTACTTGATCATTCTGCCCGGAAAATGCAAACCCTAAGAGAGAGAAATGTGAGAGAGAGAGAGAGAGAGAGAGAGAGAGGNGTGTGTAGAAGAA